>NC_045559.1:6654013-6959447 GCF_009819795.1 Aythya fuligula
GGAGGGGAATAGCCGGACCTTTTCTCTCTACTCTGCCTCCTTGCTCATTGAAATTTTCTCTTTTTGTGGTCCCTGTAGTGGCATTATTTTTGGTTGGACTTGGTATCAGACTCAAAAGTTATCAGGGGTGGGGTAGGCTGACAGACACTGAGATAGTGCAGGGCGAGGCTTTGGTGAGATAAACCTCCCTTCCTCTGGACACGGGCTATAAACCCACATGTGGGCAACAGTGAGGTTGCAAAGTCAAGCTCTCAGGAGGAAATGCCAGAATTAAACAGCCCGCACAGCCATAATTTGGGCCTTTGTGCACATCGAGTGCGATGCATCCTTTAATTATCCGATCACCTATGATTTTGAGTTATTTTAATCCAGCGAATTGCTCTAGGCCACATTAACACACGCTGTTCAAACCACACGCTGAATTCAACATTAATTTCCTTGTGAGCTTCTCTGTAATGCTTCAGCATCTGATCAATATTAATGCGTTTATCTGCACAGCGCTCCTGCGATATCACCAGCTGGTGAACTGAGGCACGGGGAGATTAAGGCCAAAATGATCAAAGGCGCTTGCTAATTTTGGGTGCTCAATTTGCAACACCAGGGACCTGATCTTCCAGGGCCCTTGGCATTTTATAGCACTTGGCGCGTTTGAAGCACGGCTCTTGTTGGCTTGTTCCTGTCTCCAAGTGCGAATCCAGCCTGAGTGTCCTACAGGGTGTCAGGAAGATGGGCAGAGCCTTGTGAACAGCTCCTTTGCTGTACGGACAAATTCCCAGTGCTGAACTGTTCATAGGAAAGGAGAAATTCTGAAAAAAAAAACACCCCAAGAAAACCTGTAGCATGGTGCTAAATTGAAACTATTAGGACATCTTTCTTTCTTTCTTTCTTTCTTTCTTTTTTTTTTTTTTTTAAATTTAATTTTATTTTTTTGTAACTTTTGAGTCTTTACCTCATCACCTAATTTTCTTTCAATATAGACTTTGTAGATGCAACATCCTAATTTATTTCTCCCTCCAAAAACCAAGCGTGCAAAGCCAAATCCTAGAAGGATATAATGGTTTGCATTGGAAGGGACCTTAAAAATCATCGGCCAAGCCAAGGATGCAGTTCTCATTTTGACCCAAACTTGGCTCATTGGCAGGGCTCGTCCTGTTGGACCCAAAGCCCAGACCTCCACCTCGGCACCTCAGAGACTGAGAGGGAGACATGCGAGCAGGGCTTGTGCTCTCGTTAAGAGATGCATTTTGGCAACAATTTCTTGCAGCATGGGAATGTTGAGATTTGGGACTTCAGAGCTCAACGTCAGGAAGGAAGGGGGTTGGGTTCTGTACCTTTTGCCCCCTGGGAGCATCTCCTGCCCCTCATTCCTCTGTCCTACCCATCCCTCGGCTATCCCCTGCTCTCCTATCCAGCCTCTGCCTGCTCTCCGTGGCTCACATCCTTTTTTACCAACATGTTGCTCCTCTTGCTTCTGCTTTGTCAACGATAGCTTTTTATGCCTCACCATAATTTTATATGACCGTGATTTATGATCCTGAGTTTAAAAGATTTATTGCAATGCACACATGGTACGGCAGGCTTAAAGGGAGGTGTTCAGCTTGGTTATTATTCTCTTAAATCCCATTTTTTCCATAGTTTAACAAGCAGCCTCCGCACCGTGTTTTCATGACTCTTGTCCCCTAGCTTTCTTGGTTTATCTAGATGAGGAGAAAACCAGGGAAGAAAAGTTGCAGCTTTACAGCTAAGAGATTGGCTGGCATCTATGAACCTCATGAGTAATGTAAGCACCTGGGCGCTTAATAAAGCACTGGATGGTCTTCAGGCAAATGGCTGCAGGGTGAGGATTCACCAGGATCAGCACTTGCTTATTCCACCTTACAGAGATGGTTTAAAACCCTACAGAAATTTGAGCTCCTTCCTCCCCATGAGAAAAGCAGCACATACAGCAAACATCTACTGTCTCTTCTCCCTTGCATTTGTGTGGTTTTGGACAGTGTTTTAACTGCCTAAGATGAGCAAGGGCCTTAGGTTGTCTTAAAGAGCTTAAACTGATCAAAAGCTATAAAGTGCTTAGGGGTGGTTTAAGGACATCGATTATAATTAACCAGCAAAAAGAACACAAAACACCACGTATCAAAGACCTGCGGCCACCTCTTGTTTGGGGAGGATTTTTTATTTTTTTTTTCTTTACACGCCTCTTGTACAGCTCAAATCAAAGTCCCTTGAAGTCACCAAAAGTCTCTGACGAGCTCGAAGGAGCTGTTGGCATGGGCTGCAGCAGGTTCAGCCTGGGAAAAACAGGCTGCCGTGGCCATGCTTAGAGCTGAGCTTCTAGTTTTGTATTCTGGATTTGTGGTAGCAAAACAAGCCTGGCAAACATTAAAACGCAACCACAAGCACTAGTTTCACCCGTGGTGAAAACCAAAAAGAACCCACAAGCCCTGGTCCCCTACCAAAAGGCACCTTTCAAACTGTGGCTCTTTTTAATTACCATCCTGAGGGAAGAAATATATATATATATATATATATACATATGTATAAAATTTTCTTATATAAATAAACATTTAATTTTCTCATTTTAAATAAGCAATTTGTTCTCTCTTTTAAATAAACAGTTCTTCTCATAAGTTAATTTTCTCATGACTCAGCATAAATCCCAAGAGGATTTCCTCCCAGTTTCCTACCAGGTCACCTTGGGTCAGAGACTGCATCCAAAGCATTCCCCTCCTTGCAAATACTGAGAAATGCTGGAAATATATATAAAAGGGAGTTTGGAGGGAATGCTTATCATGCTAGTCAGACTTGGCACCTACTATAATTAAGACAGTTACACATGCTGCCAAGTATGAAGACACTTTGCTCCAGGATTTTAATGTATCTTAGGCTCATCCTAGGGACTAGGAAGCATTGGGGATGTCACTTTGAATTTCTTGCTGAGGTGTGCACCCACGTGTGGCAGCAGTGCTATCAACATCCACGTGAGCAAAGCCCAAATAGCATCAAATAACTTTGCCTCTATAGTTTGTACACATATCGTTTGGGTGTTTATGCATGGCTGAAACCAATAATGCACCTTCCCAAGAGGGATGGTGAAAAAAATGATTTGCCAAGAGTAGAAAAGCTGCTGTCAGATGTTGCTACGTGCTGGATTTTAACCCATGCCACAGACACGGACCTGTGGGTGCTCGGACATCAGGCTTAGACCAGGGCAGCTGAGGAAGAGAAACGTTCCTGCCGTTCTTGAACAAAAGTGCTGATTTGTAATTGAAGTGGGGAATTATATTGAATGACTCAGAAACAATGTTGGGGAAGAGATCTAATAGTGTAGTACTTAAACAGAAGAAAATCAGGTTGTAAGTGGAAGAGCTTGAAAAGTGGATGTGGCTCAATTTACACTCATTATAATGTAGTTTGCACAGTGCCAAATTAAGGGCCAACAGCAAATGTGGCCCTACACAGCCATCCCACCTGTAACCCCAATACGGTCGGTTTTGGAGCATTTATTTGAAATACATTTCAAAAGTATTTGACAGGACTGAAGAGTTAAGGAACATGCCCAGGCAATGAAAGGCTGCCACCAAGCAGCCATAAGAGGGCCCAGGACTGATGTCTCCTTGGCAATCATGATTCTTGCATTTCTGTGTGCTTCGTGTTGCCACTCTATTAATGTTTGGTAATCTGGTTTTAAGTAATCAAATACTGGATACAGCCATCTGGAGCCACTTCACTGCCGCATGTCCTGCTACAAAGAGAAGTTTCCTTAAAAGATTTTTTTTTTTTTTATATACCTGTTCTTCAAATAACTCGGTGCTCCACAATGGCTCTATGGGATATTGTCAATCAAGCAAAATTAGAGGCTGACATGATAGACAGTAATGGCTCTAAGGGGTTTGTTACCACCTATTGTGCCAGGGGGCCCTGCCTAATAGGAGTCTTCTCCACTTCTCATTAAAACTGCAGTGGCTCCCGAGATTTTATACATTACCGGTTATTTCAAATACAAGATATCACGCACACACACACACACAAAAGCACATTCATGGCATGTTAAAAGTGCGGGCTAAATTAGAAAAGGAAACTTAGATTTACAGGCTAGCATTATGCTCAGAAATTGCAGCACGGGCAAGGATTTGGGTAATTTTAAGTAAAATTTTTGTCCATTGAAAGTTGGAATGGCAAAGTGGGTGATGCTGCTTGGGTGGTGAGATTATAGCATGATGCTGTATGGACAGACATGGCTTCAGAGATAATGGCAGTGGGTGGTTTGGCTATGCCATGGCTCCAGGATAAATTATGGCACCAGCTTCTTGGACTGACGAATTCCTTTGGCCTCTGTCAAGCAAGGTCAGGGCAGATGATCGCCTTTGCCCCTTCTGGCCTCAAATTCTCTCAATTTTCTCCCAAGGACAGCAGGTTACTTTTGGCAGCCCTGTTCAGCAACCCCAAAAATCTCAGCATGACATTTCTGGCCCCAAGCGATTTATTAACTTGTGAAAAAGGGAGAAAATACCACATTGGTGTGGGTTGAAGGGAAAATTATTCAGTGTCGGCTGCATCCTTTGGGGTCTGTCCCACCTCCACCACTTCCCAGGCGGGGGCCACCAGCTTGGGGATCCCTGGGGACATGGACACGGAGAAGAAAGGGTGATGGAATGAAGGGGATCCCCGTGACGAGCAGGGGGATGTGAGTAAGACAGCAGCAGAAGGAAAGGTTTGGCTGCTCCAAGAAAACACTGGGATGGCACACAAGCACCCATCGCAGGGAATCCCGAGCAATTTGGGCCACCCATGTAGCGGGATGGCCACTGAAACATTGCATTAGACAGGGCACTAATTAATACAGGAGCTGGCACATGCTCAGCCGTGTGGCTGTGCCCAGCAGAGGGTAGCATTGCCCAAACACCCCGGCCTGTCTCGGTGTTTTCCCCAAATTTACACCTCCCCACCTGGCTGAGCTCCCCCAGGCACCAAACCCGCGTGGAAGTGGGAGCCCCAGGGGAAACCTCCCGGGCTCACCAGTGATGGAAAATCCCTTTTCAGAGTGGGATTTTAAGGATTTTGTGAAAGGACACGGCGCATTTTAAGCAGTTGGGCGCACATTCGCATCTGTTTATGAGTCGATGCTATTTAGTCGTGTCACGCCTCATTTTCAGCCGCCTCATTTGATAACCGAGAGTTTTGAGCCGCCCCCAAAAACACCCGTGGGTCCGCACCTGCCTCTATAGTTCCCAACTTGGAGGAGAAATCCACTTTTTTATTTTTTTTTCCGCTTTACCGATTTGCAAGACATTGGCTGGAAACCTACCCACGGGGACAGCGCGCATTTCTGCCGTGTCACCGGGGGCGCATCCTGCCCCTCGTCCCCGTTGCGGGGTGGGCAAGGGGCTGGGGGCCACGTTTGGCCCCTACGGAGCGGCTGCGCTCATGGTGGGCACCGCAAACCCAGCGCAAACCCCGCGCAAACCCCGCGCATCCCCCGCGCAACCCCAGCGCAGCTCCGGACCACCCCGGCCTGCCGCCTGCGGTGTGGTTTTTATTTTTTTTTTTTAATTTTTTTTCCCCCCCTGCTTTCCCTTTTTTTTTTTTTTTTTTTTCTCTTTGCTTTCCCTCCCCTCCCGTTTGACGTGCGCGGTTTTGGTGCAATGCGAATTATCTCCAGTCATTCAGTCAGGAGGGGCAGCGCCAGGCAGCAGAGCAGCGGCGGGGCTGCCTCCTCCTCCTCTTCTTCCTCCTCCTCTTCTTCTTCTTCCTCCTCCTCCTCCCATTGCCATAACAACCGCGCACAGCCGCACCGCGCCCGGGAGGCTCGGAGCATCCAACGGGGCCCCCGCACGCCCTGCTTGGGGACAGCGGGAGGGTAGGGAGGGGGGAAAAATCAGTGACCTCCCTCCAAAAAAAAAAAAAAAAAGAAAAAAGAAAAAAAAAGGGACTTTTCCTCCCGGGGTGGGGGGAGCGAAGTGTCCCTGAGGGTGCTGAAGGAGGTGGGGGGGGACACGGGGCAGCCCCGGGGGCGGCACGGGGAGGGGCGAGGGGGGGAGAAAGGACGAGGGGAAGGGGGGGGGCAGAGAAAGTTGGGAGGAAATAGCCCAGGAAAAGTGGCACTCGTGGAGCCCGCCGGAGCGCGGAGGAAATAAAAGCGGCGGCGGGCAGGAAGTGTGAGGAGGAGGAGGAGGAGGAAGGGGAGAAGGAGGAGGAGAAGAAGGAGGAGGAGGAGGAAGAAGAGCAAGAGCCGGCAGAGGCAGCAGCAGCAGCCGCTGCTTTCTCAGAAGAGAAAGCAAAAGCCGCAGGCGGCTCGGTGCCGCCCGGCATCCGCGGGGCTGCGCGGGGTTGCGCGGAGCGGCCATGGCCCGGGAGAACGGGGACGGCGGCGGCTCCTGGAAGAAGCAGGCGGAGGACATCAAGAAGATCTTCGAGTTCAAGGAGACGCTGGGGACGTAGGTGGCGGGGAGCGGAGCGGGGCGGGAGGCGCCGTCCCCGGGCTGCGCGGGATTTGCGCGGGGGGGATTTGCGCGGGGGCAGCCGCCGGGGTCGCTCCGAGCATCCCGGCCGGCAGCGAGCCGGGATTTGAGAATCCCGGGACCAAACGGCACCAGGGTGGGTTGGTAGGAGGTGAGGGGTGAGGATGGCTGCGGGGCAGGCGGCTGGGGCTATCCCCTAAAAAGAAATCAAAAAAAAAAAAAAAAAAAAAAAAAAGAGAAAAGAAAAAAATAAAAGAAAAAGAAAGAAAAAAATAAAAGAAAAAGGAAGAGAAAGGAAAAAAAAAGGAAAAAGGAAAAAAGAGAAAGGAAAAAAAAAGAAAAAAAAAGAAAAAAAGAAAAAAAAAAGAAAAAGGAAAAAAAAAAGAAAAAGAAAGACCCCCTCCTACGGTTTAAAATGTTAATAGGATGGGGAGAAGGGGAAAGGCTTTTTCTTGACGGTGCCGCTGTAAATAAATGCGGTCTGACTTGCGTGCTGTCCCCTAAAGCCGATGGCTGCATCCATTCGTGGACAGACAAGCAGAAATAATCGGAGTGGATTGGATGTGTTTTAGCTACGATGCTTAACTGTTGTTGGGCTTTATTTCTGTTATTTATAGTGGCGGGGCATAAAGATTAGTAAAACGTTAGATTTTTTTTTTTTTCTTTTCTTTTTTTCTTTTTTTTTTTTTTTTCGGAAGGCTCAGAATAAACATGCGCAGATGGTGGAAGGGAGCAGGGTGCAGGCTGATGCTTTTTTGGCTGAGCGGGGAGTTTTATTTCTGTTGAGAGAAATTTTCGCTCGTCGTCGGATGTTGTAGAGGCAGAGAGCCGTGGTTGCTTGGGAAGGGCAGGGTGCGGGCTGCCGTGTGGGTGGGCGAGGACGTGAGCGCTGGGTTGGACAGGACAGGTGCTTTATTGCCATGTCCCCTCCTGGTGTAAAGTCAACTTTGAGCACATCTCTAAGCAAAACATCGCTGAGCCCAAGCAGTGCGTTTTTTCTCCGCGTGCCACTTCCAAAACACGGCTGAACAAGTTTCGGACATGATATTTCAGTTTCTTGCTGCTTCCAAGGGAGGGCTCTCTACAAACGGAGTATTTCTGCTTCTGCTCATTTCCTACACACCAAGCATGAGTGAGAAGCGGGCTGGGTGCTTGGTGTGGAGGGGGGTCACACTCCTGTGTGGGGATGAGCAAAAAACACCGCCCAGCTGGTGGCATTCGTGTCTGCCCAGGGCTCTGAAGATGCAGGGTGAGGTGTCCCTGAGAGATGTGTCCCTGCCTGTCACCGTCAGCACCTTCCTGAGCAAAAAGGGTGTAGGGGAGGCAAGTCCTAACGTCAGGAGACTCGTGGGAACAGTAGGACGGTTTGCTGTGGTTCCCATCACACAGCCCCGTGTTATCTTCCCACCTTTGGTGTATGAAGCACCTGCGAGGGTTAACTTGCACCTTTAGAGAGGTCCAGAGAGAATTAACACTGTGGACTTGGTGGGTATCCCACTGGAGCTGAGAGGAGCAGGTGTAGGTCCCAAGGTAGGTAGAGCTGGGTAGAGTTCATCACTGTGCACATTGGCGTGGCTGTTGTGAATGAAATCCACTCACCATGACCATTTAGTGCCTTGCACTCTTAAACATTATTGTAGCAAGGCCTTCGTGACAAGAGGGCAACCTGTGAGGTTAAAACTTGACCTAACAATCAGCACAGAAACTTTCAGAAAATTAAAATAACTGCATCACAACCCTGTGCCTGTCTAAAGGAAGCAGAGCTGGTTTAAGAGGAATTAAGCAAAAGTCTAAATACCTTTAGAGCATCTGGACCAAAAAGCTTTCTTCTAGCTTTATTTAGGAGCAGGGATAAAATCTGCTTTGATCCCTCCTGCAGTGTAATGCTGAACTGTGTTGGACATGCATCAGTCGATCTCATCAGTTAATAGATTTTTCTCTAGCACGGCTGGGGCTCGGAGTGAAAAACCTGGCGTCTCGGCTGAGGTGTGCTGGATTAGGGTCGTGGCTGTGTTTTGCATTGCCCTGCCACCTTCCCTCTCAGCACCTTTAGCAGAAGAGCAGCTCTTTTTCCTGTAATCTCTGCAGCTCTCTTAACTCACTGTGATCAGCTACAGTAAAATAAGCCCCAAACCTCTTAAATCAGGGAAAAAAGTCAAAGAGAAACTTTAAAAACATGTTATGTCAAGTGCATGGGTTTGTGAATGTTTAATCTGTGTGTACTCTATTAATGATTTGTTCTCTGAAAGGAATCTTTCATTTGAATAAAAGGTTTTTACCAGATCTCTAGCAGGTGGAGAGATAAAATTGCTGGAATTATTAAAAAGATTGTAACTCAGTTAATCATGATACCTTTTGTGCTTCAAGAAACCTCTGATGAGTACCCGGTTCTCTTCCAGAACAGCGTTACAGCAGGAATTAATTATTTACATGCCCCTCTAAGTCATGTCCAACCATATTGATAATGAAATAAGCATCCTGAATTGGACATCACCTCCAGAAGTAGAAAAACGGCCTTTTACACCCAAAGAAATGCTTCCTTCAGTGTCTGAGGTCCCTGCTGTTTGCTCTGCACAGTGCTGGTGGCAGTAGGGTTTTCCTAAAGGATTTCTCAGCGATGCGTCTGGCTCAGGTGGTACCGAACCCTGGGGATGGCTGCAGCCTCCCACAGGTACAATTTTTTTTTATTTTCATTCCTAAAGAGTTTTGCTCATACATCTCAGCTTCCCTGGTGATTGTGGAAGTAGGAAGAGGGATGGAGGAAAAGGATTTAAGGCAGACATCGGGGAAGGGCACTACAAGCAGAGGTGGAAGGAAAAAGGGGAAGGAGGCAGAAAAATGAAGGGGGAGGGGTGGGAAAGTTGAGAAACTGAAGACATAAGACTCACTTTTTGTTCTGTATTTACACCGTCCCTAAGCATGTGCGATCATAGGTTTGTGATTGCCATCTCTTGGGTATCAGGGTGTCAACAAACTATTTTGGTCATATTACTCATGAAAGTATAACAAAAGAAACGTGGGCAACATGCTGATAAAATGCGGTTCAGTTCTGTGGTCTTTAGATACAATTCCTCTTAGCCTCCAAAGTCGGGCTTTCTGTTTTGTGTTTGAGTTTTGTGGCCATGGGAGCTGTGGTCCTGATTCATCCACGTATAACTATGGCAGCACAGCAGTGATTCGTGCTCTGCATGAGCAGCTTCGGTGCAGGAAACTGGACCCGGTCACTCCTGAGAATTGAAACTGAGGTTACAGATCCTGAAAAAGTAGCTAGGAAGGAATACGCAAAGCAAATCAAGGAAAAATAAAATCTTAGCTGCGGGCCAGGTGCTCAGTGGTTGCAAATTTGAATCTCTTCCAAGCTGAAACAGGTAGGCTTGAGGAAAGAAGAGGATCTGATTAGCTGTTTATCTTCTTAAATTTCCACAAATTCGCCTATTCGAGCTCTGCTCAATTTACAAGCCTGTCTGGAGAGGGGGATTTCTGCCCCTGGGAGACGTGAAGTTTCACAATAGCAGGAATCTGATGAGAGGTCACTGAAATACCATTTTCTCTCCACGTTTAACTGATATTATATCTAAAGCATTTTAAAACTAAGTTTTTGATGGTTTGAGAAGTAATGTTACACAATGCTATCTTCAGCTGAACAGAGGAAAGCCTCTGATCATTCGGTCCATCTAATCGGATCAAGCTGGCATTTCTAAGATATCTGTCATTAGGCCTTACTGACATTCGAGTTATGATGAAGTTATCTTATTTAGGAAGGCTCAGGCTTAACAACTGCGGAAATATTTGTATTTTCTGTAAAACTGCCATAGTAGATTCCTTACAGCATAGTAATGATAACGTAGGGGGTTGCAAGAATGTAGCCACAACATAGTAGTAGCTGGGTGGGAAGACAAGTGCACTGCAATGATGTCTCCAGTACTTAAAAAAAATATAGTATAGAGAAAACCATAGGCAGTTCTCTTTTTCTTAGATGATATTATTGTAATTTTTGTTTCCTCAATGTCCTGAGTCTCTTCCATAGTCTTATGATACCTGATGGGCTTCTGGTGCTCTGCTTGAGTCATTTATGCACCCATAGGGTGCTTGTTCTCAATGTGAGATGCAATCACCCGCAGCCCTGACCTCACATCTGTTTTCCTTCTCACACATTATCCCAAACTCTTGTGCTTCATCTTCTGTGTTTTTGTCCTCTCATGTCCTTCTTCATGCCTACTCCAGTCTCATGCTGACACCCAGGCTTGTCCTGAGCAGCTCTGCCTCGTGCTCCCTTCTGCTTGTGGCTGCTCAGACCCTCACGGGGGACAAGGCTGATGGAGGTGATGTTGTCCCTAACTCAGACTGGGCATTAAGCCTCCTCTGCTACTGGGAAGTACAAAAAGATGCTTGTGGTAAGGATGGATCCTGGCAGAGGTTCTCCAGGTGCTTGAGATGCTGTGAAGAAAGGAGGTGCTGGGAGGTGCCATTAGGTTCAAGCTCTGCCTCTGTTCAAAGACCTTCCCTTCGCATCAAGCAGGTGCCCAAACCACCAGTTATTGTAATCAACCACTTGTTGTATTCAATACAACAAATTGTACTGGTTAGCTCATTAACTTCAGGCATTGTGCGAGCTACCCAGTTGTTTTTCTCTTCTGATTTTGGGGATTCTCAAGACTGAAAAAAGTATCTTTACTGATATTCTTGAAAATCTTGATATTTGGGCTTTTTCTGGCTGTGAAGACTGAAGAGCGTCTGATTTCCATGTTTGTGCTCACATTACGAGTAATTTCTGCCTCTCTTTTACGGCACCCTGGTGAGGCAGCAGTGGCTATGTCAGACTGTTTCATCCACTTCTCTGTTCAGTATTTGTCTGGTTTTTAATTAAATTAAGGAAGCATTTCACAGTGAAAAACATCTTAAAGCAAGAAAGTACAGGGTTCCAAAGAGCTGAGGTAAAGGCTTGTGTTTCCAGTAGGAAGGCTGATCAACCTCTGGGACAAATTATGAAGGCAAATGGTTCTTGTCTGCTCCAGGAGGAGCTGATGGCAGAAGTCCTTTTGCCATCTGAAAGCTCTCAGGCTTTGTGCAGGAATCACCAGACAAGAGCTTCTTGTCCATGGGTACAGGGGACGACATGTCACGGTCCTTTCTTGACCTTAAAATCTGTGACTCTGGGAAACTTACCATCAAGACCATGGAGTTAGGGATAATTAGAGGTGTGTGGTACCCCCAGCACCTCTCCAGCATCTCTGGGAGGAGAAGAAAAAGCTGAGATATCTGGATATTAATATCTGGATACAGATATTAATGTTTAAGTGAATGCTGTGAAACAACAAAGATATTTTGGTTTGTAGAGAATGTAGAGAAACCAGAAAAATACTGAGATGACTCCTTTAGGGTGACATATTTGTTTTAAACTAAGGAATCCTCACTGCTATCATGTGATGTAGTTTTACTATCCAGTGTTCCTGCAGGCTTAAAAATTACTTGTCCCGGTATTTGCAGTGTGAATTGTAGTATCTTATGATGTAGATTGTTGGTCTCCCTTGAAGCATTACAGAAAATAGCAGGTTTGAGCCTTCAGCTGGAATTGAAATGGAAACAAAAAAAGGAAAGCAAGATGGCCAACTGATTTATAGGCTGAGCAAGAGGACTGGGAAAAAGTCTGCAGCCGTTGGTGATTTTCACAGCTCCCCAAGTGTGCTTCACGGGTGCATTTTGGACACCGCTTATTTGGAGCAACAGGGTAGCATAAAGGTCAATTTTCTTTCGTTGACTAAAAATAAGATTCCAAAATCCTCAATAGCCAGAGGCTTTCAGGAAAACACATCATTTTGAGGGCACCCGGTTTCCTGCATTGCTGTTTGGGCTGGGATGTAGTGTTTGAGAGGGACTGGAGACCTGGTGGAGTGCGTGGAGCTGAACCCAGCTCTTTGGAGTCCCCTAGTAATCCTTGAACCAAAAGTCTATTCTTCCCATCACAGTCACAACACAGTGGGTGTGAGAGCCTTCTTCTCTGCAGCTCCTGCCATCTGGAGAAGCCTGTCTGCTTCCTTCACCCTCCATCTGCTTTCACATGGGAGCTGAAATATCTCCTTATCCATTTTTTCCTTCCTTTCTCCTTTTTCTCTCTTCCTCTGTGACTGACCTCAATTATTTCTGCTGCCCCTTGCACATGATTCTGTGTGCTATGTGCAGAATATCGGCTGGAGTTATTTAATCCTTTCACGCATCCAAAGATGCAATTTATATTGAATAAAGTTGTATTGTTTTGGCTTGCCTGACAATAACAAGCATTTATAATAGGATTCTGAATTTATTGCCAGTAATGGTATTCACTTAACTGGTGAGTCACAGTTTATGTTCATGATTACTTAATAGGACCTAATTTTCTAGTCATTTTAGATAGCATGAAAACAAGTTGGAACTAAAAAGATGCTGTTAGTAAACAGGTAATGAGTGAAAGGAGGGAGAAAAAGTTCCTTGGGGCATCAGTCTGTCATTTTTTGTCGGAATTCAAGCCACCTTGTATTGCAGTGGTTTTCTGTAAATAATAATTAACAACAATAACAATAATTTGCAAACTTGTGTGTGTGTGATTGGGCTGTTCTGGAATAACAAATAGCTCAGCAATCAGAATATTTCTCTTTATAGAAATCATACTGTTCCTTAAACCTTTCTGTCAAATCTTAGCACTGATATGCTTTTGTGTTCTCTGACTTGGCGGTTCCTGTAATTTTCCTCTGAATGTTGTGTCAATCACTTTTAAAAAGAAAACCACAAATAACAGATTGTTAATAAACTTTTCAAGGCCCTTCACTGCTGTTTTTATGTTGAAAGCTGTGTATTGAGCCTTGTGCCAGAATTACTCACCAAACAGATTGTATGAGGTTAAATTAAAATAATACTTTTAGCAGATTTTTTTTTTTGGCTGAATTAAAATGCAGATTTTTTTTTCCCTAATTAATTAATTGAGTAATTAATTAATTTAACACTGGCTGTGCTAAGAGAAAGCTACTGGGAAGCTCTCTCAGATTTGCTCTGTGTACAGAACAGTTGAGCACAGGGCTGGAGATCCTCTGTAACAATAGATCACTGATTTTGCTTGATCATTTCCAGGGCAATTTCATATGCTAGATTTAAAAACATCAACAGCTTTGGACAAGAGGACTACATAACCACAAAGACAGTTCCTAAAATACCTTTTTCAAGGGTCGAAAGGGGAAGAGGCAAGTGAGAGAAAACATGCTGGCTCAGCTGTATTGAGGATTTATTTTGATTTTCGTTTGGATGTTCATACATTACAAAACTGAGCTAAATTAAACAGTTTCAGTCCTGTTCTGGTTTCCAGGAAGGACCAAAGGGAGGTTCTTTCAACAATGCAAATAAAAGTGAGCATTTACCATTGGCAGCAACAGGGCAAGACACGTCTCTCCCAGACCCTTTGCATGTGCACGCCTTCTGCTAGCCATGCATTCTGCTCCTAATGCTCTCCCTGATTTAGGCTGACTATTTGAAGGTGGGTTTTTCAAGCCTAAGTGGGAGAAATTTGGGACTTATATCAGATGCTCACGTTTCAGAGTACAAGACCTAGAAGCTTCATCCATAGCTGATGAGAGTTGAGCAAGTTCAGAAGTGGAAAGTCTGATGTCTGAGAGCCTTTAACCTCTGTGTCTCTTTCGGTGAGGGTTGATGTGTCAGTTCAGACTTCACCTGTAAGAAGAATTACATCCCCCGATCACCAGCAGTGGGATGTGAAGGTTCGCAGGTCTTTCCAGGAGCTTCAAACCAAGGGTTGGATATTAGGAAAAAACTTCTTTACCTAAAGGCTTGTTAGGCATTGGAATGGGCTGCCTAGGGAAGTGGTTTAGTCACCTATCCCTGGAAGTCTTTAAAGGACATTTAGATGTAGAGCTTAGTGATATGGTTTAGTGGAGGACTTGTCAGTGTTAGGTCAGAAGTTGGACTAGGTGACCTTGGAGGTCTCTTCCAACCTAGATGATTCTGTGATTCTGTTTCTCAGGCATGACCATGACCAAAGATGATGATCCAGTATCATCCAGTGCTTCAGAGTGGTTCTGTGATGTTGCTGTGTTTTAGCTGAGCAGTGTGCTTAAAACCTCCCTGCAGACTTTATGGCATGGGTATCTGAGGAATGTGGCTGCCCACCTACCACCAGATACATCAGGGTCTCAGAGATGCCTGGGTTTTTGTGGGTGGTGCAACAGAAACTCATGTAGCCACTCATGTTTGGTTTGAAAGATTTGCAAAATGTGAAAAGTCAGTGTGTTTTTTAGATTTGGACAGTAGAAACTAAAACATGAAGGGTGTAAAATACTTTTCGTATTTTTTTTTTTTAATTTATTTCTATGACTTTTATTGGCCTATACAGAGACCAGACTCCGTTGTGCTAGGAATTCTATAAACAGCAGAGTGAAAGACAGCTCCTGCCCAGAAAAACTTGAAATTTAAATAAATAAGACAAAAACCTAACACGTCTTTGTTGAAGACGAGGCAGCGTGTCGGTTGTAAAATGTAAAGCTGAGCCTGAATCTTAACTCCAGCCTTATGCAACGGGCTGTCTTGCTTCTTTCAGCTTCTGTCAGCAGTGGCTTTTTCAGAATGTATTTATTTCTTTGTGAGTCACCCAGGGGCATCACAAATAATTAGTTTTTACTAGTTAAGGTTTGTAGAAGGCTTTGAAGATGCAGAGTGCTGTGCCTGTGCTGTTGGTAACAGCACGGGCGTGTTATTGCCGTGTTGTGTCACAGATGCTCACAGGAACTGAGGTTTTCCCAGGGCTATAAAGCATTGGAGAAGACCAGGCTGCTCTTGGGGCAACGTGGGATTGCTTCAGTGTCCATGATGGTCTCCGGTGGTGGTATTTCCCAAGGGTTGCTTTGCATCATTGATCTTTTTCCAGCATTTTTTTTTGCCTCTTCTATGCAGCATAATGCAATGCAGAGTCAAGCACCGAAACCAGAGTCACTATCTACGTTCCTACCACTCCCTCCATGCTGGGCAAGGGCTCAGAAGAGGGAAACTCTTTGACAAAAAGCTGCTGAAAAAGCTAAACAAAATAGTAATCCCCCAAAATGACGTAGAGGGAGTCTGGGTGGGGAGAGAAGAGTCTTTGGAGAACGTGCAGCCACATGGGAATCTCCTTGGGGAAGGCAGAGCTCATAATCAATTTCATCTGTGGTTGAGAGAGCCTGTCGGAGCATCCCTGAATGATCCTTCACTATTACTTGGAGTTGACTTGGAGATTTCCTTCCTCTGATCACTCTCATCTTCTGCTGCCTCCCAGCTTAAGCAAATTACTACACTATACCTATCCATGAAACCTGCTGTGTTTTGGAAATTTCAGGCACAGCGGAGTGCTTGGTGTGTGCTGTCAATCGCAGAAGACACTGGGAACATGTTCAACTTGTTTCGTGTTCCCTCCTTATTTTTTTGCAGAGTACTTGAACAAATTCAAAGGCTTCATCTTTTACTTGAGGACATTTTGAAGGTGGGGCCTGAGATATCTAAAAGACTATCTAAAGCTCTGGGATCACTGTGAGCCTCACACCTCTGCCTTAATGGGATTTCCTGCTGTAGGGGTGTAGTTAATTTGTTCAGGAGACAGAATATTTTTGAGGGGAAAATCTGACACCATTGAGCTTCAACTTGGGCTGATGATTGCCACAAAAACACCACCCCCCCTGAATACAAGCCACAGTGTTTTGATACACCTTCTCTAGCATAATTACATAGCAACCTGAATATTGCAAAGCAAACAAGCTCTCCTTCCCAACACAAAATCCTTCCAAGCTTTAACACCCAACAAAACAAACACACAAACCCATCTACTAGAGGGCTGCTGCATATGCACGTCCTTCTGCAGGGACAGAACAGGGAAGCAAATTACATGCGACACCTTAGCTGAGTTGCTTGATGCACCATGGGAAGATGCTTAGATAAAAACACATATGGGGCAAAAAAATGGTCTGGCTCCTGTTGGCCGTATTACCCAGGTATAGGGGCATAAGACAAATAAATTATAACAAGGGAACTGTATCATGTCCAAGACTTGATTTATAGATTATGTTTTTTGGGAAGCTGGATGATGTATATTTAGAAGGGAGGGGATACACCAAGAAATGAGATAAAAAAAAAAAAAACAAACACAAACAAACAGGGTTTTCAAAAGCATGCAGACACAGGACCTAGAGGTACTGCGGGCTGAAGGCAGGCTTCTGCTCCTGGGTATGTTCAGGTGTTTCTGAAGTAATTTAACTGCCTAATTTTCCTGGCAGAAGCCATGTAAGTGTAATTTATGTTATAGACATAAATCCTATGCTCTTAAGAGACAGACCCTGAAAAAAATCTCTCAGAGCTTTATGGGCAAGTCCATTGAATACGATTTCTATTGTGATGAATCTTGTATTTTTAATGGAAAGAAAATCAATTGATTCTAGGATTCCTGAGTGACAGCTGAGATGGTTTGTACCCAGAGAGCAACCTGGTGCCCTTCTGGCACTACTGAAGGAGAATATAAAGAAAATGAAAGCTGAGCGCATGCTCATTCTGCAGGTGAGTGGAGCTACACCAGGGCGAACATCAAAAGGGAGAGGTTTGGGGCAAAGAATAACAATGAGGGTTCAGCTACGGATCAAAGCCAAGAAAGAGATGTCTAAAATGAGGTGGGGTTTAGCTTAATTGACTCCCACGGACAGCTAGCCTCCCATGCTTGTTCATGAGACATCCGACTGCAAAAATTTGTAGCTGCAGGTTCTTTGGGCAGAATTGTTAAAAAATAGCACCAGGCAACTTGGTCATTTTCAGTCAAGGGCCACTGGAATTACCAGCAGCCTCAGTGCCTGTGTTTGCTCTGCTGTGATGCTGCAACATCTTTACATAGCATTGCCACATAGCTACGAAGTAGGTGTTGGAGTCTTTTATATATATATATACCTATATATAGTGGTATATATATACATTAAAACACTATTTATGTGGTGATATATAGTGCTATATAGTGCTATATACTGATATATAGTGCTAATTTCTTACTGCACAGCATGCTGTTTGGCTTCATTAATAAATTCACAGAGAACGACCTGTGCCATTTTGTGAAAGCCGTTTAAGAGCACCATGGAGCACAGTTAATATATTCTGCAGTCTGAATTTCACTTCTTATTGGGGTTACATTTAGGTGAAGGCAGGAGATTCATGACTGCTTGTATCACCTAAGCTTCATTATTCCTGGTAGCGTCTTACTCAAAATTTAGTATGAAAATGTTTGCAGAGACGAGGTGATTTTTGCCCTTGGATGCAAGCTGACTTTAGCTGGTTTCTAAGTGCCTTTGCCTATGGCATGACTTCTTGACAGATGCTTTTGTGATGCTTTTTTTTGTTCTTCCATCTACTGAGATGAGACTTAAGTTTTACCAATGGCTCCATGTTTCTGCTGTTGTTCATTAGAGGGTTGCTTTAAGTGATGAAAGGGGAAAAACAGCTTCTTCCCATGCTGTTCTCTTCATCAGGACTTGGTAGTGCTGCCACAGCTGCTCAAATACGCAATGTTTGACCTTGCTCAGTTTGTGACCAGAGATGATGAAAAGCTCTCAGAGGTGGGAGGTCTTGGCCTTTTGATGCCCAAGGTCCCCCGCGGCCCTCTGACTCTGTTTCTGAGACCCTTCTGATAGGTCTCTCAGAAATAATTAATGGAAGAAAAATGCTCACTTTGCCCCACATTTAAACAGGAACTGCGTGGTGCTCCCTTGTTCATTTAGCTAATGGGACCGAATGCAGCCAGGACAGAAGTGTGCAAGGTCCTTCCCTGGTGCCACGGCCACATCCTGCAGGTGTACACAGCCGGGAAGCAGAGCTGGAAGCCAGCACAGCTCCTTCCCACGGGTCAGCCGAGGGCTTGGTTTATTTGGGTAGCACACCCTTCACGTGGGGAAGTGAAAGCGGCGTGCAGCAGATGGAGTCTGTTTGAGCTCGCCGGGTGCAAACTTGACCTCAAGCGTGTGGAAGGTGAATGAACAAACACGATGCTTGGTGCTAGCAGGTCTGGGAGGTGGGCCACTTCTGTGGGTGGGGTGGTTGGTGCATCTTCACCGACTGCATTAACTCCTGCTTGCACCACTGCTCACCAACTGATGGCAGCTGCCTGTTGCCCTCTCCTGCAGCATGGTCAGGGCTTGCAAGCTTGTGTCGATTAGAAACCTGCTGTTCTAATGTCATTAGGGAGGCAGGTGCATTAATTTCTGTAACCAGTTCCCTTTTCTGCTATTATTTAAGCAATACCACTAGGGACTTAACAGTGTCTTGGGTATTCTGGTACTTCAGCTAAAGGTGATAAATGGAAGAGAGGGAGGCTGACAGTAAATATATTATTTAAAAACACAGTTTTGCTTTTGAAAGGTGTCTGTAAAATGTCTTCCTAGAGGTTTCTGTGTGTGTTGGCTTAGTGCTCAGAATAGATCTTCCTGAAGTCAGAGGGTAGCACACAAAAGCACACCAGGTCTGTTTTCCTTCTGATTTCCTCTTAAATCATTTGTAGCAGTGCAAAGTGACTGTAAAATTCTGCCTTTGATGTGCACAGCTTGGAGGTTTTCCTCTGGGAGTCCAGAAAAGCCTGTATTACTCAGCATCAAGCTGGAACAGCAGCATTTTATGCTCCTTACGTTTGGGTTTCAAATGGCAATATAAAATTACAAGGCTGTGGAGAAACAGGTTGCGATTCCAAGCCGGAATAGGAAGGGGCTGTGCCTGTCCCGTGGGGTGGTTTGCATCTTCTGCCAGCCCAGTTGTTTGCAGGGATGTGCCATGAATGTATTCAGAGAAGTGATAGAGGTTAAAAATAACCTTCCAAAAAGGAGGCAGGGGCAAAGGGACAAATACAAAGTTTTCCTTTTTTCCATTCCATAGAAACTATAAATCAGCAAAGAGGTGACATGTGTTGTTTTTTTTTTTCTTTGTCTTGCATCGTTAAAAAATCATCAGCCACTGCACTGAAATGGTTTGCAAGAGCCACTTTGCCGGGGACAATATCTGAGTGAAAACAATAAAAAATTGGTGGATGCCAGGTCGAATTCGTGTGTCAGCAGTTGCTGAATTCAACTTAAGAGCTGTAAATGGAACCAATCATCATTTCTTAATGAGATATATGAGAACAAAGAATCACAATGCTTGAACAATCTGTCACATCTCCGTCAATGCTGCTTAAGCAATTATGCAGTGTGTTCAATGGTTTGACAAGGTAACATGACAAAATCAATTTACAAAGCGGATTAAATATAAATATGCAACACTTTTTTCCAGGAATGTCATTCTCAAAGCCTTAAGTTTTTTTATCTTAACGATCCCTACCCAGTCATCTGCTTTCAGGACTGCTTGGATGAAGTCCTGCATGGCCCACAGTGACGTTCACCAGATCATTTTTCACTTATCCATCTCCAGCCTAATGATACTGTTGTCTGGGCCATGGTAAAAATGAATGATGCATTGCTTCAATATACCATGTAAGTATGCTTTTCACTCAGTGCTAAGCCTGTATTTTTCCAGGGTCCTTAAGGAAGCCTGGTCCTCAGCCCTTTTTACCACTTAATGTAAATCTTTCTGAATATTTGAAGTGTTTGGCAGCAAATGCAGGAGAAACTTGGTATTAGTTCCCTAGGAACTAAATAACAAGCAGTGTACATTGAGGTGATACAATCATCTATTTTAATACCAGACCTGTCATCACATTGCAGCAGACAGGGACTGGGACAGCCCCATCCCTGTTCACAGAGATGCGTATCTGCAGAAAACCACACATAAGAAGAGGTTACAGGGACCATGACAATAAATGTCATCCTTGAGGATGAGGTGGCTGCTGGAGAGTGCTGGCTGTGTTTAGGTGCTGTAACAGGGCAGTGCTGGGGAAGCCAGGCTGGGAGAGCATTAAAAAATGAAGAATTGTGGTTTGTAGGACTGTCAGCAGGAATTGAAAAGAATTAGGAGAAATTGAAAAGATTAAGAAGGAGGGAGAAGCACTGTGAAATCTGAACTTGTTCTGCCCAGTGCCAGGACAAGAGGCAGTGGGCACAAACTGGAACACAAGAGGATCCCTCTGAACACCTGGAAACATTTCTGCACTGTGTGGGTGATGGAGCAGTGGCACAGGATGCCCAGAGAGGCTGTGGCGTCTCCTCCTTGCAGATTGCCAAAAGCCATGCTGGGCACCCTGCTCTGGGTGGCCCTCCTGGAGCAGGGGTGGGACCAGACAGACCCAGAGGTCCCTTCCCACCTCAGCCACCCTGTGACTTTGTGTTTTGCTGCTAAATGGTGTGCAACAGCAGCTGGCTTCTTTCAGCTCATGTGAGTCTCCAGTCTGTGCGTATTTTCTGGTTTTACATTTTTCTTCCATAATCAAGTCTCCATCCTTCAAATGCACTAGTGTAGTGTGGTGTAATGAAGCTGGCACAGAAAACTTTATTTTTTTCCTCATGTAAAATGTATGCATCTCTCATCCTCTCCATGGGAAACTCAAGGATAGACGATTTCTGTTCCCCATACAAATAACTCTGGGATTTCCTCAGTCCATGTTCCCCATATGAATAGCTCTGGGATTCCCTCAGTCCCTTTGTCTTTTACAGTTTACAAGATGCCACTGGTGTACCTGGCTGCATATCTCATTTGCCTCTAACTTTGATTGCCACTGGGTTCGATATTGCAAACAACTTTTAGGGAAATGTAAGCATTTTTCTTTTTTATTTCAGGCAAGGTGACAGCATTCCCAGCAGCCTTTTAAATATACCAGAGGATCGTGTTATGGAGGAGAAGAGTATTTTTTAAGTTATCATTACCATATGACTCTTGTTGCTACAATTTCTGAGCAAATCTCAGTTCTTACAAAATCTGTGATACTGAAAACTCGTATGCTTGTATTTTTGCTACATTTATGCATGACATATGGACTTCAAGTATCTGGTTACTCAGTTTCTGCTCAACATCTTGTATTTTCTGATGACTATTGAAGTATCTGAATATGCATGGTATTTCCTTACGTACTATTAGTGTTGCTGCAGCTCCTCGGTCTTTTGTGGCGTGTTGGCTAACCATCAGATACTCATGGCTTCATCAACAAACAGATGTACAGGTCTACTCTTTGTTTTTGTAGCTGCACTTTTGACATATTGTAAACGTCCTTAATTGATTTTGTTCAGGATAATACCATCTGCTGGCATCTGTTTCTACTATGGCTCTTGCTAAATACTTGTGTGTATCACGGTCTGTAAGGACAAATTACAGAGTTTCAGCACAGTATTATGTCTTTTTTTTTTTTTTTTTTTTTTTTCCCTGAAATAAATGAAAGCAGAGTTTGGACATTGAAAGACCTTCTAGAATCATAGATTCACTAAGGTTGAAAAAGCCCTCCAAGATCATCTGGTCCAGCCATCCCCCTACCACCAATGTCACACACTAAACCCTGTCCTTAAGCACCACGTCCAACCTTTCCTTCAACATCCCCATGGATGGTGACTCCATCACCTCCCCGGGCAACCCAAAATGTGTTTCAGGAAAGAATTGGGTCCTGTGACCACATTGGTCTCTCTTAATCTCTCTTAATTAATTTTTGGCATACCTGCAAATGTATCAGAGCTCCCAGACAGGGAGAAAAGCAGCCTTTGAGTTTATATTTGGCTCCTTTTCATCACAGAGTGGTGTGGAATAAACTTTTAGATCTGCCTGAAGCCTTGACACGAAACTCTGTCTAATAAACAGTCAAGCTAAGTTATCTTTAAACATCACTTACTGTATCTGTAAGGTTGATGGACTTCTTGCCAGCTTTTAACATAGCTGAGCGTGTTCTGCTATGAAGCTTTTGGCGGCAAAAGCAATGCTGGACGGGCACTGGATGAGATGTCTGCTGAGGATGCAACTAGGAAAATGCGTGCTGTCTCCTGAGATTCCAGACCAAAGTCCTCCTTCTTGTATAGCCAGCTGTCGTGCTGTGTTTAGCTCTCCATCCTCAGATCAGTCCTTTTTATTAGGTGGCATCAGCACTTATGGTAGATTTTATTACAGCTGCCATGTCCGTGTCTGAACTCTGAAATGCAATAGAAATTTCATTTCTTGGCATGTTCTGTCTCTGGTCATGACAAGTGCAGGCAAGCGTCAAAAAAGTATCTGGGCTGGGATTTATCTGTAGTGGCCTAACTGTGCTCCCAATAAAAATAATGAGAGCTGGCTTTTGATGTCAATGAGACAGCGTTAAACCAATTTTGATGCCCTTGGGAAGCCCTTCCCTCTCTCTGCACCACTTGCATGTGGCAGTGACAGAGGGAGGGGAAGTGGGGTCATGCAGGGCAATGAGAGCCCTTCAAACATCATCGAAGACAGGGAGTTAGATGTGCTTAGTGTTTCTTTGGAATTGGCTCACCAGGCTGAAATACCTGGTGTCCCAGCAGGGTTGGATTATTTGAGCTGCTTTGTGATGCTTCGTATGGGAAGGATTCAATAGAAAACTTAAATATGGAGAGTCTTCCCTGCCATGCATGGGCTCATATGAGGGTAACTGCAAAAGCACAGGTTTCCCCTTTACTTTGCCAACCAGTTTCTTTGGCCCATCATACTTGCTGTCTCACCATGTTGGTACCACTGTATTGGTACCCACAGCTGGTCAAAAGCTCAGGAGTTTGGCTTTGTAAAGCCATGAATTATGGAAGTCAGGAGGACTAGTGGTAGAAACATTGGTGGCATTGGGTGGAAGAGCACTAGATAATGATTCAGGACACTTGGATTTCATTTCTGACTGTGCCACTGGGCCTTTTTATGACCTTGGAAAAGTTGCAGCATCTCTCTGGCCTGGTTTTCCTGTCTGTCAGTCACCAACCTACTTTGGAACTCAATTTGAGATGTAACTGATTAAAGCTTGCTATGCAAAATGTTCAACATGTACTGTGCAAGGTGTTGTTTTTGTTATGGCAATGTGGCAGCAATCTCCACTATTGTCTTATGTTATATTTGAGTGTGTTGGGAACTTGGCTGCGATGCTGGTGTTTTTCAGTTGATGTTTTTTTGTGGGACATGCTTCTGCAAGAACCTGCTCCCTTTCCTGACAACACCATTGACTCCAAAAGGAGGTGAACAGCCCCACCAGTTTCGAAAACACTAGAAATGGGACAACAGAGAGAAACCAACTGAAACACATTTCATTTTCTGAGACTGTTGAAATTTTTCAGTGTGTTGGAATTCTGGCAGGGCACAAAGATGTTCCAGAAATGTCTCTTAGCTCCCAAATCCCTCCTGCTGATGGGTTTTGCAGCAGAGGTTTGCTGGCAGATGGACATCAGGGAGATGATTGGAAGCAGCTGTAGAGCTGTGAGGCAATTTTCCCCTCCTGTGCAAGCCAGGTTATAAGTGGGAGAAAAAGAAAATGAGAGTGGTTTTCTCATCATGCTGCCAACAGAGTGGGATTTGCAAAGCAGTGGATGCAGATTTGTATTGCCCTGAAGAGCTCTTCAGTGATAAGACAACGTGGTCTTGTCTTGAAAATAAGCTGGTATCATTACTGATCTGTTAGTTATCAGTTAATTATGTTTTTCAGCGTCTAACCGTTTTTGTCCCTCTTGAAAAATCACTTCAATTGCTGAAGTCAATGTGGTGAGTATCCATGGTGACCCTGAAGTTACAAGCTTTCTGAAGCACCTTCAAAGAACAATTAAAGCAATTGGAGTAATATCTTCATTTCCATGTCTTTGTGGGGAACACAGTGGTACCTGTGAGATGCAGCAGGAATGTAATTGTGTTTCCAGTCACTGCAGCACTACTATTTTTTAAAAAGCACCTTTTTTTGTAGGCAGAATACATTCTGTTTTTTCTCTGATTCTGGAAAAAGTAGAATTAGTGCATAAATTGGAAAGCAGGATTTCATTTAAGCAGTGTGATTTGGAACTGCTGGTGAAGTTTGCTGCTATAGGGCATTTGGCGTTCATCAGAAAAATTTCCAAGTCTAAATAGTTTTATCATGCAGAGTTATATACTTGGAAGGTAAACTGCTGTGTCTTTTTCCACTTTGAAGACCAGTGCCAGCTGATGGATGTCCTGTTGAATTCCTCATAAGGTTGCAGGGGAGGTGAATAGCTGTAGGTTTCACCCTTCAACCTATGGCTGCTATAAGCAAGGAGCTCTGGGGGAAAAGGATGCTCAGCTCGGCCATGAGTAGGAGAATAGCCTTGCTGAAGGAGCCATGTGGGTGTTCTCAAATCATGTGTCAAACAAGGACTGCGTTAGCAAACCACTGATGCCTTCCTGGATTAAGGTCCCAATATTTGCATCTTTCCATTCAGATTTTATTAGTATTGCTTTTTATTCTTATGAAATACTTCCACTGCTCCACAGGCAAAACATAGTGCCCTTTCAGACCTGCATAGAGATGATCTTGAAGTGAATTTTCCTTCGTGATGTAAGGTTACAGTTCACTAAAACATTTATTAAGACTTTGACTTGTTTAGTGCATGATTAATTTGCTTATGAATATTGCCAGGTACACTTATCCCCAAGCACCTGCTGAATCCTATTAGAGACGTGAAGTCAAAGGGACTTCAGCAGGAGCCAAAATATTAAGCACGTAATTGCTTTTCTGATAGGCGTGGATGACTGAAAGGTGACCGAGAGCCTCCTGAGAGGTTGTTCCATACATTTCTTAATAATATAAGGGACCGTGTTTGTAATCCCACTGAGAGCTCATCACAGCAGCTGAAAAAAAATAAGTAGAATGGGAGCCATGAACCAGATCTCATCCTGCAGCAGCTTTGCCTGATCAGGGCAGCCTGAGCCATGGGGATGGTGTTGCAGGAACAGCCAGAACTGGTGGGGTTGCAGAAGGGACGTCTGGTCCTTGGTGGCCTTTATCTGCTTGGCACTGAGCTGCAACCAACATGAACCAGAGCCCTTTTAAGTCATTTTGTAAAACTGCCCTGCAGAAATATCTTGGCAGGGTGAGAGGGGGAAAAATGTATTTAGCTTAGCACGCTGTTGATACACCACAAATACTTTTCTTGGTGGCATAGAAACTGCAATAAGGGAACACCAGCCTTTATGAAATGCCCTTTAAAAAGAAAACTCAGCATATTAACAGGTCCTATTTAATCAAGCAGCCTTTTACAAATAAAATAAACTCTGAGAGCTCAGAAAAATAACTTTCCTCCATCACAGGCAGAGGAAATGTGTTGTTTCTTATCTTTGGATAGCTTTAGCTTTTCTGGGAAGAGGACTGTAGCAGAAAGAATAACCCAAGGCAATGAGCTGGGCCTTGAACAAAAACATTTTCTTGCATTTAATTTGGGTTTGTTCTCAGATGAGTCTGTGCTTTAGGTGAAAAGTCTAAAACTTGGTTGTCCTTCAGAATACTAAATAAATATGGGAAAAAATACATTATTTGTTTGCCTTGTGCATCACAGGATCTGCAGAAATTTAGAAAGCACTGCTCTTTTTCAGACTAATCTGCTGTTACCCAGGAATTTTTAAAAGCAGCAAAGAGGCTGGGGGGATTCACTGCACCGATAAGGACTGGGGGTAGTTACCTAAATTTAGGCATTCAGCGTCATTTGGGATGTCTTAGGGTGTCTGAAACAGCCACATGAAGACTGGATGTGCTGGAGACAGGCACCTTGTGTGAGCTGAAAGTTGGATGGAGTAACAGAGAGGGTCTTAAATGGCATTAAATGGCATAGGGGTAGGATACTCTTACAGGTTTTTCAGTAGCATCCCTGACATTGGGGTCCTGAGATGAATGCAGGAGAGCCCTGCATGACCCTCATCACAGGAGGGTGGGGGAGCTGATGTGCTGCTGTCAGGAGGAATGAGCTGGGTGAACACTGTTGGTAATACAAACACTGCCCTAAGCTTTCTTCTTTGCCTCCTCATGGTCTTAGAGGTAAGAGTAAACATTTAATAGTCTTGGTGGTCTGCTACAGGTAATGAACTCATGTGAAATTAGGCCAAAGGTACCTCAAGCTGGGTCACCACAATCAACAGCCAGCTTCAAAATATAGGTTATGTGATTTGTCTGTATTCACCCTTGAGAAAATTGGTTGATTGTCATGTTTCTGAACCTGCAGCTCTTTGCTGGGACTATTGCTGGCCAAGTAAGTTAACGCCAATGTGGCTTTGCGGGATTGTGTTCTTTCTGTGAGCTACACCCAGATGTCCCGAGGAAGTGATGGGTACGGCATCTTCTTCTTTCTTGTCTGGATCCAGAACTTTTACTTTGCTTGCACAATTTTCTTGGTGTTATGGAACTACAACATACCTGGAAGACTGCCTTAGCGTGGTAGTCAGTGATGTGCAGTCAGGTAGAAAAAAGGACCCAAGGAGTGATAATTAAAAATTCAGCATGTAAAATCTTCCATTAAACAATACTGGCAAAAGTCAAAACTTTTTTTTGGTTGGATCTCACTTTATGCTCTTCGCTTTTTCGTTTCATTTGCCAGATGTCCAATTATCTCTGGAAACTTAAGACAATCTTTTTTGGTCCGCTGAGGCTGGCGGTAGCACTGTTTTCTCTCCCTGGATCTGGCACAAAGCAGGCATTCCTTTGATGTTGGTCATTTTCAAATAACCTCTTGCAAAGAAAAAGTAAAACCACACACATCCCCACTCAAAGCACTTGGGTTGTTTTCCTGAAAAACCTCTGGTGTGAGAATTACATCCTGGGTTTGTAACCCGTTAGGAATCCTCTGTGATCTTTGTCCTTATAAAAGCAGCATCTACAGTCATTCAACATTAACTTTACCTTTGCTTGAAAATAGCTGGCATCGTTATTCTTTGCAGTGGTGAGATTTTTTTTAAATTATTTATTTATTTATTTATTTAGTGTGCATACAGCTTATAGGCCTTTAATGCACATGCCTGATTTTTATCTCAGTTTGTATTTGCACTGAAAGGTGATTCAGATCTTGTGGTTTCACGTCAACGTGGACAATCTGCTTAAAATCTCTTCTGGGTCATTATGCAGAAAGGCAGGATTTCTTTGCTCCAGGTTCAGTGGTTGGTGGAAGGAGCTGTTTTCTGCCTTCTCGTGGTAAAGTCAGCAAGAGTGGAGGCTCAGCCACCTGGGGACGTCTTTGATCGAGCATTTCTTTAGAGAAATGTGGTTTTGGGCAGAGGAAGGTTGGCAAAGGTATGGATGGGTGGGGAATGGAAACTCCAGCTCCACACCAGGGTTTCTTCAGCTCCCTTTTCTCTGAACCATCCTCCAGCTGGCAACGTCTTCTTCCGTCCTGTGGCAAGGGGATGGTTGGGCTCAAAAGCAATGATTTGGTTGGTTTTGGCAACTTGGTGTCCTGCTGGCTTTCATAGAAACAGAGTAGTGGCTGAGGTGGCAGGGACCTCTGGGTTCATCTGGTCCCACCCCTGCTCCAGCAGGGCCACCCAGAGCAGGGTGCCCAGTACCATGTCCAGGCAGGTTTTGGAGATCCCCAAGGAGGAGACCCCACAGCCTCTCTGGGCATCCTGTGCCACTGCTCCATCACCCACACAGCACAGAAGTGCTGCCTGCTGTTTGGATGGATCCTCTTGTGTTCCAGTTTGTGTCCATTGCTTCTTGTCCTGGCTTTGCTGGTTGCATTAGTGCTGCTGTGAGAGATTGTGCGCATAAATCTGCCTCTCTTGCACCAAGCAATGATGGCTGGGTGTTACACAGCCAGTGGTTGCAGATTGCTGGGGCCAGAGGGTGAGCCCTACAAGAACTGGAAGAACAAACCAGACCCCTCGATCTTATCCATGTAGGTGAGCTACCAAATAAAATACAAGGGGGCAAGAGGGATGGGGAAATATGTATCATACAGGGATGTGCCACATTAAAGTTACTTCTTGGATGGTTTTAAAGGAAAAATCACAGAAAAAAAAAAAGAAAAAATAAGTTGGATCATTCTTGGATCACAGAACAGTGAGAAGCACTCATCAGCATCTTCTTCTGGACTCTGACCCCACAGTTAGATGATTTCCAGGTCAGGGCTGGCTGCTACCCAGCTGGTGGGAACATGGGCTGAAACATCTCCTCTACACCTCCAGATGTATGTGCCAGTCTAGCACATACGTCATGGCACAACATAGAGGTCAGGAGTGGGGGCAGCTCAGACACACACATCTTTTAAGGAGAAATTTGGTCTTTTTCAAATTTGCATGTGGCTGCTGAGCACTTTCCTTACCTTCTCCTCTCCTAATGGGAAAATTGTCTTTAAGTCTAGCAAATTTGCACCCTGTATAGTACAAGTGTCAGACCCTGTATCCTGGGGAATTTGTGATGATTATATTCAAAAGGAGAAGAAGTTGGTGAAGTGAAACTTGCTGAGATGCAAATGTTGCAGTCAGCAGGATGGGATCTATGGGTATCTTCTGCATGGCAACGTTTAAAAAAATGCTAATCAAGTAATTTCTGCCATCTGTCAGTGCCAGCCTCTCACTATATTTTGTATTTCTTGCCTGAATGGATGTTTTGAGCTCTCAGGGTCAGGGGCCAACACTTCTGTAATGATTAGTTGTTCATCTGTAGCAGCGTGTGGTTGTTTCAGCATCTTCCCCATCGCTTCCCCTTGACTAGGAAGCAAATCTCAGGAAGACATTTGCCTCGCTTGGCTGTACAAGAGCCAGAAGCGTGCTGTTTCTTTGAGGTTTTGACTTTTAACCCAACCAGCAACTGCAGAGATTGAACTATATTCCCAGGGAGAAGGTGCTGAGAACAGCTGTGCTTGAGTGACCCTGGGACAATTCACATGCTGAGGAGTCAGATCTGGTTCATCTGCATCTGATTGTAGACTCAGTTTAATTAATCTTTTCTTCAGAGTAGATTAAATTGATTGCTTTGCAAAAAAAAATTAAAAAAAAAAAACACACACACCAAAAACAAAATCTCCCTTTGCATTGTTTTTCAGTAGCCAGCTGGAAAAAACAAAAACAACAAAAAAAGAGAAATTACATGGGTTCAGATGGTTTTGACTTTTAAATCTTTATTCAAAAGGACCCATGCTATGGGGTATGAAATGAGAGGCTGTTGTACAGGTGGCCCCCTCTTTTTTAGTGTGACATGTCCTGCAAAAGGAGAAGCAATAATGGAAATAAATATTTGCTTTACAACCCAGTAAATGAAGAGAGACGCCTCCAGCTCCAACCAGTTCCCTTCTCTCCCTGGCAGACCCTATAGAGACCCCGTATAATGCATTAAAGCACTGCTATTTCTATCTGGGGTGTGTGTGCATGCACTCTGCCATGTGTGCCTAGAATATCCTTTGCACCTGGGATGGAATGGATTTACTACTTGTGTCTGGAGCCGGGGCTGTACACGTTGGATGAAAGCATACATTGATTTTTATGCATGCACATGAGCAAAGCATGTGGAGCTCCTGCCGACCAGGACTTACAAGATTTTTGGATGTCCTGAAAGTCTTGCATTCACTGCCAAGTCTCTCTTTTTTGCACTTACACAAAATTTCCAGACAGAAATGAGGATCTCTGTGGGGAAATTCAGAGAGACAATAACCTAAAATTAGAGTGGTGAACAATGGATTTGGGCAGGGTAGGTAGCCCAGACCCCCCTAAATGGAATTTTTGTTTAATTTTTGTCTGGATATTTTTTTTTTTTTTTTTTTTTGAAGTGAAATATTTCATGTGGCTTGTTAAATCTTTTTTTAAACATTTTCAAGTGTTGCAAAATGTGAATGTTGCCTTGAAAAGTGAGAGAAATAATAATAATAATAATATAAGATGATTTTTCCTTTCCAAACTGAAACTAGTTTGTAGCTAGTTCTAATGTCCTCCAGACCATATGGTCTAATGAATGTAATATTCATTATGGTATTTTTTACACCGCTACTGTTTTGTGTGTCAGTTTTTCCATCTGATAACTGAGGATAAAGAACAGGATATTCCTCTTTTCAAAACTGCTTTGAAATCCACTTTAAAAATCCCAGGCAAGTGCTGTCTACTGCTATTGACTGCAGGGAGGGATTGTGCAGAAGAGCTGCCTCTGCCTTGCCATAATCTGATTGTAATTTGCCTTAAGTTTCCATTTGCAGGTAACTTGCAAAGGGCTGAAAGGTAATTAGAAGACCTCTTGTAATAATAAATAAAATGGCCAGATGGGAATTATATCAGCATGGTGCCAGCAGCAGCCTGGCTATAACCATCCACGATCCCTCTTATAGGTGCACGTGTTCCCATCGCTAATACCTTGACCAGACGCGTTGGCCAACTCTCGTTTCATCTCAGCCATTTAATTGTGGGAATCAGGGTTTGGCCTTTGCCCATGTCTTCAGCTAATCCTCTGCCCTGGTCTTTCATCCTGAGCTATTCAGAGATTTGCTTCTTTGTGCCGTGTCCTCCCACTTAAGCTTTTTAGGTGACGTGTGATCTCCTGTAGCACGTGTGAGTGTGGCTCTACCAGGTGCTTCCATATAGGCAGGGATACACGTGGCCAGACATAAGGGGCAAATTTATTCTCTTGTGAACTAGAGCTACAACCTACATGGATTCAAAGTCCAGACTGCAGCTTGTAGCTGACCGTCTCCTTTGGTGGCAGTGCTGGTGTCCCATGTCACTGTCCACTGAGCTGGGTTTGCTCCCACTGTGGCTCCTCCATTTCAGCCTGAGAGATGGGGAGACATCTGGGAGGAGACAAAGAAGTGCTGCCAGACAGACTTGTGGTCATAGTTCTCTTTCAAAGGCTGAGCTGGGCCGGCCTTTTGGCAGGTGATGGAGCAAAGAGGCTCGAAGGACCCTGGGGTGTCCCAAATGTCTTTGACTTCCTGACCAGGGATGCTCCTTTCACCCAGGATGCCCAGGCTTTGCACAAGCATTCCCAACCTTCAAGAGCACCAAGACCCCAACATGAGGGATAATCCTCCCCTGCCAGAGATCAGCAGTGTTTAGGTACCCCAGTTTACCCCCATGCAGACCGCCCCCCCCCCCCCCCAAGGAAGAAAAAGTGTCTGGGAGTAACCTTGAGGCCTGTGAGAGCTAAAGATAGAAGTGTGAAAGTTCCCAGTGGAAAAAGGACTTCTTGGATGACTAAGGCTGTCTGCAGCCCATAGTTTCCTAAAGCAATAACCAGGGGGTAGGCTAATCCAGGGCAGAGATGGAGGAAGAGATGAGAGGAGCCGGAACCATGACATCACTGTGTTTTCTTTCCTGGTGTTGCTTAAAGCATGTGGCTATGTTTATATGAGCTCAGTTTTAGGGATTTAATATGTTTTGGAAGCTACTTAATATGAATGTAACTGTGGGGCGCAGAGATCAGTGGGGGAGCTTTGTGTCAAGGAAATCATTCAAATTAATGTAACTATCTGGTTGCAAATCTTGGTGGAAAGCCCTTTACCAGCAATGCAAAAACACCATCTAGCAGGGTTCACTCCGGTACTTTTTAAGTACCAGATTTGTGTGGATACCATGGAATTTTAATCTCCTGTTTGATACTGCAGGGATTTGATGAACCTGGAAGCCTGTGCACACTGCCTTGGGTGAATGGTGGGAGCATGGCTGCATTTTGGGATGGATGGGATGGCTGAAGAGAGCATAAAGGGGTGTTGTGCTGGGGGCTGGCTGGAGAACACCTCTGCGGAGAGGGGAGCTGTGTGCCACCAGGCTTTCTGCTGCACCATGGCCAAAATCTGTTCTCCATTTGGCTGCTTTCCAAAGCACGAGCACCTAATCTCACTGTGGCTTATTGACTTTAATGGAGTTTATTATTATAATTTTTACAATGGTGTAAGTGAGAGCAGAGTTTGGCCAGTAGCCACTACAGTGCTGGCAAACAGAACCGGTGAAACAGAAAGGGCAGAAGCAAACACAAGGCAGGGTGGCTTCAAATTTTGAGATACCAACCCCACTGTGACGGGCCCAGGTTTCTTGTTTTCCAGGATTGCTGGAAGTGGCCCATTTCTTCCCAGTTAAGTCTCAGCACGTGTAGAAATAAAGAGTTTGGGGCCTTATTCCCAATTCTCATTCTTTTCATACCAATTGTTTCGCTATCCTCAGCTGTGTGTTTTGAGTTGATAAGATGTGTTGCTTTCCCAAGTGCTTCTTGATGAGACACATGCTTTTTCTCCCCAAGATGACAAAGACCAAATCAGAAAGAATGGGCAAACCTGTCATCTCTGTGCAGAAAGCCAACGTGTAACCATTGGCTCAGGATGACACATTGACTTGAGCGGTAGAGGCAGCAGTTGGAGCTTTCAGAAGAGCAGTAGCTGTGGTCTTTGCTAAGAAAGACTTTCCGCCTAGTGCCATCCTCCTAAATTTGCCCTTTTAGATACAGATTAAAGAGGTTTAAAGATGTGAAGAATGAAGCTGTACGTGTAGGTGTAATAGGAAATTGTTTATGTAGGCATGAGCAAGTGAGAGAGGAGAGGAAGGTGAGGGCTCAACCATGCACATAATTTCCTAATGACTTCTGTTGCTCCTCACACACTAATTTCATTGCCAATGCAGTGTCAGTAGCATTGTCTCTCCTCTTCCCTTGCTTTGTGGCCTCCACAGAATGCTGTGGAGGGAGACATAGAAAGCAGATGTGTGGGTTATCCTTCCCCCATTCCTTATTGCATACCCTTTTTGATTTCTCATGCTTCAAAGACTGGTTTAAGCCCCGAATGTGACCTTCAATATGCAGTCAAAAAATGTTTACTCATTAGCTGTAACTCTGTTTAGTCTCATTATCTGTATAAATGCCCAGTAGTATCATACACTACTATCAAGTTGGACATATAATTAATTAGCTCATGCTTTATATTTGATCTGATGAGTTTTAATCCAGCAGATGCTCTTAGCTGATCAGAGTTTTCCACTTGTATGTGGTCTTCCTCTCTTGCTGCAAATAGAAATGTGTTTATACTCATTGAACATATTGTACTCCACGCATACACAACATGTACAAAGGGATGTGCCTTTTGGGTGCACGGCACGTGGAGAACAAGAGAAGGCACCTGTACGAGTAGGCCTTGGCTGCTCTCTGGTTTGTGTTTAACTGGTAGCCTTGCACTTGGAAAAGATTTCCTTCATTTGGCAGTGTCTGCTCTTTAGTAATGTTCCAATTTGTTTTCAACACAGCCTGAATGTAATTGAATGGCCTCTTTTATTTCTATGTAAAAAAATGTCTGGTTTACATGCCTCCTGAGGATTAGGCAGTGAATTAAAAGCAAGTGGTTTTAGAGAATCACAAATAAAGCTTTAACCTCCCTCCCCACTGAAACCGATGAATGATTCTCTAAATAAACAGATTTTCTCTTGTATATGTCAGGCTGGAATGAGACGAGAGTCTCTTTCCCAGCTGGCCCCCTCCAGACCCTGGCTGGACCCCAGTGGTATATGAGTTATTGTGGGTTCACCAGCCATGGAGTTCATCCTCCCTTGTGATGGGGAGCTGCTGAATTACTTCACACATGGCTTGCCTGGTCATCTGGGTTGGTTTTATCTTAAGTTGCATAAAGAGTTTAGAACAAGACTGTTCCTCCGTGGCTCTTTGACTATTTTTAGTTAATCTCTGTGACTTCCCTACAGCTCTCTCCCCCCTAATGCAGCTTATACTAATAGGCAGAGACAGTCACTGGGGACGTTAATGACTTGTCTGTTGAGGTCTGTCACTTGCTGGCGACTTGTGCAGTCAGGTTGTTGTTCTTCCCCCTGGAGTGCTTCACGATCCTTTATCTGAGACTCTCTCTCTTGTCTTGCTGGGATTACTAGAGAGATTTTAGCCATAGATGCACTTCATCAAAGACAAAGTACTCTACATTGTTTGCTGGGGTGTTTCTTTACCTCCTCACATGTGCCTTATGGAGCCGCTTGTTAAGCAGAATTTAAAAAAAACCTGAACTTGCTCCTCTTATCAAAGGGCTCAGTTAGGAGGGGACCAAGCATGTTTTGTATTGTGAGAGTTTAAGTCTGTATGGATTAATGATGGGTGACAAAAATACTGTGAGGACAGGAGGTGCTGACAGTTTGGATGATGTAAGTCTTGTAGCTCCTGTGTTGCTGCATTTCTCTTAAAGGGTCTGTCAACAATGTCCAGACTTTTGGATGATTTCCCTTCAGTCAGGTTTTCCTTTTACATTGAGCTATTGCAGCACGTGGTTTGGGAGAGCATCTCAGGAGGAGCTGGGGGATGCCATAACCTCATGCCCTTGAAAGTGCTTGATTTTCTGAATGGATAATGCTGGGTTTAGTTTTATTTATTTATTTATTTTTTAATGAAAAAATCAGAGTTCTCTGTCAGAGTGGTTTCCCTCATCTTATCATGAACTCAGGCACCTGGCAGATGCTGCATAAAGTTGTCATGTATGCGTAGATTATTACCTAGAGCCTTGTTTTTGGTCTCCACTGCCACAGTAACTTACGATTTTGCTGTCAACTTAATTTGACTGCAAAGTCCAGTCCATCAAGGAGAGACTTCCAGCTGTGCTTATGGGTTGAAACTGGGAGAGCATCGATGAGACCTTCACCTCTACCATCTGACTCAGCAAGCAGACACTCAGTCTGGGTTCTATAATTATGTTGCTTATTACAACTACACAAACATATAGCAAAGCCAGGTCTCTGTCCCTGGCTCTCATACACAGATCAAATGGCTCCACTTAAGGCTCAACTCTTCTGTGTATTCTACTTAGTGTGCTCAAGCTGTAGCTGAATACCTCCTAGTAGTACAAATCACATAGCTAATTTCTGTCATAAAAAGTCTATATTTATTTCCTCTTAGAAAGACAGTAGGAAAAAAAAAAAAGTTAATCTGGAACACAGAATTGGTAAAAATGGAGTACAGAGCTATTGCCTTGTACTGCATCTGACAGCTGTAGATATCCAGACAATGTAGAATAGCATACCCACTCTAAATTGTCTCCCTTCTTCAATAAATACGTTAAGTAACAATAGTAATTTCACATGTGCCAGAGCTTTGTGAAAATTTGAATATGAATATACAGGTAGCTTTGAATTAGGTAGTATACTCTTCTGTTGGGTCTAGATATGAATCCACATCTCAGCTTTGGGACTTTAGTTCTGTATTTAACCATAATAGTTTCAAAAGAGATGAAGGAATACAATAGTGTAAGAAACAAATGCATTAGAAACCCAAAGTGTTGCAATTACAGGGCCTAAGAGGTGGAAAGGGAATGTTGGTGTGGCATTTTGCATCACTGCAGGAGCTTTCAGGGAAGCAGAATTCTCTGCTGGTGTGGAGAAACCTCACCTGAGGTGTCACCTCCCCTCCCTGTGAGCATCTTCTTGTACCAGCAATGCTCTGATAGCAGGGGGAATCTCATGGGGTTGGAAGAAGGAGGCAGTGGCAGAGGTCATTATAAGACATAAAGGGAAGTGGGTTGGTGACTCCTGAGAAGATTGCCTTGGGGACATGCCTGTGGGGCACAAGGGTTGATATCACAGTGTGTAGGTGAGTCCCTGCTGTTTGCAGTGGAGGAGCAGACAGTCCGTGCTGGTCCTGAGGACATGGGGAGTGTGCGGGGGGGTGTCCTTCAGGATAAGCTCATGCTTCTAAGAGGGAACTGGAGTCCAGGATCTCCATGTTAGCACTCTGAGATACCACCAGTGTGACAGGTGAGACTGGAAATGTGGGAGAAGATCTGTGGTCTCAGTGCTGGGAAGAGATGGTGTAGAGAACCAGAGGGGTAGTCTTTGGGTCTTCAGAAACTGGAGGACCTTGGGGGGACAGGAAGACACTGCAGAGTATCTATTTTTGTCAAAACAGATTGAGATTCAGAGCCGTGCTACTGGTAATGAACAATAAAAGGGTCATAGAGGAGCATTCAAACTGGAAGCTGGGAGAAAGCTGGAATAAGGTGCAGAGAAGTGCTTGGATTGGACTGGTGCAACCACTGAGCTGGATGTGATTGGTGCTCAGTGCACGTTTGGAAAGTTTGGGTGGACCACACAGCAAAACTGAAGTAAATGGAAAAGCTGAATCAGACTCCCCGCAAAAGCAGCTGAGTGACATCGCAATAACATCAGGTGCTGGAGTGAAGACAAAAGTGCAGGTGCTCATACCCCAGTGCTGAAAGCCTGAAAAAATGTTAGGGGAGCCTGAGTGCTTGGTGTCAAGTGACAACCGTGACATAGCAGGTACCTCGGGGACCTGGTGGAAGGCAGATAATTAGTGGGATGCAGTGTTGCCAAGCTACCGGTTTCATAAGAGTGCTGGAGTGGGATGTATAGGTGGGGGGATTGACAGTGCAAGTGAAAGATAATACAAAGTGCAGCAGCGTAGAAGTGTTATGGGAAAAGAGAACCCCTATAGTATCCTTGTGGGTGGAAATCCTGACTCTAATAATAAGTATAATAATAATAAGTCAGGAGTTAGACTTGATGATCCTTATGGGTCCCTTCCAACTCAGGATATTCTATATTCTATGATTCTATAGTGCTTAGGTTGTACTGCAGCCCCCCACCTCCCCAGTCAGGAAATATTAAGTGAGATTAAAGAAGATGCCAATTTGGGACAGGTATTAATAGCAGAAGATTTCAGCTACCCATACATAGATTGGCTCAGTGCCTCATTGGGATGAGATGTGGCGAGAAAGTTTTGGACAGAGTAAATAGTTGCTTCCTAGAACAAGTAATCCTAGATCCTGTAAGAAAAGACGCTATTCTGGATTTGGCCTGGAGTGGTGCACAGGACCTGGTCCAAGAGACATTAGCAGACAAGCTCACTTGTAGGGAGTGCAATACAATTAGATTTAACATCACAGCAGAAAAAGGCAGGCCACATAAATCTGGCATGTAGATATTTGATTTCAAGAGAGGCACAAGGTAAATATGAGGCAGACTTTAAAAGGAGCAGTTCAAAAAAGCAAGGAACCTACATGCAGCTGGAGGCTGTTAGCAGTAATGTGTGAGAAGCTAAGATAAAATATGTGCCACAATTAAAATAGAAAACAAAGTTGACACCCAAATCCCCTGCAGATTCAGTAGGAAAGTTATGCAGCATATCATGGGGAGAAGGTTGGCACCTGAGAAATAGAAAGCTTGTTCAAATGAAGAGAATGGGAAAGCCTGGAAAATATAGCAAGACACATGTAAACAGAGAACTGGGTTTGCAGAAGTCACTTTAGGTAGTCAAATGCCATGAGGCTGATGAAGAAGTCCAAAAAAACCTTGTAAAAATGACTGTGTGTCAGAAAGGTAGCACACAAGCTTCAATGTAGATAAATGGAAGGTAATCCATCAAGGGAAAAGTAAACCATGCCTTTATGATGCTGAACTCAAGTACTGGAAGTAGAGCTTGGGAGAGAGATCTTGGAGCCACTGTTGGCAGTTACCTGCAATCGCCTACTCTGTGTGCAGTGATGTCCAAAAAAGCAAAAAACCTTTTCCAACCTTAATGATTCAGTGATTCTATGCTTTGTTCCAAGCCAAGGGCTTCTTTTAATTGTGCAGAAATGTATTGATTGTAAAGGAAAGCAATCAAAAGAAGTAAATGGGCAGATGCATGGAGTCTCTATGATATGTGACTGGCCAGCAGCTGGCCTTATCTAAACATCAAACTACAAGGCGATGGCAGCTGTTGATACCTGGCAGTGTAATTTGACTTCTCACCAGCTTTACATTACACAATGCTCCTATGCAAATTAAAATATTGTCGCCCTTATTTCCCTTAAAGGACAGGAAGGAAGTGAGGATGGAGGTGGTGGGAGAAAGACTATGGGTGTGGATAGAAGGACAGAACATCTAGGGTAGTGTAAATGCCCCAGGTACAGAGGAGGGAGTGTGTGGAAAGAAAGTCCAAGAAAGAAGTTCATGGGGAGGGATTCAGAGAGCCCTGGTATGGGGCTGAGTTGAGGAAAGCAAGAGATATGTATTATGAGGGTGATTTTAGTACCTCTGTAGAAGCCAGTTTAATGTGCATCTAGATCTATTCACCCCCACACCAGACCATGGCACATATATGTGGTTAAGTAGTAAAGGGGTAAATTAGCTGGTTACTTCATAAATTAGGATCTTGGTGCAATGCTGATTGGTTGGTCTAGAGGTTCTTAAACCAAACTATTTTGATGCTAAATCAAATATGGAAAGCAAACACGAATCCTGCCTGGTGCCATGGCTGTTATGAATCTACCCACCCTCAAACTAATTCTAATACAGACAGGAAAACATTTTCCTGATGAGGAAACTCTTAATAGAGTGCACGAATCTTAAGGCAAGGAGAGGACTGTGGGCTCTGGTGCAGCACAGCAGCCAGGCTGGGATGGAGAAGGAGACCAGTGGTATGAAGGATTGTCCTCAGTAGTTATGGCACGGGTGGGTGGCATTTCAAGATGACCATGACTAAGCTGTAGAAGAGACCCCTTTTTTTTGTGGTGTAGAGGCAGCAGATAGCCTCAGGGGTTGTTTGTCATGTAGAGCATGAGAACGGCAGCACCCCATTGCCACGACCGTGCTAAGGTTGGCATGGAGGTCCTTGGCCAGCAACTGCATGAGTTAGTGTGTAGAAGTGGGAGTGGGTGCATTTTCATCAGCTTTACACCATTCTGAGATGTCTTTCCCAGTGAGAGGTGTTTCACTTCCCACTTGTCTGTCTCTGGGTTCAGTCAGAGGACTTGGAGCCCGTGGGGCCAAGCAGACGGGGATGGAAAGCCTCCAGGAAACTCAGCATTTTCCTTTGGCTTCCCCTGCTGTTTTTGTTACTTTCCTCCCCTCACTCTGCAGCCATTTGCACTGGCAGCCCTCACTCCCTGCGAGGACTGAGGTGCTGAGCCTGGCAAATGTCCTGAGGGGCTGAAAGGGTCTGGGCTCCATGCTGCCAGCTCTGGCGAGGGGCTGGGAGGCCTCACAGCTCCCTGTAACCTGCCTAACTGGGCTGCGGATACCAGCTCTGCGGTATCTGGCTGCCTCTAGGCCTTCATCAGCTGTCTGGTTTTTGGTGGAAGCCCTCCTGTACAAGTCAGCTTGCTTATAATAAACTAGTGAGTCACGCAAATGCAGCGTTTCCTTCTGCTTTACCTTGGGATTGAGTTGGCATGGAAGCAGGCTCCACAACTTCGCCCCATGAGGCTCTGGTTTGCTTTGGCATCCCTTCGTCTCTCCCAGGGGGGTGTCATTTTGTTGTATATTTTTGAGCTGCCCCACAAACTGCACACAGAAATACAACTCCCATGGGAGCAGCGAGGGTTCCCTGTCAGTCTGCTGGGGTCTCCAGCATGGCTGTGCTTGGACCCAGCCCCTCCACAGGCTGCAGGGCAGTGATTTCCCTTTGTGGCTTGCCCCACGTAGCCTCCGTGGGTCAATTGGTGCATGGCAGGTGGATGAATCCTATGGCAGGCACCCCTTGTCCCGTGATGGAAATAACACCGGGGCCCCACTCTCAGGAATGTGTCACAGCTGCTCTATTTTGGGAAACAGCCCTACGAATGAGAGATTTCAGCAAGCATCAAATCCAGGACTTGTGTTAGGCTCTGGCAGGCAGGAGAAGGCTGGTTTGCTTTTACTAGGGGGACGATGGCATCCTCTGCTGTCCCTGGGAGCTGTTCCCATTCAAAGCCCCCTGAACCCGCAGAAGCTGCGCTGTCATGGCTCCATGGAGAGCTCCAAACTCATCCTCAGAATTATTGGGGCAGCCAACAACGGTCCCCTGCAGCCCCCCACCCATGTCCTAACCACAGAGAAGGATTGTCACCATCCAGAAAGAAATGTGTGACAGGATCTATTTATATAGAGTCTTCCACCGTAGATGATCCCTACTCATCTGATTTCACTTCTGGAGTTGGTTCTGTCATTAAATTTCAGGCCCGGGTTCTGGCTGACTAAAAAAATTGGTAATGACTTCACCATGAATTTGGTTTGACACTCTGAGTAAAGGCTCTGTGGGGCTGAGGATTTCACCTGAGCAAGGAGCACTGATGTGAACCTATAGGATTTATACTTTGAAACCCTGTGGTGGTCACAGCAAATCTCAGTTGCCTTGGTGCTAAGGCTGTAAAATGGAATGGTGCCTTCTGCCCAGGTGTGATGGGCAGGGATAGATTGGGGGAGTAACTTAACTGTCTGGAAAGCTGCCCAGATGAAAAAAAATTAAACGGGGGTGCTGGTCAACAGCCACCCGAACATTAGCCAGCAGTGTGCCCAGGTGGGCAAGGGCATTCTGGCCTGTATCAGAAATAGGGCAGCCAGCAGGACCAGGGAAGTGACTGTCCCCTTGTACCTGGCACTGGTGAGACCACTCCGTGAGTACTGTGTTCAGTTTTGGGCCCCTCACTATGAGAAGGATATTGAGTTGCTGGAGGGTGTGCAGAGAAAAGCAACAAAGCTGGTGAAGAGAGAAGAAAATAAAAGTTATGAGGAGTGAATGAGGTTTTGGGGGTTGTTTAGTCTGGAGAAAGAATTTCTTCATGGAGAGGTTGGTCAAGCATAGTAATGGACTGCCCAGGGACATCGTGGAGTCTCCATTCCTGGAGGTATTTAAGAGATGTGTGGATGTGGCAGTGAGGGACATGGTTTCATGATTTTCCAACCTAGATGATTCTATTATTTCAAATAATTTGTAGACCTTTAAGGCTACGGGGGAATGTAGTGACACAGAGTTGGAAACACGATCATAGGATCTAAATTTGAATTTGATGTCTACACCCTTCCCAGAATATGTACAGAACTCGCTTTTTCCAGCACGGAGATCCAGCCCACTGCAGTAGAGGCATATGCTTCATACTGCCCTGCTCATCTCTGGGTTGTGGCAAGAGATGAAAAACTTCATCATCCAATGGAAGAGCAAGGAGGTTTTAATTAAGCAAATTATTAATATCCAAACTTGGTTTTGCTGAGATAGAAGAGACCAGTGCCAGCCAACGCAATGCTTCCTTTCCCCATGGAGATGTAAAGATTTACACTAAACAAGGAGCTTCAAATGTGCATCCAGTAGAGGAAGTGTTACGTAGGATTTTGGAAGAAAAATATCTTCTGTCCCTTTTAAAAAAAGGAACACTACTATGCTGTTTTCTGCAACACAAATGGTGCCACACACTTGGAAGAGCTGGGACTGGGATGTGCTGGTGTCTCCTGAGTTCTGGAGCTGGTGGTGGGAGACCAGCAAGCAGAAAAGCCCCAGAGTTGCTGCTGCTCAGTATTTTTGAGTGTTTTGCTTTGCTGAGTGCTTCCCTTGCTGAATTGCGGCTGCAGGTCTGGCAGACCTTCACCTGAACAGTGGTTGATAAGCTTCAGTCTCCAAGGATGGATTTATTTCAGAAATGAAAAGACAGCGGTATCTCCAAAGGTGGGAGGGTCTCCAGGGACCCCCCTGCCCATCCATACAAGGTGGGTTCGAATTCCCTCTCCAGCATGGCTTTGGCCCCAAAGATGAGATTGCTTTGCTGAACCTATTAAAAGCCAGATTAAGATCTCTTGCAGAGGTCATTTAGCAAGCAGTGAGACGAATTGGCAGCCCTTCTCTGAGGAATACTTGGTTTCCTCCCAGTCCTCAAAACAATCTGGGGAATGTGTTCGGAGCCAGTTTGTTCCTGCTGAATTTAACTCTCTTGTCCCCAGGAGAAACTATCCGTGTTGTGTCCAGGTGCCCAGGATGGGGAGAGCTCTTCCCCAGCCCATGGGGACCAAGAAGCATAAAGATGCTGTTGCAGCTTGTGGGATGGTTCTGCCTATAACCAGCTCCTGTCCTGGCTTTTTGAGCCACGTTGGCTTTCAGAAGCAGGCAGCAGGGTTTGTGATGTGTATGTGTGGGGGTATGCCTGCGTGTGCGTGACGGGAGGGTGACTAAACCCGGCTGCTGTGCGGTTACATAAATTTGCATCAGCCCCTATGTTGTGTGTAAAGCGCAGGATGACTCAAAGGCAGGATCTGCAGTGGCACATAGTGTCTGCTGGCTGCCACTGATTGTCAGCCCGGGGCAAAGCTGTTGGATTTATATTTGGGGCTGGCTGGGTGTCATCCTCACCTGCCATGGGCCATGACACTGGGGGTGCCGGCATCTCCTGCATCCAGGAGCTACCAGCAGGTCAGCACCACCTGGAAATGCAATATTGTGCATGCGGGCTGTTGAAATGCAAAACAGCTGATAGGAAAATGAGCCCCCTATCTCTGCTGTGGTGACTCCCCCACTGCCCGTGTGAGGTAAGGCCATGGTTAGGTGTAATGACAAAGGATATGCTGCCAGCAGAGCTCAGCTCTGAGCCCTCTTGAGCTTAGGATCCGGACTAAAAGCCTAGCACAAAACACTGGAGCACAGAGAGAGATTTTGCTAATAAGGCTCCTTACTAATTTAAAAAAAATAATAAATAATAGTTTTATACAGCAATTATTGCATTCTTTATGGCTATCCTCAATATTCAGAGTCATGCCTTCAAATTGCAAGGTTGAAAAAAAAGCACTAAATTTTTAATGTTCAAATTAGCTTTCTAGGCTTAGATTTCTTGCTTTTTTTTTTTTTTTTTTTTTTTTTTTTTTTTTTTTTTGGTAGTTCAGAGGTGTATTTGAAAAAAAATAAATAAAAGAAAGCAGCACCCCAGTTTCCTTCCCTTCTACTCCACTCCAAAACTCCTTGGGTAGCTGCTGGTTCTGGGAGCCAGGATGTTCAGAGAGGACCAAGAATTGCAGGATGAGCAGTTCACCCCAGTAATAACCACACTGAAGGCAGATGGTGAAGTGCATTTTTATCATGTTTTACATGGATTAATGATTTCAATAAACATTTTTTCTTATTTGTGTATGTTAGGGGAAGCATCTACCTGGCATCTAAGAAAACTCTGAGCTTTCTCTGGCTTTCCTGGTGGCTGCACTCGAAGGCCAAGTGTGTTTGATCTGCCTCAATCCCTCTAATGTTTGTCATCTGTATTAGCCACAAGACTGCAGTGAGACAGCAGTTACTGGTCCCTGAGGGGTCTGGTTTTCCCTTGATGTGTCTGTAACTCCTTTTACAATAATAAGAGTTATTTGTACATACAGCAGGGATTAGTTAATGACCTGCGATGCGCAATCCAGCAGGGCATGGCTCTCCAGTGACTGCCATTATGCGATGTGCCGCGGTGATTTCTGAGTGCTCCGGAGCCGTGCCTTCATTAAGCCACAGTGCATGGTGGAGACAAATATCCCTGCCCTTGTTTCAAGATGGGAAAGCTGAGATATTTCCCATTTTGTGGGTAAATAACGTGAGGTGCTGCAAAGCGAAACAATTTATAGCAAGCCAAGCTTTGTACGTATGGTCAGGGTGCTGTGGTTTAACAAGCCACATCTCCTCCTCTGTGCTCCTGCAGGGGCTGTGGGTGTCCTCTTAACTGGGGGTAATTGCTGGGAAATGAGCTTAGTCGAGGAGAGAGGTGATGGAGCTGGGATACGTGAGGCTAAGCTTGATGAATACATCAAGTGTGCTCACTTTTCCCAGGGCTTTGCTTATAAAGCTATTTAGCACCTCACCGAAAAGCCTCCAGGGTCGGGTGCGGGAATCGGGCTGGTGACATGCTTGGGTCCAGGAGGTGTGGGCCCCATACTACCTGCTCATGCATTTCTATGGCTGTCAGAAATGCTAGAAGCAGTCACCAAGGGAGAGGATGGCAGCAGGAAGGCTTGCTTTGACAAGGAGCATTCCTGCTGTTGCTCAGTGTCAGCGCTTTTACTTTTATATATTGTCCCTGTGGTGTATGGCCCTTATCCCAGGGTGGCGTACAGCAGCTGGGAATGACTCATGTAACCACAGTGTAACACATCTGCTCCTGGCCAGATGTAAAACAAACACATGGTTTTGGTGTTATCTTGACCTAGACTAATGTCGCTATTTTGGAGTTTTATGTCAGAGGCACAGAAATCCTGGAAATCACTGATGGAAAAGACCTATGAGATCATCCTTCCCACCCACAAGCTTGTTCCCTGCAAAATATTCTCCGTTGCTTTGTCCAAAGCAGGCAAAATTTGCTCAAGTGATGGGGATCCTAATGCTTTCCCTTGGGGGGAAGCATTACATCTTGCAACATACCAAAGACTCATTTATCCCCAGTCTACAGTCCAAAGTCAATTTTACTCAGTTTAAACCTGCCAGTCCAAGTTCAAATCCCTGAAACTGCTCCTCTTCTTCCTGCTGGTTGTACCCTGCATGGCACAGGGATTTCCAGCAGCAAGAACTGAAGGCAGGCTGCTCAGCCATCTGTAATGGGATGAGTTTGTCATCAGACCTCAAATAGGTGTGGGGGATCCCAACTACACAGCTCTCACAAGGGTGGTGCAGGAGAGTAAGCTTCACTCCACAGGGCTGCATCTCCTCCTTCTCCTTGAGGCACAAATTTCCCAAAGGGTATTTTCCATTCCATTGAAATATCTCATTTGTGGCTTCATGGGGATGTGAAGATCCAAGCTGGTAGCCCAGATTTTTTTAGTATCAAAGAAAAAGGCAAAATTTACACTGAATGGGAGAGGGCTGCAGTTGGTGTCTCAAGTTGCACCAGGAGAGGTTTAGAGTGAACATTGAGAAGAATTTACTCACAGAGAGTGTGGTCAAGCATGGGAATGGGCTGCCCAGGGTAGTGGTGGAGTCCCCATCCCTGTAGGGATTTAAAAGATACATAGATGTGGCACTAAGGGATGTGGTTTAGTGGTGGGACTCAGTGATATATAGGTTGATGATCTTGAGGGTCTTTTCCAACCCAGGTGATTTTATAATTCTAACTGTGTAGCAGCTATGTGATGGATGAGAGCTGGTTTAGACCATCTCAATGAGTCCACGTGCTTGAGCTCATGGGCAGGGTTGCTGTGGGCACCAAGCCTTCTGTCAAACATTGTCATGCCTGAGATGCTGCAAGCTATTAACAACTTCTGCTAATGAGCACCGTCATGTCATCGAGAAGTCTATTTTTAATGCAGAATGCAATCGCAAAAGAGCAAAAAAAGTCCCCCACTTAACAGATTTTACAGATATATTGGAAAAGAAAACACTCTCCATCTGCAGGGCGGGGACTCTGGGCGCCTGCTCCCTGCTCCGTCCCAGCTGTGTGCCTGTTCTCGCCCTTGTGTCCCCTGGGAATGGGGATGGAAACCTCTGCACTGGGCTTTGGCAGTACAAGTGGATGCCAGGGAAAGGTTTTTGCCAGGACTTAGCAGGAGCCAGCTCTTGCTTCACTGTAGCAGTTAAACACATCAGTGCAATGAGCCGGTGCAGTCCTGTTGGCAAGGACTGAATAGAGGTTTGTGTTTTCTTTTTCTTTTTCTTTCTAATTTTTTTTTTTTTTTTTCTTTGCACAGGGGTGGTTATTTTCTTCTTGGGCTTCTGAGCACTCATTTGAAACATGAAATTGCCTGACCCCAAAGCTCACTGTAGGGTTGGTGAGATCCATAATCTTGCAATGAACAACATTTTCCCTCCTTTAGTCATGGAGGAGTCTCCAGACCACAATCACTCAGCAGCTGGCAATTTTCAGACGTCTTTCCTTTGTGTTTTCAGTGGGATTTGAACATCTTTGGAGAATGTCAATTTACAACAGATGATCACAAAATGAGGCCTCGCTCTGTGACCTTCTTTGGGCAAGCTTTCTGTAGGGACCAGTTGCCACCTTTGATGGGCTACAGTGGCCAAAGAGCTGCTCTGTGGGACCCACACAAGATGCACGGCTCCAGGCTGCACACAAGGGATGTGCTGCGTTGTTCAGTACCACAGTCTACACGCAGACTAAGGATTTATTTTTGCCTGACGGCAGATCCTAGTTAAACTGAGCCTTGTGCAGTGCTATGCTGCTTGTCTTGTGGCACCCCATTGTGGGATGCTGATGCACAAATGTGGAGGAAGGAAAAGGTCCTAATGTCTGCAGAAAAGTCCCATATATTCTGAACACTTGCTGGGGATAAAAGGAGTAGGGCAAAAAGTGTCTTTCAGAAAATCACCTCTTGCTGCTCCAGTGGTTCCAGCATTTTTACTGAAATCTGATTGTCCTACCCCCAGTGCCCAGGATGTAGCTCTACCTTCGTCCCATAAATCTGCCTCCTACTAGCAATATTCCTCCTATCTCACTCCCATTAATCATCCCATATTCATCTGACCTTCTCTTGTCTCATTTATTTTGCTCTGCTTGCATTTATTTGCTCTGCAAATTCCTCAGGCCAGGGGCTGTGTGTATAAAGCATACAGTGAATGTCCAGCAGGATTTCTCAGTGTGATTTTTTTCTTTCTTCAGTTCACAGAAAAAATGGCAAGTTCAGCCCTACAGGCTGCTTTTACAAATTGCTCCCTGTTTGATGCAACCCAACTTTTAAAAATGAGATTAATTCCTGCAACAAAAGAATATAAATCTTAGTTCTCATCAGACTCTGGCTCTACAATAAGTGAATCATGTAGAAAGGAAAGATAAACACACAAGCATTCAGTTCTTCCCAGTACCAGGCATAAGCACTTGCTGTGCATTGGGTCATTTTTTTGTCATCACCACCTTATACGGTGCCTGCGCCTATTTCTTGCCACCCACAAAAAGTGCTTTTGGAGTAACCAGGCTGAGTCATTAGTGTCCTTAGCTGCACATTTTGCTCTTCGAGCTTCACGCTGCTGCTTTGCTTAGCGCATTTGTGCCGATTCACTGAAGCTCAGTTCATTTGTTTTATCGATGCATCTGCGGGACAGCGGGGAGGGTCGAAGTCAGGCTGGGATTGCAGTATCGAACATTTTGTTTCCCAAATCATTGCAACATGCCCTGGGTCAGCAGGGGACAGCAGCCACCCCAAGTTGATGGCCTTTGTGTGACAAGCTGGAGGTCACAACAATGCTCATAGCAGCCACGTGTCCATTATGCTAAAAACTTGCATCTTTCCCTAGCTCAGGCAATCTTTTGCTCTGGTATTATAAACTGTAGACCAATTATTCTTGCTTCACTCATGCAAAATTCAGAGAAATCGACTGTTGGTACAAAGCCCTTCCACATTTCCTGCCTTGCATTCATTTCAAACTAACAGTGGAACCACAAAATCTCTTGAGTTTTATTATAAAATTACTAAACAACCAAGAGGCCGAATCTGCTTTAAGTGGAAGTCTCGGTGCAGCCTCAGTTATGAAGCCACTCTCCACTTTTGTAATTGCCCATTTGCAAAATGAGAGAGTCTGATATAACAACCTCGCAGACACATTGTTGGAAATTATTGGCAGCACTGGAGACTCAGACCATATTTTTCTCTGTTGTTGGAGGTGCTCTACAAAAGCGTGGACTTGTGTGTTTATAGCTTGGACAAGGTCAGCCGAACTCTTGTTGCTCTCCATTATTTACATCCTTTTGTGTATAACACAGGAAGGAGTCAACCACAAACCCACCAAAGCCTGAGAATCATAAAATCATTAAGGTTGGAAAAGACCTTCAACATCAGCTGGTCCAACCATCCCCCTACCATCAATGTCACCCACTAAACCATGTCCCTAAGCACCACGTCGAAGGACAGCAGCCTGGTCATTATGCACATCACTTCACTGGGGGGCATGCAAGCACAAACCACTTCTGCTGCTTCTGTGTGTTTGTCGTGGAGCTTAACCTATGCCACACATATCGATCACTTGTCTCAATAAGATACACTAAGTGTACTTGAAGCCAGGGTGACCAAGTAGCTAATACAAATCTATAAACTTCCATCACTAAATCAGAAAAATGTTTTTTAACATTTTTCACCATTTTTTTCTCTCCTGGTTTTCTTGGGTGTGTCATGAGGACCACAGCCCATCTCCCAAAATGTCCTTGTGGTGGAGCACAGACTGACTCTGAGGCATGGGGACATGGGAGAAGAGCTTCAGCCTCACCCCATTGCCTCTTCCTTCCCAGTGCAGTGGGGTTGTTCTCTGGGAAGAGGCTCCATCCCTCCTTTCCTTGGGGTATGTACCATTGGGTAGTGGTTTTGTTCATTGCAGGGTATGAGTGCGCCTCGGGACACTGACTTTTTGTAGGAGAACATCAGGATGCTCTTAGATATTAAAGTCAAGTCATACAAATGCAATGCCACTCCAGCTTGTTTGCTCTTCTCCGGTTAGTAGAAGAAAATCATACCCCTCCCCTTTAATTCCTCCTTTAATTCCCTTTCTGAGTTTCCATGGGCTGCTTTCTGCCAGCAAGTGTCCCTTTTGGCATAACTTAACCCTACTGAACGAGGACCAAACCCTGGCATTGCAAGGCTGAGCTGCAAATGCTGTGTTTGCTTTGGAAGCTGATCAGGAACACTTCTCATCTGTGCGGAGATTTCCCCTCAAAGAGGGTTTCACACTTACAGGAATACTGGGGGCACTGTAGAAATAACTCCAGCATTTGAGGGACATGAAGGGAGCAGTGCCTTGACTGCAAAACCATTCCTGTGAACCCTGATAATTCATAGGCTTTAAAGGTTTGTCCATGCCATGGACCCAAGTATCACAGAGCCACTGGTCTTGCCAGCAGCCCAGACTTGTTTGCTTCCAGCCCCCAGTAGGGCTTGCAAGGCTGGGCACCAACCCAAGGTGATGCAACTGAACTGCACCTGGAGCAACCTCATTTGGGGTATCCTTGTGTGCTGTGTGGCAGGATCCCTTGCTATCCATGCAGGCTATTTTATTTTCACAGCAGCCATGTGGCCAAACTGTTAGGGTAAGGACTGGTTGACCCCAGGGATTTGTAGTAGCAATTAAATGGTAAAACTGTGCAGTTCCTTACCACTTGAGCTAAATGGCAAAGTTTGCCATACAGTGTTCTCATATCCTGCTGTCTGAGCACAGATAGGGGTCATAAGACAGGATCTCAGCAGGGGATAACTTTGTGGTGCAATCCTTCCTTGCTGTTTCACAACCTAGCCTCTTTTTTTTTTTTTTTTTTTTTTTTTTTTTTTCTGTGTGCAGACTTTCTAATAGAAACATTTGTTTGTGACAGGTAAGACTGCTGTCTCTCTTCTGATACTTTTAATAAACAGGAGAATGAAAGGTATGATCTGATTGTTTTAACAGGGAAAATATAGAGTATATATATCTATATAGTCGGTGGAGATGGCCAGCCCCAGAGAAAAGAGGGTATTTGCAGTATGATACTTTATATAAACAAAACGCTCTATCCAGCTCCCGTGGCATATCTGGATGATTAATAACAATAACATGCCAGTTGCAGTTGGCAGGAGACGCTCTTCAGCGTTGGCACGTAAGTGCAGAGAGCTGAGCAATCAGGAGGTTTGCATATTGTGTGGGTACAAAACCAAGATGTGGTCCTGTGGCTCCAGCATGTGAAAGATGCAGGAGGGTTATCACAATGAAAACAATCTTCTTTCTTTTGGCTGCATCATTTAAACAGGGTAGGCTTTATTAATGTCGATGGCACAGATTGGGTGTCAGAAGATGTTAGCTTTATTGCTGTTTCTTGCAGTGATTCCCTGCATTCCCTTCTTCCATAAGTATGACTGCTCATTGCCTCCATTTCATTGCCAATAAAATGGGGATCACAACATCACTTATCTCACAGGAGTATTATGAGCTTGAATGAATTAATATATCTGAAGCACTCTGATGGAATGTAAAAAGTCTTTTCATTAGAGCTTACAATTCCAGCTAGAAAAGAGTTTTGTGAGATGAGTGCTGAGGTTAGAAAGGTGTGAAGCCAATTTTATTTCCAAATGTTGTGGGCCTTGATGCTGCACCAGATAGTGCCTGAATCCAGGTCCTTGACACTTTACAGCTTTAACCAGTACCAAACTCTGCCTTGTGCATACTGAAACCAATAGGTCTGTGTGCATAATAATGTAACTCTGATCCAAAATTTTGTTAGTCACATGTTCTGTGAGTGTTTGATTTTTTAATGTACCTCCTAGACATCTTCAAAGATAGAAATAATTCTTTCTTTTTTTTTTTTTTTTTCTTCTCTTTTTTTCTTCTCCTGGGAGAACCTCTTATTTGCTGATTGGGAGCTTTTTTACTCCAGAAAAAAACAGCAGTCTCATCAGGAGCTGTGGCTGTGAAGTCCATCACAGAGTTAGCACTGCAGCAAAAGCTATTTTCCTGTTCGAAAGTTGGAGTTCTTCACAGGGCCATGTGTTTATGATGACTAATTTCCCACTCTTATCTAAGAGTTACTTAATCTCAGAGTTCCCAGTGGGATAAATGGGACAGGAATGAAGGTGATAGTTTGCAGCTGTCAAGGTGAAAAGAGAGAAAATACCCACATATTGCACTAGGCGGGCACTTGGAAATGTTCTAGCTTTGCCAGGAGAGATAAAGGTCTCTCCACAACTGCAAAGTTTCCATGAAAGATGCTGTAAATGCTGCAAAAGAGGGAAAAAATGTCATCCAGATTGTACTTTGGGGATGGTACCCAGCCTGCTCCACAGACACTTCACGCTTCTTGGTCTTACCGACATAGTCATTGGCCATCAGCTTCAGCTCCTTATGAAAACCAGCAATAAAACCACATCCCTATATCCCTTGGGAATGCTTGATACTGGACATGTTACGTGACTGAGTGTGTTCAGTGACCCAAGGCAAAAAGCCTGTTTCAAGACACTGCTCTTCCCCTAAGCCTGTTGCATTCCCCTAAACCCACTGGGAAGAGAAGGGAAGTGCAGTGTAAATGCAACGTGGTCATACAAATAACTCTGATTCCTGCTCTGAGAGGTGTGAAACTGCAAAAGAGGGTGTTACACTCCCTAATGGAAAAATTTTGTATTAGCTATGGCCCTACTGTGGTGGTCTGAGAACCTTCAGGATCCTTTGCCAAGCATGGGTAGATGCCTCCATGGGAACTGCTCACCTTGGTTCCCTTTGGGGAAGGTCAGATGTAGCAGGTCTCTCATGGGTGTGAAGCTCTGCTATCATCTAGTGAGTTGCTGAAAGCCCTCACCCTCACCTCAGCTAAATCCTCAGGGGTTCCTGAATTAATTTTTAAATTAGGCAGTGGAATACAGTCAGATACATGTATCATGCGTATCATTGACCATACAGTCAGTGTTTCACTCCTGGGTCTTTAAAATGGATTGGAATGGTCAAACTCGTGTTTCTGGAGGTAGACATGTCAATAATTGGGTTTTATGGGGTTATGTAAGCCTGAATGTGGGTTTCTCATTATACAAAGATGAAAATTTTAGCTCAGGAATCACAATGTGCAGCAGCCTTAAGAACAGAACTGAAATCTGCAACGAACCGGCATTAGCTACAAGACTGCTTGGTGTTACACTCTGTCTTTGAATGTACTTTTATAGAATACCTCACACTGAAAATTTAATTAATCACAGAAGGGTTATCACATTACCAGCCCAACTGAATTATTTTTTATTGAAAAAATGTGTGTTTAAATGTCTAAATGCTCCTGTTACAATGACTAATTATCTCCAGAAAATTGAAAGCACACAAGAAATTATCAAGAAAGAACATTTAGACATCATCTGTCTTCCTAAAAACACTTGTCGGAATGTATTAAGGAGAAAATTATTGCAGCATAGATGTTGGCCATTTGGAATATATTTTTTCTGCCTTCTCTTTAAATGTATTTTTGCTACTTTTTTTTTTTTTTAATACAATGTCTGAATGGATTAAAGATTTATTGAAATTTTTAACCGGGATGATTCTCTGGAGCAGATTGATTTCTCTGCTGCCTCCGATTCAGTATAATTTTTGTGTTACTTATGAAATAATGAGAAATATACATCAAAGTAATGGGGAACAGCAATGGCACAAAGCACTAGTGGCATGCCACAATGTGTGGGTCAACAAGGAGTCTCGCCTCTTGTATTTATGGACCGTGACGGTATTGCAGAGATCACAGCTTGCAGAAGGAAACCAATTGCCAGAGGCAGAAACAGTGGAGTGTACACCCAGCCACCTATAAATCTGTGTGCTCTTATTATTTTTTAACTGAGGATCAGGGTTTATTAAATATAAAGGACTTGATGACATATCTTGAAAAAAAAAAAGGCATACAGTGAAACTGTAGCTTTACATAAGAAAAAACAAAGAGTGAGCTTTTACAACCCAGCAGGGGTTTAGGAAAGTAAAATTTATTCCTGCTTAGAGGGTTATACAAACCGAGACCATCCTTTAGCAATGGACCAGCCTTGTACCAATCATTTGCAACAGACTGATATGTGCAGCAGGGAAATGAATAGCATGCAGTTGTTCTTTCTTAGGAAATGATACCAGAAAACAAAACAAAACAAAAGAGAAGAAGAATCCCAGGCAAATAAATAAAAAGGTTATTTATGTAGATTACACAGAATGAATAGAGAAATCAGCATACATGTACCTGCTGACCACTTTTGGGGCTGACACAATGCAGAACTAAGACTATAAATGCTACCTTCTGAGAAACAAACACAAAAACAAAACCAAATCTCTGTAACAGAGAGCAGTAGTGGCTGACACCGTCTCTGGGCCAGTGTGGAAGAGAGAGCAAGGAGATGGGAACAAGTGCTTGAGGAAAGCAGATTTTTAAGGCATCCTTGCTCTGGAAGCCAGTGTCCCATTGAACTCAAACTTCTGTCCACTAAAATCTTTGGCTTGTTGCGCAGGGCTCAAGATCATGGTCTGAATTAAATCCATTTATAGTAGCTTTGGAGGAGAACTGGGCAGAGTGGAATGCCTTTAGCGAAGAAACTGAATGTTAATAACAAGCCCAGTGAAGCAAACAGCTGGCCAAAGAAAATAATAACAAAAAGGAAAATAAAGTACCTATCCCTGCTGCAAGAAGTCCTCAGTTCGGTCCTGCATCGATCCTTGTATAAGGTCTTAAAGTCAAGGACCTGAGTCATATGTAAGGACCTGAGTCATATGTCTGAGCATGGCAAGATGAAGTTTATTCTTAGAATGAACATTATCTTTTGTTTTCTAAACATTTCCAAGATTAAGAAAAGGACTCCAGTGTCCTGGTATAACTTCTGAGCCAAGTGCCCTGCTAGCATTCTCAGTGCCTCCATTCAGCAAGTTTAGGTAGGCTTATATATCAGAAATAGAGAGAAGAACAAAAGGAGTTAATGATCAGACCAAATTAATGGCCATACATAAACGAGTAAGTAGACATTGTGAATTATTCTCATTTCTTTTTTTCTAATGATTAAGAAAGACTGCACTGGTGCAAGTAATAAATATATGCTGGCTGAGCATGTTTTGGAATTCCCGTGGAGCTTTTCATCAACAGAGAAGGCCTAGCCTTGCTGCTGTAATTACATGTTGCACATTGCTATTGTCTCACCCTTCCTTCTCCTTACATGAACAACAACCACTCTGTCATGCCTGCTTTAATAAAACAACCAATATCTCCAAATAATTACTCGGCACTAATCATGTTCTGAAAAATATTCCTTCCCAATAATGGCATCCCTTTATCATTGGTGCAGCAAATTAAGTTGCATTAGTTTCTGGAGAGAAGCAACATCAGCTTTCATCTTGTCTTTCTGACACAGCGAATCCAGACATCACCTAATGTGCTACGTGTATTTTTGATGAAATCCTTAACAGGTCTTAAAGAGATGCTGCAGCTGTTCTGAATTTCAGTGAGCATAGAAGGCTTCATAGCCACAGGTTGCTCCCTCCAAAACCTTTCTTTCTGAGCAGTGGGGGGATCTTTTATCACAAAACAATCAGATTATACCTTTCATTCTCCTGTGTTTTTCCAGTTACCTTGCACACAGTCACCCTTTCTTACTGTTAATTTTCAACATTCACCACCCATCTTACCACAGCATATATCCTATATAGATAGGGGCATATATAGGGGCAGAAAATCATTCACTTCAATAGCTGATAGACAAGATTACCAGAAAGAATTAAAAAAAAAGGCTTTGGGGGAAAGTTTTGTCCAGATTTGTCCTTAAGAGTTCTGATGATGTGTTTGGTTTAGGATAAAAGAAGCAGTGCTTGTGATCAGAAGTGGCTGCATTACCACCATTCAGTGACCCACTGCTGTGGTGGGTCAGGCTTTATCTGGCTGCTCTCATTGCAGGAGGAGGAGTGGCTGCACATGACTGTAAGGCACGTGTAAGTCCTTCACTTCTGGCTGTACATCTCTGCCCTAGGATTGCCATAAGATAAGTCTCTGTCACCCTGAAACATCAATTAACTCGAAGACGTGGAAGGCCACCAAAGTGGTGTAGGGCTGGAGCGTGTGGTGCAGCAGAAGAGGTTGGATTTGTTCAGCCTAGAGATGAAATAGCTCAGGGAAGTCCTTTTTGCTGTCTGTAAACTCCTACTGGGAAAACATAGAGAAGATGGAGCACAACCCTGCTCAGAAGTGTGGGGAAACAGGGCGAGAAGCAATGGGCATAAGTTGTGGCATGGGAAATTCTAATTGAATTCAGGAAAACCTTTTTCACCGTGAGAGTGGTCAACATTGGTGAAGGTTGCTCCAAGTGGCTGGGGATCTCTGTCTCGGCAATGTGCAGAATTTGGCTGGACGAGATCCTGAGCCATGGAATCTAGCTGGATGTGCTTTGTCTAGTGGGGTAGACTAGAGACCTCTGGGGTTTCCTCCCAAGCGAAATTATTCCATGAACTCTAACAAACCCAAGATATAAATAAAATCCTTTTTTTTTTTTTTTTTTTTTTTTTTTTTTTGCTGTTGGTTACCCCTGTTGTGTTGTGGGGCTGTGCTCATGGTGCAGACAGTGCCAGCTGGGTTAGGGTGGGTTGTGAATATCTCAGAGGAAGATGAAAGCTGCAGATGGGGTTGGAAGTGAACATCTCTCAGTGTGGCACCCTACCTGGTGTGGGACAGGGTTTATGAGTTGGATGTGGAGGAGCCCTGCTGTGAGCTGAGAGGGGGCACTGGCTCTTGTGGGATCACAGGTGAAGAGTTTTTACATGCTATTCAGCAAGTCCTGACCTGGCATTCCTTGCTTCCTTGAAAACTTCACAGAGCTGAAATGGAAATTTCCTGCTTGCTGAAAATGCCCTCTCTACATCCTGCTTCATGCTTGCTAAAATGTGCCCAAGGAAGCAATACTGGAACAAAATGGGGGAGGCTCTCAGTGAAGCCCAGAACACCCTTCTGGAGTCAGTGCATTGCTATTTGCTCTCAAACTGAAGAAAAAAATCTCCTGTAGTTAAAATGGCTCTAAATTAAGCAGCTGTTTACTGGGTGGGCTCTTAAAAACGTTTCAGAGAAGTTAAGCACTAGAGAGTGGAGTGAACCAGACTTGCCAGGACATCAGTGTCCACAAACTGAATTTTCAGTTTTTGGAAATGTGACCAGTCCATCTGATTGCTTAATCTTCCAGTCATCCTCAGCTGAGTGCTTCAAAATATTTGTCATGTGTATTCTTGTCCACCTGCTTTATCTCTTCTTGTTGCTTTGTAACCAACGTGAGCGATATGTGGCTAGTGTTTACAAAAAGAAATAAGATTCATCATGATGCCAGGGGTTTGAAATGTCTTTACTTAAAAAATTTTACAACACAAAGTGGGTACCAAACAGTTAAACTTCAAAACATTTGGGGTTGCAAAGAGATGTAAAAATTGTTCTGAAATCTCTTCTTTTTTTTTTTTTTTTTTTTTTTTTTCCTCTTGCTTTTGGTTCACAAGTGCAGTCTCATTTTGTACTCCAAAGCCCATGTGTCCTGTCCTCCTGTCTGTGCTGTCCTGTGCTTGTGATGGCTGTGTGGCCTGGCATCCCATAACAAAGCTCTAGCACAACAAGGAGCAGAGTGTCCTGATCTCAGGCAAATTTCTTTCTATTCCTGAGGGAGTTTTTGCCCGTTTCCCAGCTAATTCCCTGGAGCACCGAGGGACATGAAAGCAATGGAGGGGGAGAGGTTGATCCTGGCTAGCAAAGGTCTAGTAGAAAACCACTCAGCCTTCCTGTTAGGTATTAAAGATTCCCAATTTTATGAACTTTGCTGGAGTCATGGTAGTGATATGCAAAGCATTTCCCGGTACAGCCCAGCAGACTTCAGTTTAACGGCTTCCACAGATCTCTGCCCACAGAGGGGAGCGTCAGTGCCTGGGGCTGGAGCCAGGGACAGCAAGTGTTCATCTTATGGAGGCTTTTTGCTCTCTTAAAGGCTGTCTGGGGAAGAAAAAAAAGAAAAAAAGACAAATGTTGGTTGCACTTCACTATTGCTATAATAGGAGGATGAAGGAAAAAGTGGAGCCAAAAGCAGAGGAATGGGATCAGGGAATAAGGTGGCAGTGAAAACATTCTCCCTCTGCCTGGGATGGAGTGAAACCATTGCCCTTAAATCATGGGGTGCTGCAGTGCTCTTGAAATAAACTCCATGTCAGGCGGTAAGACAAATGGATTGGAGGAATGTTTAACACTTCCTTGGCTGCAGACCAGAGTTTTGGGTAGTTCTGTATTTTATAGTGTTTTGCCGATGGGGCTGGAGGAGATGGCTTCTGGGTAGGCTAAAGCCAAATCCCTGTCTGCCATGAGTTAATGAGCAGCGTGGGATGGAAAAAGTTGGCAGGGAGAGGTGGAGCAGAGCCAATTTCTCCCTATGCTGGTTTGAAAATGATGGTAGGGATGTCTGGGTGCTTAGAAGCTGTATTTAGGTAACATGGTCCATGGTGTGACTATGTCTGGTTCACCAGCTTCCCCAGTAAGACTGTATCCTTACTCATTTTGGGGTGAAATTGGCTAATTTCTTCACAAAACCGAGGTGAGTTGGCCTTTGTTGTTACTCAGAAGGTTTTGTCGTTTATTGGCTTGTTGGTGGTGATAATCCTGGCACTGTGAAAGGCACAGGGAGATGTGGGGTCTGCCAGTTGTGTTTTACACTGTTATGTTTTGAATGAGGAGGAAAACTACCAGACACATTATTCACTCTTAATATCACTCTATGAAGCTTTTTGCTGCTTGCAGCTCCATGGACGTAATTAGTCGTGGGATCTCTTTTTTAGAAATAATTACTCCATTAAGCATACTTTCACTTCTATGGCAAAAAAATGCATGGTTGGACTCCGTAATTACACCACTTAATGACATTACATAATTCTACGTAAGCATATATGGAGCAAACAATGTATGGCTCAGGCTTCCTCTGCCTCGCTGCCGCTTTGATCTTCAAAACAGTCACTGGGTGTGCAAAGTCCATGTCCTGCATCTGGGTGCGCTGTGCCTGAAGGATTCATTTTCTACCCAGAATTACTCCCTCTGAATGTGATAAGGCTGCTCAGGTTCATGACTAGTTGAAGGATCCAGGCTTATGTCACCAGTTATGGTGTTTTCGAGCTTTTTGTAGAAGTGTTGAGTGGTTTAGAGACTCACCACAGCCCCATAGCTGTTTGAGTTGGTGTCTCCAAAGAAAGGAGGACGTTAGGGTCAGTCTGGTGTGGGAACAGAAATAGAAATAGCACGGAGGGGAAGAGCAGGAGTGTAGCTGCAATGTGAGAGCATGGCCTTTCTGGTTGGTGGGCCTTTGCCTGGGACTGGAAGCACGCTCATCCTTGTCTATCCTTGGCACTAGTAACTATAGACCTTAATGTGGGTGACACATCCGTTTAGAAGAGAAGGCAGCTTCAGAGCATATCTCAGATGTTTGCTGCATGGTCTCACTACATAGTGTCACCCACCTATGGCTGACACTGACCTTGCTCATCGCAGTGAGGAAGATGAGGATACGAGGTACTGAGACTGGCCCAACGATGGATGTGTCCCCAAAATGGGAGCTGGAAGGTACCAATAAATAAGGGTGCACACCCAGATGAAAATACTGCCCTGGCAGAGCTTGTCTTGCTCGTGGACATAAGCATAAGGCTGGGATATAGCCCAGATGATGTGGCTTTCATCCACCAAATTGCAAACCTGTAGTTAACTCCTCCTGGCCTAAAACCTCTCTGTTTATGTTTTCAATGTTTTATAGCTTTGACATTTGTTTTTACTGCTTGTTTGAAAAAAAGAAAGCAAAGCTGTGTTTATTGTGTTTCTTTAGTTAAAAGGATCAAATGATGAATTCAGTCTTAAAAAGAAATCAAAATCAAACAACACAAGCTTTGGAGCTGCACAAGTAGCTCACTTCCTCTGGGTTTCTAAATAAGTACGTGTCCATGATACATGTTTTTGTTCCTGTTTCTTCTATACTCAACAACACAGAAGCTTTAAGTAAAATCTGTCTCAAAATAGGCATCCCTGGGACATGCAGCTGCCAAAACAAAAATCAGGCAATAAAACTGGGCTTGTGTCCTGCAAACAATTTATCCTGTCACCCTTTTTTTTTTTTTTCCTTCTTTTTAATCCCTTCCATTTAGCTTTCTTGATTATTTTTTTTTTCTTTTTAAATAAATACTGTGCCTGGCCAAGGTTTTATCCTTCCCATTTGGGAGACTACAGCCATTTCAGCACAAGGTCAGAGTTTCTGGCAGTGGCTGTGTGAGCTGCCCCATGCCCTGCCCTGGTACATGCTGCAGCTGTAGGCATGGCTGGAACCCCATGGCACTGTAAGCTCAGGTGTGTGATGGTTTTGTATTTGGTGGTGGCTTGTCCACTACACATATTATATATATATATATATATATTTGGAAATGGTGCAATGAATGGCATATTTGGGTTGATGCAATTAAATTGCATGTAGTTCCATGAAAGGCTGTCCTTACAAGGACAGCACCAGCTTATTGCATTTCTGCTGTCTGCATGGTTCCTAGGGCAGTTGAGGAACTTCTAAATTAGTACACTTCCATCTCCGTGTAAAACCACCTAATTCGCTTTTGTAAGCTACATTACTCTGCGTTTGGGCATCATGTAATGATCTGCCCTTCTGACACTTGACCAAAATAAATGTCTGCTTACGTAGCATCACCTTTTTTATTTGAAAGGAAACTTTATCTGCTGCTAGTATTTAAAAGCCTATGCAACTTGTCTGTAATAAGATATAGTTCTCTTACAAGCATAGGAATACTTGTTTTCAGCTCTCAGGGAAACCTATTTTGTAAAAAAGCTTGGTGTTAAAGAAGATATTTATTCTGTTATGGAAAGGGTTACACTGTAAGCCTCACAGCTCAGAAAGTAGCTCACATTAATGGATTTTTTATAGGCAGTGGAGACACCAATTCTGAATTTAGGGCCAATCTAATATTATTCATTATAATGTTTTCTCCATCTGCATTTTTATTGTTGCTTTGGTAGCCTCTTTGTTCTCTATCCGATTCTCTGAAATTGCCTGCAAAATAGTAGTTTATTAAAGACCAGAGCAGCAGGTCTGGCAGCAGACTAGGAGTTTGGAGACAGATGCTGATCTCTGTCATCGAATAAGGGATAGAAACCGAGTTACTTCTGTTTGGAGGAGAAGGTGAAGGGCACAGAAGAGGCTGTCTTGCCCTGGCCAGTGCCCTCTGAAAAGCTGCTGCTTGAATTGGGGCCACTCCTAGGGCAGCTCCCCTTCAGTTGCTGATGAAAAATCATCTGATGTTTCTGCCCCAATCCCTGGTAACAGTGCTGGGGTGGATGTGTGGATTTCACGGGTCCCTACTTGGTTGTGCATGTGGTGAGCTGATAGTCACACACACTCAGTAGTGTCAGAGATGCAAAACTTGGCAGCAGTTTGAGAGCCTCTCTCAAAACGCACAACAAATTATGTGTAATTACGTGTACAGTGGCAATGACGGCCTTCAGGTTTCCTACCTAGCAATGTGAGTCTGTGAACGTTTTGTCTCTGTTTCTGCCCTCTGTCCTGGCTCTCAGTTGAATGCATCAACCGGTTTGCGTCCTGTGTCTGCTGCCAAAAAATCTTTCCTGGAGATTGTGACCACTACATATAAGATTTTCCCATGATGAGAATTAAAAGCATGGAATTTGTTGCTGCAAGTTATCAGATCTCATCTCTTTCCAAATGACATGAAAATCTTCATGCTTTGGCTTAACTCTTTTCACTAGATAAATTCTATTCTGTTTCTTTGTACATACTGAATGTGGATGAATGAGTGACACTCATCAACAGCAAGTGTTTTGCTTTGTTGAAGATACATGGACACAAACTCAGGAGAACAGCACTTTATATTACGACATTAGTGATATTGTGAATGTGTGGCACAATTTTGGGATGTCTAAAGAAAAATGCTGCAAAACTGAGACTAGCAATAGTGAGTGTTTTATACAAAATCTAGATTTTCTCCTGTAATAGCATTTATTTTCTCTCCAAAATATAGATTTCACAGGTTTATCTCTAAAACACCAAAGCCCCTCATGTGCAACCTCCAATTATATAAAATAAAGCAAAAGGAAACTGAGCAGGCCTTGGAGCAAGAAACATTTGCAATGTCTACAGCCTCTCTCCTACACTTAGGTGCAGTCATTTGGGCTTCTCTTGAGAACTGAGTTCCCCTCCACAGCGTCCTCATCAGCAGCTGAGTGTGCAGACATGAGCCAAGGGCATGGCGTGTAGCCCATAGCTTTAACCTGGACAATTATGCTTTGCAGTTATTAAATTGGATACTGATCTAAACATAGCTGATTTTCCAGTAGCTGAAAAAATCTTAAGTGCAGTCTTTTTCACCTGAATTACCTTTACAGTGCATTTTCACACACATACACATACACACACACCGCTTATAGATGTGTAATTTCCTGAAAGATTTTCCCCCCACAAATTTATTTTTAGGCTTTTGTTTGTTTACCAGAATCTGTCTGAAGCCTGGCTAGATAGCAATTTAATATCTACTCATTGATTTCTTAGCTCTCATTAGCTTAAATACTTACTTGAAGCTGAGGGTAAGGAGGTCTTCATCTTTTATTTTAAGAGCATTTGGTTTTAAGATGGTCTTTTATGATCTGTTGCATCTGAATCAATTTAAAAGGGGACCATTTATGTTATCATTCTCTTTAATGTTTACTTTTTGGCATGAGCATCTGGTTGTTTCTGCTTTATAGTACTTTGAAACGGAAACTTAGTTAGATATAGAAATTAATGAGCTCACTGATCGTTTGCCAAAGAAAACATGACAAAGAAAATCTATGTAACAAATTAACCCTAAGATTTTCCTGAGAAATGGCCTTTCTTTTATCAGAAAAAAAAAGGAACTTGGAGGAACCTAATGATTAAGCTAATTATTTTGTTTGCGAGGAGGTCGTTGTGCTTTTTGGAAGGCAGAATTAATAAAGGTTGAATTGATCTTACATGTCCTGTATTAAGTGATTTCAATTTTTTAAGCCTCTGGTTACTGTCTATTATATCTAAAACTAATATATATATATATATATATATAATTTATTTATTTATTTATTTATTATTATTATTTTTTGTAAAATGCTTTGTGGCCCATAGGAAAATGCTCTAGAAGAGCCAAAATGAGTACAACATTTGTGTCTGTAGCATGATTTGAGCCATGCTTCAGCCTTTCATCTCTTCTCGGACAAGGAATGCATTCCCTATACGGTCTGTCCTGCTAAGCAATGTTTTATCCTGGTTGGTTGTCATAGCACGTAGGGGTCTGGCTTTTCTTACTGCCAAGGCAAGGCTTTAGGGACAAAGAGAGTCAATTAGCAAAAAATTTCTCTGGGGGCAGAAGAAAGATGATTCCCATGTAGAAAAGACCAAGAAGAATTGGACACTGGAAGTGGAGAAAATAAATACTACTAGAAAGGCTTTTTAATTTCTTTTTTCTTAAGATTGAGCCAGAAATGAGGGAAACTTTGAAGGAAGGAAACGAGAAAGAGGATTTGAAAATGTTGCAGTTACCACTTTGCATGGTTTTTAGCACAACCCCTTTCAATGCTCTTGAATGTTGCGACGAAGAAAAAGCATTTTTCATGGGGACACACCCAGGCAGCAAAAGTGTCTTGATGTGCTCTGTAACTTCAGTGAGTCTGACTGAAAGCCAGTGGTCAGCAGGCACGTTTTGTTTCTCAGCTCTTGCCAGCTAGCTAAAAGAATTTATTTTATTTTATTATTTTTTTTAATGTGTGTGTGAGTGGGTATGGGGGTGCAAATAAATTATTACATATGCAATATTGGAAACTTTGCTTCAGAAGGCAATTTTGAAATTGTGTCTGCTCCTCTGGTTTGCCAAAAGACTCAGCCGAATTACTGAGGATAAGGCAAACAAGCCCTCATGTTAACTTTCATTTGTCCACTTATGGCCTTTGTTCATGCAAGTGCACTATTAGTTATTGCCTAGATGAATTCTTTCAAAATTGGGCTCCTGGAGAGCAAATCTAGGAGCATGCACAAATACTCTTAGTATATTTGATTTTCAGCACCCCAAATGAAAAAAAATAAATCTTTACTGTTAGAGTTTCCAGCTCTTTGTATCCCTCTCCTCTCCCTTTCTCTGCCCATTTCTACCTGGAAATAATAGGGAACAGATCACTTTGCTTCTCCCAGCCTGGCACATGGGATGCTATGCAGATCTTCAACTATTGATGGGCTATAAAAATGATCCTAAACATCCATCAAGTTCACCTTACTGTGAGCCCAAAAAATTAATGTGGACCCAACAGTAGATCTGTAAACATGGTTGGGCCAAGACTTGCAGTGTAGATAAATTGTCACTCTTCTGTCCAAAATAAGCGTGTTTTTTATGGGGATGGATAACGGATTGTCCTCAGACATGGGGCTCAGATTCATCATTCAAGCTGCTAAATCAGTGTGCTAGGCAGCCTGTCTAGCAGCTGTCTTCACTGACATCTGTTTGCAGCAAAGTACAGGGAAAATGAAAGGTGAGCAGATTGCAAAGGTACTTCTGCAGAAGGAATATTAATTTTTAATGTATTATGAAACTACAAAGCTCAGGCTGCAAGTGAGAATAATTTATTACAAAAATTCTGCAGTAAACAGCTAGCCAGAATACAGAATATTTCACAGGAGGAGGATTTATTGAAGTAGGCTGTTTTTTACTGGGAGAATATAATTGCAAATAAATGCAGTACTCTATAAAACATTAGAAGGGCAGCATGGCACACTTCCAGCCTTCTGTGCTGAAGTTTGATGAACAAATATTTGAAGGGGGGGAAGATCCATAGTATTTGCACAGGCAGATCATTTTTGGCCTGCAGTTGTTACGTTTCAGTAGGGAATCAGTAGTGTCAGCTGTTTAGAAAGCAGTGTCAACACAGAAATGTGGGCTTTAAAGAGTAAAATGTGTGGTGTCTTATCTTGCCAACTCATCTTGCGATGCTGTCGGTTGTCAGCAGCTGAGCAGAGCTTGGTTGGGGCTGTTTGTTTTGTTTTTATTTCTTATCCTGAATCCTACCAAATCTTCCTTCTTTCCTTCTTTCCTTCCTTCCTTCCTTCCTTTGGCAGGCAGGCTTCCTCTCCATCACTCAAGTATCTTTGCTTTGGAAAAAGTGTTGAAGAGTGTGCCTTCCAAAGCACAACTTTCATGGTGTTTAGGAAGCTTCTCAGAGAGGCTGGGGGGAGAATCCCTTGAGCTGGGGGAACTGGATATTTGTCTACTGGTGTTGAGAGAGCTCTGGTGGCATTCATTCACTTTCTGTAGACATCTTGGTTAGTTGTCTGAGCATAAGCTGGTTTTGTTTATGGTTATGTGTTTATGTGGTCAATGGGGGAGAGAGGCAACCCCCAGGGCTGATTCCTCTGTCCTTCCTTAAAACAGGATGTATTGCATCTTGGAGTATCTCTTTCTCCATAGCATAGACAAGGTTCTCAACTTTAGACATCGCCACTTGAGAGAACCAGATCCCAACCTCCCTATTTGTATTGCGGGTAGCACAAGTGGGAAGGGACTTTGTCTCTTATCCAGCCTCCTGCAGGTCAGTTCTGAGATCAGAATGGGCTGCTCAAGGCTTGCTTCAGTTGAGTCTTAAAGGCTGGAGACTGCCCAGCCTACTCAGTCTGAACCTGTAAATCATCTGAGTATTTCCAATGGTCTGCAACCCCTTGTAAGACTTATCTCAAGGCCATCTCTTATAAGAATCCCACACAGCCCACAAAGGCCAGGAGACTCAGTTTTGGGACAGCCAAGGTGACAAAATTTTTTGCCAGTAAGTGTAGGTTCAGATGATGTTTGAGATGGTCTAAGAGGTCAGACCACGTTTCTTGGATCACTCTGTTACTTAGTCATCCCTATTCCATTTGTGTTACACTTTAAGCACTAAGTGCTATAGTTTGGGAAGTGTTTTGGGGTGAATGGTGCTTTTTAAGTACACAGCTTCAGAGTGCTGGAAGAATTGGGCATTGTCCAGGGAAAGCGCTCTGGAAAAGAGCCTCTCTGGGTTATTTTAAGAAGGGATTTCAATTCTTGATAAGAATCACCTCTAAATGTCTATTCTGGTGCATATTCTGTGTGTTGTGTCACTGTGAAGTGTCAAGGAGTGCAAAATTCAGAGTTCTCACTCCAGCCTTTAGGAAAAAGGGAAGAAATAATGAATTTTATTTAACAAAGAACTCGTCAAGAAAATTAGAATAAAGAGTCTGGTCAAAGAAAAACTGTTTGGGTTCTTTTTGTTCACTGTTAGGCTTCTGAGCTTTTGAGGTTCAGGATTTCAAAGCTTTTTCCACATTCAAATGAATAATTGAGAGTTTCTGCTTTCCTCCCTTCCTTAAGCAACTATGCGTGGAGCAAATCCATAACTCCTGAGCCTCAACCTAAGCCCCAGTCCTGCTATTTTATAACAATGAGGCATCCTTCATGGTCTCATTTCCAGCTACTGAAGAGGACAAAACCTACTGCTGGGCATTAACAGTTGTAAACTCTGCATGTGCATCTATCTTTTCCTTCTGTTTCTCTCCTATCATTTAAGAATTATGTGAGAGCCTAAGGGTTTTATTCTTGAGATTGACTCACTCCCATGGTGGCATTTTGATCTTGTTGCCCAGAGAAAGCTACATGGATGCAGAAATCTATTGCTGTGCCAAATCTTTACTGGATGTAGAGTAATCGGCAACAGTCCCAGCTTTACCTTTTTCAGGGAGAGAAAGAACAAAGGAGATATGATATTACGCTTGGGCTGCAGTTGTTCAAGGAACTACCATAGATTGGGGTGATCCACAAGGGCTGAAATGGTCAAGAGCTAAATGTATTTATGGCAGTTTTCTCTCTTTTGTTTTCTTTTTAAATGATTTAAATTATCTTCCATATATGCATGTTATATCATTGCTTTGCTGATGTTTTTGAAGTATGGCATTTTATTACAGATGTCTGTGCATCTATGTGTGTTTATAGTCTGTATATATATATAAGCTTATATTGGAAAATATAGGACAATGTTAGCTTTAGTGTGTAATGTCACACCAGAATATCTTCTCTCTCTTGCCCACTATGTTTTTATTTCACTGGCCTTGCAAAGTGGAGTGCTTGGGCTCTAGGAGCATGGCAGTTCCCGGCTGGGACAGCTGAGACCTGAGCGGAACCTAAGGATGCCCTGTGCTCTGGTTCCTGAAAGGGGTGCTTCTGTGAAAGTCCTGTATTTCCCTGTGTGATTAGAGGAAGAGGATGTGCTGGACATGCCCCCAGTAGTTGAGACCTGGAAAAAGATTTGTCTTTGGACCTGAACTTTTCTGCAACTCCAGTTGTACCTGCTGAGCCTGCATTTGTCTCATGGCGTTCAGGGAGTTTCTTTTGGTGCAGCTAACCATTTTGACCATTTTAACCATACAGCATACATTTTGATCCTGAGTGCCTTCAGTCTCTTTAGGTACAGACTTATGCTTTCTGGGAGAAGCAGTCAGGAGTGGGGCTGGATCTGAAGTTCCCAACTCGTCCCTCATCCTGAGAGATGTTGCAAACTCTTCTTGAGGGAGCCTTGTACCTGCATGCAGGTGACCTTTCAGTCACAGTGGTGGGGTCAGGGCTGGTCTGGATGTTCCTGAACTGCCTTTATAGTCACTAGCTTGGTCCCATTCATGCTGTAGGTGAGGAAGATGAGGTCTGACAACTTGGCTTGCAAGTCCTCCAGTAACCTTGCCCTTCGCACAGCCTGTATCTACACAGCTATGGTGTTGCAGATGTCTCATTTTGCAGTAATAGCCTCAAAATAAGACTCAGTTCCTCTTCGGCTTACTGCAATACCAGCATTGCATCTGAACAGTTGTCTTGTATGGAGTCCATTGAAAAGTTTCCCTTTCCACCATCCCATCCTTCGCTGGATGCAGCTCTTGAGTTAGCCTGTGTGTTTCCAGTGCAAGGCTTAGTGTTGTGTAAGAGTTTTGTTTGGGATTGTGCTTTTGGCTCCAGCTACACTTCCTTCCTCAGGGGAAGGATTGAAGGAACCAGCCCACGCATGGGGCTTTATATCAGGGTTATTGTAATTCTGTTTCGGGCCCAAGATATCGCAGTGATGGGAAATGATGCCATTAAAGGGGAAGACTGACGGGACCCAAACATACCACTAAAGCCACAAGGAGTGTTTTGGCACAGCAGGCAGTTGTGAGCCTGAGAAGGAGAGTTTGAGAAGGAAGCAGAGCCCAGGTCTGTCCTAGACACAGGTTTTGATCACAAATAGCTGCTTGCGGATAGAGACCTGTACTTTTAATAGCAGATCTTGTCTTCTTTGCATGGATGAGGCAAGCCCCTGGATGGCTGGGATTGCTGCAGTTCATCGGTGTGATGATAAAGAGCAGCTCTGCGCTCAGGAGCCCTATGCTCTGGCATTTCTCTACGTTGGGCTCTTGGTCCCCCTCAAAGTGACACTTCTGCAGAGGTGGGTGTCACCAGAGTGACATTTTCTGTGAAGAGCAGGAGGCTGTAAGATGACGTCTAATAACCACAGCCATATCAAACCTGCACGGCCACCTACGATAAAAGAGGTGCTGGCACCTCACTTTGCATGCCAGGAGGTGCTGGTGGGGCTTGCACGTGCTGCTCTCGTGGCAGCCACCACCTTGGGGATGACGGGGTGCCCATGTCCCAGTGTGGTTCCCAAGGGGAAATCTACATACTTGGGCTTGTGCAGGGAGAAGAATATAGCACTATGTGTTTCTGCAGATTTTGGCTTCTCATCGGCATTGTTGTGGTGTGCTGGGTGGGAAATGGCACAGGAAGGTCACTGGGGACAAGTGATGCCAGCCAGTGTGCTAGGCCATGGGAGGGGAAGAAATCTCATGCATAGGGGGAGAAATGGCATTTGGGGATGTATTGAGTGAAAATTGGGTGAGCACAGAGGAGAAGCTATTTAGCAGGCTTCAGGGAAACCAGGCTTCCTTGGCAAGCAGAAGTACTGTAGGAAGTTGAAGACAAATTTATCCACGAATATAGTGATTTTATTGGGGTTATGTTAAGGATAACTTTGTCTCGGTAGCACAAGCCCTTTAGGGTGCAAAACACTTCTAACTGTTTGGTAGTAAGAATGATGAATATTTTCTAAACTTCAGTTTTTGGTCTTTTTTTTTTTTTTTTTTTTTTCTTCTCAGAGATGTTTCTTAAAAGTCTGGTATGTTTTTCTTCTCTAGATATAGTTGAAATGTTTAAAAATTAAAAAAAAAATATTTAGAAGTAGCTATTTTTTTTCATACAAATGTTTGTGGAAGGTACTGCTAAGCCTGTTTTTGTGCTGTTGTGCAATAACCGATCCGTTTACTTCAGAAGCTTTTGCTGATTGATTTCTTAGTTGCACTCATTTCCCTTCTTGGTTATCCTGATATTTAATTATTTTTAATAACAGGAATATGAATCATATTTTTCAATTTATTACTATTATTCTTCATCTTTTCAGGGACAATGGAAATAGATAAAATTGTGTATTTTGATGTGCTTGATGGAAAAATAATGGATAGGAGATATTTTTATTTAAAAGTATTAGTGCTTATATAGGCCCACATTCATTGCTTGCAAATTGAACCCAAATTAAAGTAGTGCAAGGAGGGACACATGAAATGAAGGTCCAGCACTGTAAACAGCTGTGAATGGAGAATCAGCATCCCAGAGAGCTTTCAGTGTCAGACCAAAAGTAAACTGCTGAGGTCTTGCTGGCAACCTGGAACCTGATGGAATGTGGGGTCAGACCTCTTGAGTTAAGTCTTTCAACCACAAGACCATTCTCCACTTCCCAGCATGGTGATTTAAAACTTAAGGCCAAGTTCTTCCTAAGTGCTGAGCATCCCAATGAGAAGAGGCACTGCATGGTGTTTCATTTTTTAAAAGCAGAGGGAAAAAGGTCCATGCTGAATATAACCTTCCTGGTTGTACTCTGATCATTTCCAGCAGGCTTTCTCAGCTGAAAGTCGGTGGTATATTACCGTGTTTTGTGAACAAAGTACATCTCTCTGTTGTACTTATATCCCCCTTAGAAGCTACTTTTTCTTTTACAAGCTGATATCTGATATTGTGCCTTTGGGCTATATCCTGCAGACAGGCTCAGACAGTGCTCCCCTCCAAGTCGTATCACATAATGACTTGTGAATGAAAGGTATTTCTGATCAAGGAAAACAGGAAAGTTCAGTGCAAAAAAGTAATAGCACAGATCTTATCCAATTCTTTTCATTCCCTAATCTCCAAAGGGTTTGTGAAGGAAACTGTTCATTTATTCATGTTCTGCAGATGGGGAAACACCCAGCAGGTCCAGCATCACTCAGTAAAACAGAGTGAATCAGAACTAGGTTGTTCATCTCAAATCTCCAGGCCAGTTTCTTACTCTCTGCCATGCCATTTTCTAAAATTATTATTATCTAACAGAAGCTTGCATGGCTATTTTTGGTAGGATTTTTTTTTTTTTTCCCTGAGTGAACACTATAGATTTTGACCATTCAGTTTTCCCAGTGAATTTATCGAAGAGATGTGTTAGAAAATGGGACTTTTTTTAACCGAGGCAACTGGACAGATACCTGTCATCAAGAGGATGGCATTGGAGGGTGTCGGAGGCATGGAGAATACTTCACACACTGGGAGTGACTGAACTATCAGCATCCCATGGCATACTTCAGTTGGAACACATGTCCCAACTATAACAGAGGGTTCTGCCAAACTGATAAGGCTTGAAAATTGGCCAAGAAAGCAATTTCATACTACGGATATTGCATAAGAATATATTGGCTTCTAATTTATTTAGAAGAGGATGTATATAAATCTGAATTCTCTTCTCTGGTTCATGGTTATTTAAAAGAGATGGGAGAAAGAGGTTGTAAAACCTTTTTTTTCTTCTGTATTCATTTATCTGTAGAGAAGGCATTGCCCCATATGTCGCTAGTATCTGGTGTGTGTGGTATTTCTGGGGACTTGGCTGCATTCAAGCCTGAGTGCTTTGCTAATTCTGATGGAGCACAATCTGTTTAAGATAACAACTTAAGGAAGCTGGATGTTCATGCTTGTACTCGTTTGATATGTAGGACAGTGGAAAATAAAAAGGGTCATCAGAGCCAGGTTAACATTTTTTTAATTTATTTTTTTTTAATTTCTGCATGGCCAAGACATGCTTAGTGATACACAAACCATGTAACTAGATGTTGTTTTTTAAAACAGGATGTCTTATTTTTTTTTCAGGCTCTAGATAACTGTTTATCTCCTTGTAAAACCCTGTCCAGTTCCCCAGAAGCTACTAATTGGTAGGAAAGGAAGGAAAAGGATACACCTTTAGGCTTAGCTCCTGCAGCCATTCTTCATGTTTTCATCACGTTTAATTCACTGGTAATTGAGAAACACTGGTATCTTCTTCAGCCATGAATACTCATTGATCAGGGGTTTTCTCCTGATTTGTGTTTTTCTTTATCTGTGTGTGTGAAAGGAAGACCAGGGTTAAATCAAGCACTTAATTTTTGCGCGGAATGGGTGTTTCTGGTTTTGAGTAGCCAGGTCTTTAACAGGATGGATGGATAACTGGATGGATAGGTGGTCAGGGCTGTGGTGGGACAGGGCCTATATCATGTCGCAAGTGAGCGTTCAAAGTTGTGCTGTTATCTTTCTTCCTGTTTTTATCTTCCCTTCACCAACTTTCTTAATTGAATGCTTGGAAATAGGTGTTCTTACACCACCTGAAAAATGAACAACAGCAATTAAATTAAAAAGTGACCTTTTACCATTCCTAAGCCATTTTGGAACTCTGAAAAAGGCTGATCACTGCTGCAGGTCACAACACACCTGATGGAGAGATGAAGGAAGTGGAATTAATAATATAATAGGTACACATTCATTTTGCTCTTCAGCAGGTGATTTCATAGGAATCATGTCCCTGAAGAGTCTGATAAACCTGCTTAACTCATCAGAAAGTTATGCTGAATTGGAAAAAATAATGCTAGCAATATGTTAAACACATTCTAAGACCTACAGTGGGGCTTTAGAGTTTCCTTCCAGATTTTTAAGCGCACAGAGTTATACAAGCTAACTCAAATTCATTTCAGAAGCAGACTGATGTGGAATCCTATGTGGAAATCGGTGTTATGACAGGATTGGATGGAGCTGTCAGTTTGCTTTGCTTTGCTATTAGTCTGTTTACTAATGTTGAGTAAAGCCATCAAAGTTGGCTTTATGTGGATTTGGCAGCATCTACTCACAAACCAAAACTGGAACAGCTAGAACAACTCTAGACAGGCTTTTTTTTTTTTTTTTTTTTTTTTTTTTTTTTTTTTGACAGACCAGGGTATCTTTCCCATGTAATCAAATCACATGTTATGAGGAATCTGAACCAGGAGAGTTTATTTCACATCTTTCCTTGGTAGGCTCCCGAGGTTGCATTATCTGAGCTGGGAGTTGTGCAGGAGTGTTAGAGGGAGCGATAGCTTGCTTCAAAATTAATTACCATGAGATAAGGGTTGTGAAATAGAGCTGTTCCTCTTGGAGCTGTCAGCGTCTCCCTCATGCTCGTTCGATGGTTGTATTGCTTTTTGTGGATGCTGATGGCATCTCAGGTTATTAAAGCCACTTTGTAATCCATACCAATTACACAGGGTGTAGTGAGATCTGGGTCTACCTGATGACATTGAGATCTGGTGTTGCTGTGCCAGACTGGGAATGTTTTCTGCATTTGCCCTTTTGTTGGAAACAGTTGAGATCTGTTCTGAATGTTATCTACAAATTTCTCTGAGGGAGGAGTGTGAGAAGATCTCAAAGGTCTGCAGCCTCCTCAGGATAAGTCCAGCCAGGATCTCATAAATTCACGATCAAAATATGTTTATCTGATAAGTCTCGATGAATTAGTCTTTCAGAAGGAGTGTGTTGGAAGGGCTGTTTAACTGAACTGGCTCCCTGACTGTGCCCACATAGGCAGTTGGTTTGGAATTAGTTACTAAAAGTAAAAGGGTGGTGGGAAGAACAGTACTTCAATCTGACAGATCTGAAAATTACATAATTTTAATGGTTTGAAGAGTCTGTCACCTGTTAATAGTTATTGAAAAGCTTAAAAATAATGTTCTGAGGAAGATAGAGGCTAAAAAGTTGAACTTGTTATCTATTATTATTTTTATTGTGCAGCCCCATTGCCTCAGGCATGAACCTGTCTTCCCTCCTGTGCCCCAACTGCTCTTGGTATTGTACAAGAGGAATAAAAATATAAGATTTTAATTGTGCACATGTAAAAGCTTGAGGTCTGTTTTAATGCCTGGGAAAGGACGAGAGAGGGAGGGGTATCTAATTTAGGCAGGGTTGGAGCATTTCTCCATGGAGCATAGCTTTGGACCATCACTTTTCAGTTGTTTTGTTACTCTTTTAACACAGTGGTAGCTACAGTAGTTCAAGCACTAGTACTAGGCAGGCTGCCTACTTTTCCTCTGCAGAGGAAACAGGACTCACTATACATGCCATATTTAGGATTTGGTGTAGGCTGTGGTACTAACACAGTTTGGTCTGTCTGTGCTTCTATCTTTCCATAAATTAAATGGAATAATATTTGCCTTCTTTCGTAAAGTGTGTTGAGGTATAAGGAGGAAAAAAAAAAAAAAAAAAAAAAAAAAAGAGAGAGAGAGAGAGAGAATCAAAATTATGGTTGTTTTATTTAGTGTTTTATTGATTTAATGTTATCTTATCGTTAGCTTAAAAGATTCCCATGGAGAGTTCCTAGGAATTCAGTATCTCCAAGAGGAAGAAAATTCACACAGTGCACTAAGCATGCTCTAAAAGAAAAAAATAGAAGAAGGTCTCTCAGATCAGATCTTATTAAAGGAGATGGTAGATGAGAGCCTTATACATTTTTCAAAATGTAAGTCATACTTAGGGGACACATCTGAAGTTAATGCAATTAGACATAATGTGATATTAATGTACTTGTTTCAAATTATCCTGTAATCAACCCTTTAATGAAGGCACTAGGTCCAAAACCATATAAATGATGAAGATGAACGATGAGAAAGTGTTTAAATGAGTGAAGAGCAATAATAATAACAGTCTCTATTTCTCCTTGATTCCAACTAAGACCATCTTCATTGGGTGTGTCACTTTCCATGTGGAACTGCTGAGGCAAGAATGAAAGGGCCAGTGTTTTCATGTGCACCTGGTTTGTTGTCTGCATAGGATGGATGAATCATAGGATCCCAGAATGGTTTTGGTGGGAAGGAACCTCAAAGCCCACCCAGTGCCACCCCCTGCCATGGCAGGGACACCTCCCAGCAGCCCAGGCTGCCCAAAGCCCCATCCAGCCTGGCCTTGGGCACTGCCAGGGATGGGGCAGCCACAGCTCCTCTGGGCAGCCTGGGCTAGGGCCTCACCGACCTCAAAGTAAAAATTTCTTCTTGATATCAAACCTAAACTTCCCCTCCTGTAGTTTAAAGCCATTCCCCCTTGTCCTACCACCACACCCCCTGACACACAGTCCCTCCCCAGCTTTCCTGCAGCCCCTTCAGGCCCTGGCAGGCCGCTGGGAGGTCTCCCTGGAGCCTTCTCTTCTCCAGGCTGAGCACCCCCAGCTCCCTCAGCCTGGCTCCACAGCAGAGCTCTAGCCCCTGGATCATCTTTGTGGAAAGGAAAGCATGACACGGGCTTTTTTCAAGGGTTCAGAAGAGAGAAGGTGCCAATCATGCTACCTTCCCTCACCGACTGCCAGTATCAAATATATTGTCAAATGGGTGGGGAGCAATTCTATTTAATGACAGCCTTTAAGTTTATATTTTTGTGAATCAGATGTGATTGAGTCTCACTTATTAAAGTAAACATAATTTTGACAAATCTAGACAGTCACAACTCATCTGTGAAATAGGATGCATTAAATTTTTCAGTGAAACCAAATGAAGGAGATGTGAATATGAATGAATTTTACAAGTGCTAACCCCCTGTTATATATGCACACATCAATATATATGTGTACACACACTCACGTTAACCACCTCCAAACTTTGCAAAATCCCTTTCTGTTCTTTTGGCCGAGCAACAGCCTCAATTTTTGACATTTAAAGTTACAGGAAAATAAGACTGGCTTTTGAAGTCAGACCTCCATGAATTTTGACACAAGAAATCTTTTGCTGGGACTATTTCTCCCACTGCCCTTTAAAAACTTTTTTTTTTTTTTTTTTTTTTTTAAGTAAATGTCCTGTACAAAGATTGAATGCATTTCTTTGTTCTTCTGTTTTGATGAGCCATTCTTTGAGTGATCTCCTGAAATCATCTCATTATAGTGATGGCTTTAGGATTTTTCTGGATTTTGAGTAGATAGTTTGATTGGACTCGTTCTGTAATCAGGATGGGAGAACAACTGAATCAATTTTAATCCAAAACTGGCTGCTTCTAGTAGCTTTTTTAATTTTTATATTGTGTAAGACTGCAGGTAAAGACAGAGTGTATAAATTGGTCTTGAGTTTGGCCAAGTATTTCAATACACTATTTTCTCTTTGTCTTCAATATATGGCTTTGAAATCTTTTAGATTGCTGGTCTCCTTGTCTGTCTTGTAGGACGTCAATTTACATTTAGTAGTGTGTGACTAGAAGAGTCCTCACCATGTTGTGTTTGTTAAACAAATTTGTTGCAGAGGACGGGAATATCTTTGGGGCAAAGCTACGATCTCTAGGAGGACAAGTCCCTGTCTCTGTAGGAGGTCTCAGCACAGGGACTGAGGATTAAGCAGGCAGAGAAAACTGTTACAGCTGCCAAAAGAGCTTTGAGACTCACTGCTGGGACAGCAGGAGGCTGTTGCTGCCTCTCACCAGTGCCGTGCTGGGCTCATAGACCTTGTCTGAGTGCTTGGTCCTGTCCTGAGACCTTGCTGGTCCAAAGGCAAGAAGAAGTAAGAGTGAGGAGGGGAGGGTGATACTGCCTATGTCTTTGTGCCCTGTTTTGAGGGTCTGGCATATGAGACCTATCTGGGTAGATCGAATGGGATTTCAAGAAAGAATTCAAAACTATGCTTTAAAAGATAGTAGAGCTCTTTGTATGCTTAATCAAGGACAAGTTTTGGAGGACTTGGTGAGAATTTTTCAGAGGTGTGCAAAGAATAGAAGATGATTCTTCAGCCTAGCAGACACATCTCCCGGGCAGCTTCTTGGGATGCTGAAGCTGGGCAAATCTAGATCAGAAGCAAAACACAGATTTTATTGTAGTCATTCATCACTGGACACAAAATTGATAAATAATGCCCCGATCAGGCATGCCCTGAGAAACATATTGTTTTAAACTTGGGATTAATTCAAGGAAGGGGTTTGATGGCCTGTTGTATAGGAGATCAGACTACCTGATCTTCACAGCCTGTACATTTATATTCATTAATGAATGCACCACTTTAACCATGTGGAGATGATCCTGCATGTTGGAAAATGAAGCATTTTGTGATTTGTCTTTCTGACTCTCTGATTTTTAGTCTGTTCATTTACCTAGATGGCGTTCCCTACCATGAGTCCCCCTTTCAGGGTGTCCCATCTGTGGTTCCTCACCTGCAACGCCTTTCTTTTCCTTTGTTCTGTCCCTTGTAATCACACACATGCTCATATTTTTTCCTTCCTAGACAAGTCTATACAAATGAATTCTGTAAGATATCCTGTAATTCTGAAAGATATCCTTATGATATCTTTCATAAGAAGGATGGGCTTTCACTATTCTGGAGAAATGATCCATATGATTTTTCAGTGAGTAGGTACAACTCAAATGCAGCTATCTCTTCCTTAAATAACTGTTTATGAAATGGGATGTACACAAAACATCAGGTTTTTCAATTTCTGTTTCTTGTCTGCTCATTTAGGGCTTTGCATACATAGTGCTTTTTTATTTAGTGGTTGCTTTCTACAGTTCCTCCAGTCAGCCTGAGTACACAGCAAGTCTGTTTCTGAAATCCTGGTCCTGTTTGCATCACCACATTGTGGGAGCCTCACAGATGTGGGGTGTTTACCTCTTCTTCTACCTGTCACTAACAGTCACTCCCTTTCTCACCAGCTTTGCTCCCATATACAAGGACATATATCAAGGTACACCACAGGGACTCTCGTGTGGATTTTGAATGTTACAGGCATCCTGAAATCAGAGCAGACATGACCTGTGAACACCTGTACTTTCCTATTCTGTTCAGATTTGATGTTATTTCTAATTCTGGTTAATTGTTTAATTTGTCTATTTGAATCAAAGCAAATGGATTTAGGAAGGAAGCTGTGCTAGCTGCTGTAATTTTTTGGAGATGTAAAAGGAAGCAGTGGTTTCCCCTTGCCAACTGAACAAACTGATGTGATTCTCCTAATCTCTTCACATTTACTGAGGAGTAACTAATTATGTCACTCAGTACAAATTAATGTTACATCAACACATTTATCCATTTGTATTGTAGAGTAATGCATCTTTACAGAAGGAAGGGAATCATGTAATTAAGGATGGGCAGGTACATTGACATGAATTTGCCTTCTTTTGAATGTTCCTTGCTTTAGATTTGGCCTGAAAATTGCTTCTAAAATTAACTGGGGCCAAATTCTGCCCTCAGGTGCATGGAGGTATGGCTGGTTGAGCCATCAGGTGAGATGAGTGTGTATCTGCTCGTACTGATCAATGAGCTTCAGATGGAGTCCTGCATAGTAAAAGAGACCTGAAATGTCTCACTGGTTTATGATTGTTTTCCAAAACAAATGTCACCTCTCTGCCCATCCATTCAGAGTGGGGCAAACAGATCTAAACAGTGCACAAACCTGGCCACAGCCCCTTTAGCACCAGCAGTGGACCAGGCTGGGTCCAGGGCCTGTTTTCAGCTTGTATCCACCGTGGCCTCCCTGGGCTTGTTCATAGCAGTGGCTGTTCCAAAGAACCACAAGCAATGAAGCTTCATTTCAAGGGAGATTCTCCAAGGTGAGAAATCCAAATGTCTGAAAAGAAGGAATTAAGGCTCACTCATAAATCAAGTAAAGAGAATCAGCCTCTATCTAAATCCTTAATGGAAGACCTCTGTGTCTTCCATAAGGCAATGCTTATTTCATATTTCTTTCTTGCTATTGTTGTCTGTATTTTGTGCTATTGTATTTCTGCTGCCGTAGCACCTAGAAAACCTGGCTCTTACTCTTCCAGTGTCTAAGAGTGCTGTACCCAGAGGCTGCAGAATAAATGCATTAGAGCAAATTTACCCCACAAGTGCAATGAAGCAGGAGCAGGCTGACAGCCAGCTGTTGTCATCTGGCTGGTGGGGGATGAGCAACATCAGTCTTACTTCTCTGCAGCCCAAGCATACGCTGAGGGGTCCTCTTTGCTCAGAAGGGGTCACAGTATAAGATGGACCAGAAAGCACATAAAAAATCACATATATTATCCCAGCTTCTAGCCTGTGAGGTCTCTTCCTTTTATAGAATTTTATTGGAATTAAAGGCTTTTTTAATTCTTTTTTTTTTTTTTTCTTTCTAGTTGCTAACATCAATTATCCCACCAGCTTCAGTGAGCAGCTTTGATTTAGACCTATAAGCCTGTTCTCATAACTAATCAAAGCTTTTAATAACACTAGCTGTAGTGATGCCTTTGTAACGTTGCTAAAAATTATCTTAACACCTGTCAGGAGATTTGTTTTATTAACTCAAACGACAAGATTTATCCAGTCAGTATCCAGTCATTCTCTAAAGTAGCATTTTATTTTGGATGCCTACCCATTTTTCAAATGCTTAATATTTGCATGTTTTCCTCTGTCAGTTGCGAGTAACTTTAGTACATGTTCTGCTCGGCAGGAAAATCAAATTGAAGGTCCTTATCGTGCAGTGCTTGCAATTAAAATGAGAGTACCAGACAGCTGGCAACAGACTGTGGAGGGGTACATAGAAAGACAGAACAAGAAGAGACAGATACACATTCTTGAGGACTTTTTTTTTTTTTTTTTTTACAAAGAGTACAGCTTGTATTATGACAACATTGGATGAGGAGAGTCTAATTGTGACCAGTGATGGGTTCAAGTGGGCCAACTATGTATTTGCATGTTTTAAGTACAAGGCATATGAACTTGGTGAAAATCTTGGTCCTTCCAAATCAATATTTTGCCCCTGATTTCAGTGCAGTCTTTATTCACTCTGCCATTTTTAAGATTTTTTTTTTTTTTTTGTCAATGCTGGCCTAGTCCACATGGCTGGGAGGATAGAGGCATTTTCTGGGACTCTTCCTGAAGGCTGCTACCTCCTGTTTTAGAGAGTCCAGCATCTCCAAAGCACAGCGATTGCATCACATTCATCCCAGGGAATAATTGCCTTAATTCAGTAATGATCATATCTGCAGTTTGCTCTGTGAACCACCTCTTGGGAGAAATAACATCTTGGTCTATCTTCATCCTTTTTTTGCCATACTGTTGAGATTTTAAACATCTCATGAAGGGACTGTGTGTTGGTATGAGGTCTGAAATGCCCGAGCTCTGGTTTTGGTTGAGTCCTGATTTCATCGAGCACCTTTTGGTTAATCCCCATGGGAGGTGTGTTGTCATGTCAAGTGGGAGCACCTTGGTGGAGCTGTATTTGCTTCTTGCATAGGCAAATGGGGTAGCACTGGGCATCAATTTTCCACTAATTTTTCCAGTGAGTTTTCAGTTCACTTTTCAAGTAAATTTGAAATTCAAATTTCCAAGCAAGTAAGTCCACTTCCCCCTCTCCATAGCCCCCATTTTTCACAGGTAAAACAAAATCTTGAATGTTTTTTCCATTTCTAAATGCTCCACAAAACATGCAGCTCGTACTGTTGCCTAGGTGAGCACAACCCTCGATCTGCACCTGCTGGAAAAAAAAGTGCAGATTTTATTTATTTTCTGTCTACTGTCCCCTACCTACATGCCACATCCTCCCAATTCACACAGGGGCTTATAGAGGCAGTCTGGCTCAAAGTTTCTCAAATCAGGGTAAACAAAACGACCTAAATTAAGATTTTGTTAGTTTGTGTTGAGTATTCTCTACTGCATCAGTTCTGCAGTGGAAATGAAGAAATTAATTCTTGTCCTGTGTGCTTGATACTTCAGCCTTGCTTACACAGCCAGGGTCAAGTCTGGCACAAGCAGTAACTGGATGTCTTCATGGGCACTGCCCAACACGCACTGTGGAGCAATTCTGGAATTAACTGCATTGCAATGTATATTTAATACCCTTACCTTTCAGTTAGGTATTGAAAACAATATGTCAAGTTGAAAGGCAAATAAAAACCTTTGTGTAAAGATACCCTGGAGGTAGGTTGATTGAACTGTATATATATTTTTTTAATCCTCATGTCTTGTGAGAAAATTCTTTGTTGGAGAGGTGATGCCCTGCTGGATTTTATAACAAAGTTCCAACAGAAGTTCTAACATAGTTATTTTTATTGGTTTGTTTCAATTCAGCTGAAGTGCTCTTAACCACACACTTTCTTACAAGAGTTTTATATAAATGTCCTGACCAATTCACATCAGCTTTTAGAAATCTCTCTCTTTGCCAATGTATGGTGCTGTGATACTAAGCATCTTTCTTACAGTTGTCCCCAATGGATTTGGTCATGGTGGCAGACTCCCACCTTCTACTGTAGGCCCTGAATTTTGGTAGGTTCTTCAAATATTCATAATGGATTGAATACTAGCAGAGTGGTTTTGCTCATTTTATACTATAGAATTGCTGAGAAATTGCTGCTGTACATACATACATTAGATTTTATTTATGTATTTATACATAAATAAATATGTTTATATAATATTTTTTCTAATCTGATAGCATCTGAATGCTCATGTAATGGGCACACATGACCTAAGGCTGTGGTCAATAGGGAGAGAGGGATAGGGGGATCTCATCAGTGTTGCCTGAGATGCTTTGACAAACTGTCTCTCCTAAACCAGGGAGCTATTGGGCCCCCAGGGTTAAAAGGGAAGGAAAAAGAAACAGACCTTGAGCTATGGACATTTTGCAATTTTTGATTATCAGGAGTTTCATCATGAAAGAAAATCAGGTGCTAAATCTAACTCTACAGACAAGTCAAGTCTCAGTTAAAAAATCCATCATCCAGTGTTCTTGGAAACACATAAATCTCTCTAAAAATAGCAAGATTATGTAAAAAATTATAGTTGGGTTCCTTGTTTTGAGCCTTGAGGGTATACTTGAGCCATGTGGTCAAACTGTTCCCTGTAACCGTGAAGGCTAACAGACACCAAAATAAAACAAAATAAAAATGAAAGCTGAGCCACAGCATTACTCATGTCTTTACAAGCTCAGGCTTTACTAAAAAAGCCCACAAATACCCAAAGACACAGGACAAACTTATGAGCCTTGGCAATATCATTACTGCAGGTGAATGAAAAACAGAGAGTGAAGTTGTCTAGAAGCAGATGATGAACTTAGGTTGTCTGGCCTGAAATGTGCAAAATGAAACCAAGGGCATTATTAATAACAAGAAAATAAGTCCCTTACAAATTTTATTTATTTTTTTTTTCCCCTGAAATATATAGTTTAAGATGCCATTTGGAACTTAGGAAAGAAAAAAATATTTTATTTTTTAAGATACACTCTTTCCAACTTGACAGTGTCCTTTTAAATAATTCAATGAGATTGGTGAGCAGAAAAGGGAGCCGTAGTGAGTCAACTCTGCAGCTCTGCAATGAGTGAGATGCACTGCAGTCTAACCATAGAATAAAAGGGAGAAAGAACGAGCAGGAAAAGGAGCCTGTAAATGAATAAAGTTGGTGAAACATTCCTTAGAGACAGACCTGTGGAGCACAGAGACATATGGCCACTCTTTCTCATTCTTCATGAGGAAATTATGCCTTGTAAGTAGCCAGAAAAAAAATCATCATGTAGAGATCATTACATTTGCTTCTTGGATTTACTTTAATTTTTCCTTTGGTGGATTTTCCCATGGGAAACATAGGCACCAAATTTCATTTGAGTTATGCTTTACTGAATTTTTTTCTTCTTTTTTTTTTTTTTTTTTTTTTTTTTTTTTAAATGATCCTTTCTGCTTTCTTCTGAAAATCAGGGAAAGAAAAGGAGAACATGACCTCAGTTGTTCGTATGAAATATGACAGGGCAAGCAGTGGTACTAAAACGAGAAACTTCCCCTTTTCTCCTTCCAGTCACAGGAAAAGCTCACATCATCATTCAAACCGTGCATTTTAGGATTCTCTCCACTGGAGATGTGCTGGACTGCAGGGCTTTAACCACAGACTCTCACAATTTGCTCAGCTGATGAAAGGGGAAGTTCTCACCAGCAGATCTGTGTCTCCTGGGCCCATCTCTAATTGCACACAGGAAGGGGATGAAAAAAAAAATAAGAAGTGGCTTCTCTGCTCTTGCCCAGCAAGGATCAGTGTGGGAACTTGAACTCAGCTCCCCGGCAGCTGACAAAAGTGAGAACTTTGCCCTGAACCTTTGAGGCAGGGAAAAATCCTTTGGTTTGCTTTTGTGTCCCGCTCTGGGGCAGGTTTAGGGAGCTGTTGAGATGTTGGCTGATCTCCCCAGTCCTGCCTAGATGGAAGTATTTTTGATTAACGCTGGAGCTTCCAGTCCTAAATATTTAATAAGCCTCCCGCTGACACTAGAAACCAGAGCTTGGGCCTGAAATTGGCTTCACTGATCATAAAGTGACATCAATGCTTTTATGTGACAGCGAGCATGTTTGCTCTGGCGTGGCGTGCAGCAGGGCACACGCTCTCCAGTGAGGACACTGGCACGGCTTGCACACAAACAAAATCTGGAAGAACTCAAAGAGAGTCAGCCAAGGCAATCATTTGTGGTGTAAGCGGTGGCACGGCTGCAAGCTGCCTGCCAGCTGGGGATGCCACCAGCATGTGGGTTTGAGGAAGGCCCTTGCATGTTTCACACCCAAAATAATTCCTGGACGTGACAATACAGGCAGGACACACACAGGGGTAAAAGCTGCCTACAGGAATATTCCCAAGGAAGTTGAAATTTGGAGTAGTGCCTCCCAATGGGTTCAGTTTCTTCCTTCAGCTCTCACTGGTGCCAGTGTTTTGTTGCAGGGGCAGCTGGAACAGACACAGTGGCATGAACAGAGATATAAAATGGACTTGGCTGTTTCTGGGAATAAACCCAGGTGCCTTCTCCAAAGCAGGATGAAGAAGCACATTTTTCAGAGCTGTGTGTGCAGTGTACTCATGGTGATGAAGGCCTCTAGTGTGTCCCATGCTATGTCCCCTGGCACCTTACACTAGCAGGGATCAGAACAACCCGAGGGATTTCAAAGCATAGAAAGGCCCATCTTGAAGGAATAAGCTGATATCTATGTAATGAGGGTTAGAAAGAAGCTTTTCCAGTGCTGGGGTACTTTGTCACAGCACCAGTGGCACAGCACCAGCTCAACAAAATCTACCTTCTTTATGGATGAAGAAGGTAGAGCAGAAACTACATATCCCTGTATATCAGAGATCAGAAAATCTGTGAGAGCCAAGAGGGAGAAGAGGAAGACCCATCAGCTGATATAGAGCCGAACAAACCCATTAACATCAATGGCATGCAACTGGCACCAGATGTGGCTTGTGCTCTTGTACAGCTTTTCTCTGGGGAGCTGTAGCAGGTTGCTTGCTTGGTCAGGGGAAGTCAGGGGAGGGAATCAGGAGTCTCCCTACATTTTCTCTCTCCTTTTATTTATTTATTTATTTATTTATTTATTTATTTATTTATTTATTTATTTAATGCTACCATTAGTTACAAGCTAGGGGGTATTTAGCTAGACTGTTCTTTGGTGTGGCCCAGCATGGTGGCTCCTCTCTTCTTACCCACAGGCAGTGTTGAGTGTGCCAGTATTTTCTGCAGTAGATGGACAGAAGGGAAGACGCTATGACCTGCTCTGTTCCTCTTGCTCTGCTGGACTTAACTTCTCTGTTTGAGTGTGGGTGAGCAGTAAGAGTTCCCCTTGCAGGGCAGGAGCACGCTGGGGTGTTCTCCATTAGCACTTTGCAGTGTATGGGTGAGAGGGCAAGCCCCTGGCAGAATTACTCACCCCGTGTAGCATTTAGAGAGAAACTTGGCCAAAAAAAAAAGTATTGAAACCTGCAGAGTATTTTTTTTTTTTTTGACGGTTGTATTTGTGCTGTAAAATTGTTAGAAACGCAGGCTGGGATTTCCATAGCTGACAAGCAGTGATAGCTCATGGGGCTCTGCTGCCAGAACCGAGGATGCACCCTACAGCTTCTCCTTCCCCTTTTCCACAGCTGGTGCTCTGGGCATCTGCCCTCTTCTTGTGTTTTATGTCACTTGGGATCGTCTGTATGAAAGCAGTAGCTTTGGCAATGCAGAGCTTGATATGAGCTGATTTTCTTCTCTTGCAAAACAAATATTTTCTAGCTCATATCTAGCTCAGGTATCTCTGCAGCTGATCTAATACTGATATACAAGAAGGACAGAATTTAACTCTTGTTTAGTTGGACTGACCATGCAAAAGGAATGGGGGTAAAAATAATGAAATCCTAATTTTTATTTTTTTTATATCTTGCTTGGGAGTGCTCTTGAGGATGCAAAGAACAAGCGGGTTCGTGGAATAAGATGCTTTTACAGACACTTATTAAAGAGCTACACTTGAAACATTTTGTTTAGATTTTTAAATGTCAAGTCATTTTTACTGGTTAATTGAGATTTAACTACTAAATAAGTTCCCAAATAAGCAGAGACTGTGCAGTGTCATGTCTGATATTAAAACTGCCACTCAGCTACCTCTGTCCCCTTCCATTTAAGCAGAAGAAAATCAAGCATGTGTAAAATTTGGAAGGGGTGCATTAAAGGACTGTCTGCATTCCCTCATCCTCTCTCTTTGTTAAGTGCTTAATTATTTTTGTTGTCTCCTTACCTATTCATAAGTGGGAACTGCTCTGCCTCTGATGTGGGTGATTTCTCATTGCATTGTGCCTCCAAATTGACATTTATGAATTAAACAGCAGTGTGCTGTCCCAGGGAGAGCCCCATTGTGGTACAATTAGGAAAGTAATTGCAGGGAGCCACCTGGGAGGCAGCTGGGACGAGGAAGGCATTGCAGATGCTAGAGACGAGGACAACATAGGTAACAGTGATGTGCAGTACATCGGGGTGGCAGAAAGCTCACCCAGATGATCCCAGAAGAATTGTGCTTGCCGGTTTGCTCTGGGGAGGGAGGATGGAAAAGGCATTAGAGAGCCGATGGCTCTGCTTTCGTTGAACTCAGCTGAGATTTTTCCCTTTGACTTTACCCAGAGCAACATATTGATTCTTCATGTAGAAACCTTAGATGCCTTATGCTAAGCACAGAGAAAACACCAGAGTGAGCAATTAATTAGTGTCCCCCTGCATGCTGAGACCTATTGCTTGGGCAGTCCAGGGAGAGGACCGGTCCGTGGGTCCCTGAAGAGCCACGCTGCTGCCAAATACTCTCCTAGGCTGGATGTTCTCCCAGATAACATCAGGAGCCCTTCTGTGCTTTTCAAGTGATGGACCAGTAGCACAGGTTGCCCGGAGGGGCTGTGGGGTCTTCTTCTTTGCAGATCTCCAAAAGTCACCAGGACGTGGTGCTGGGCACCCTGCTCGGGGTGGCCCTGCTGGAGCAGGGTGGGACCAGATGGACCCAGAGGTCCCTGCCCACTTTGGTCTATGGGGTAATGCTGCACACGGCTGAGCTTTCTGATAAAGATAAGCCAAATGCAGGCTCGATGAACATGATGGGTGAAGCCCTATGCTTTGTAAGCTGACCGGAGTTATGTTTCCTTGGGCTTTTATCGCACATGTTGGCTTGTAGCCTCCTTGCAGATAAGATTAACTTCCTGATTGGCCCTAATGAGAACTGCACATGCTGAGGAAAGGGGATAACATGTGTTCCCTCTCCCAACATTGTTCTGTCTCCAAATTGCAAGTAATAGGAAAAAAATATGTCTTTCTTTACATATATCCTCTTCGCCGTGACCTTCAGCCCCTGAACGTGCTGAACATAGGATTGTTTTGTTCCTTTAGGCATATGGACAAAAATGTGCAGGGAATTTGGGGGGGGTTGATTTTCCCCTCCTGAACTGGAGTTAAGATGAACCAGACAACTCTGAAGGCATAAAGCTTCCTACTGGTGACTGCTCCAGGTCCGTTCTTTGTGCCATCAGGGCTCGCCAGCCCTGCCTGGGGAGGGACAAACCTCCCATGTGAAGCCACCCGAGTGTTTGCAGCTCCCCAGCAGCATTGCCCGTGCACAGCTGGTGCCAGCCAATGCTCCTGGGTTTTGCAGCATGAGCACATGGCTGGGTCGAATCCATCAAATTTGTTTCTCACTGAGTAAACATTGCCAACGGTCATATGCCGGGGGCTGCTGACCCTGGCTGAGCTTGAGCACATAACCTCCTGGGGAAAGGGGCCTTGACAGCTTAGTGATTAACATGTTAATGGCACGCTAACAGGGGACTTTTTTTCCCAGGAACAAATACCAGGAAAAACCCACATCGCCTTAACTGATCCTCTGGTTTGAGTTGCTGCACTCTTGTTAGGTGCACTGGGGGTGAGGAAGGAGAGGTTTCCTTGGAGCTTGCTGAGGTCCTCACTTATTGTTAGGAAGGCAAAAACCCACTTGCATAATTTTATCTCCTTCATTTTAGGCTTAATTAGATAAATGACACTTGGGACTGTTGGTTAGTCCAGGCTGTTTTGATTCTTTGGATGATGTGTGGAAGGATGCTCCCAGTTCACTGGGGTTGCATCGAATTTTGGAATTGGGTTTGGTGGGGCTGTGCATAGCCTGGGTTTTACTGAGGCTGGTAGAGCAGACCTTAAGCTATACTGGGGAGAAATTAGGTACCATCCTTTGTTTTTATGTGCCGTCTTGGAAGCAAGGGTCTGCTGTAGGCACAGGTGCAATATGGAGCAGCAGACAGAGACTGTTCCTGGCCTCACCGTTTACTCTGTTCACCAAGACTGGCAAGTGTGGCAATGCCCATGATGGGGCAAGAGTGGGCCTCCAAAGGCAGCAGATACCTCCCTAAGCCACCTTCCTGGTAACAGCAGAAGGAGGAGCAGCAAATATGCAACTTTCCAAGGGTTCCTGCTCCTCCTGGGGCAGCAAAATTCAATCATCTGGCTTACATTGGCGAGGAGCTTCAAATTGACTCTGTTCTTACCCGACGTGACTCAAAGTACCACAAATCGGTATAGCTCCATCAGCACGGTAACACGGGTAAGTACCAGCAAAGGACCTGGCCCACAGATAACTTAGAAATAACATAGAAAGCCAGGGTTGAATAATTTCAGAATATAAATGTAGTCATGGTAGTAATAATAATAATAATATTTTCCCTAGTGGGAGAAAAATAGACCTTTCATGGTTGTTGTGCCTGGAGCTATTAAATATGGATGAGACAGATGAAATGCTGCTTCTCCTATTACACAGAAATGAATAAACAGTAATTCTCAATCACTATATGCATCTCAAGCTTAAAAAACCCACAAAAACAAGTTAAATATGAACACCTGCTACTGTTCGTGTATAATAAATGCTACTCTGAAGCTTTTGTCAACAAAGTGAAAAGATCTGCTTCCATATAAAGACTCTGATGGCAGCTTACCCAAGGTGTCTTTAATAAAGTTAGGAAACTGGTTGTGCTGTCAGGCATGGGGCCCCGATAAACGAGTTTATTTATCTGTCCTATTCAGTGGGTTGACAACGTTGTTGGTTACTGTGGGTTTAGTAATGTGTGGTGTAGAAAGCAAGAAGCACTTCTGAAATTCTAATTTTTCATGGTGAGATGGCAGACACTGCCAGTTTTTTACTGGATTGCTTTTCAGGGGAAGAGCTAAGCTTCAGCCCTTACCACGGATGGTGTGCGTTTTGGGACCGCTGCCTGTGATATGGGAGGAAAGGAGAGCTAAAGCAAAAGACCTAGGGAGAAAACAGGCTGTATCTGGGTCCCCTGTGATCCGGCAGCATGTGGAGATGCTCTTTTAGTTAAATAGTGGGCGTTAGACTGGAGGGACCTGGGGTTTGTCTGCTTTATGCCCTCTCTGCCCAAGTTCCAATGTATTTCATATGAGTGACAGCACTGCCTAATCCTGTAGGGATGTTGTAAGGATAAATGCATGAGAAATTTTGAAGTTTGGGTCCCTTGTAACTGAAGGGATGCAAAGGAGAATTGCTGCATTCCATTTAAGATGTTGTAACTAAGTCTTGGGATGTGACCTTTATTTTAATTAGTGGCATCTTCCCTCTAATCCTGCAAAGAAGAGACCACTGCTATCTGCAGTGGCAGTAAAAGGTGCATCACACGGTTAGCCAGATGAGAGGCAGCCAGAGGTTACATTTATCTGAGAGAAATCAGTTCAGTAAGATAACAAAGCCTGTTTCCTCCGCAGGTATGTGATAAACTTTCAAAGCTGTTTTTTTCCCTGGACACCTCATAACTCTCTGCTCCTCTAATTCCTCTCAAGTCATAGGCTGTATTTACTTCCAGATATCCTGATTGGGCTACTAGGGTGAAAACGGTCTCATTGGCATTGGACAGTACTTTACATGCACTTTTCCTTGCTTTTGCCATGGGTTAACCCTAAAGATGTTCCTCTTTGTGTCAGCAATGGGCTCGAATCCCCAGGATTTCACATGCCCATTTGTTATGTGAACTGCTGTCGGCTGCTGCTGGCTCTACCACATCAACAGACCGTAAGAACAGCTGTCCTGGGTCAGACCAAAAATGCAGCTCATCCAGTGCCCCATCCATGCAGCCAATGCCAGATGTCTGGGATGGAAAGCATAGGTCAGTGTTTGACAATAATGTAATTATTATCTTACTGTGAGCACTCCTCTAGCATTCAGAGAGATGTGTGCAGGCATTTTCGGAGACTCAAATTGTGCATTTAGTAGTCTGGAATGGATTTTATTGTGAGTATTTTTCCAGTCTTTTTTTTTTTTATTATTTTTTTTTTTTCCCAATCCCTGTTAACATCCACTGTGTCACACAGAAAGTTGCGTGAAGTTTGTTTGGAGGTGGGTCCCTGCTACCTTCATTTGCCATCACCTCATCATTGCACTGGAAGGAACAGCGACACTTGCCCTCCTCCTCTCAGGGCTTAATTCTGTCCCTCTCAGTTGTCCCTTCCTGAAGAGGCTGGAAAGACCCAGTTTATTTGGTAATTTCTCATAGTGGAGCTGTTTCATACCTTCAGTCTGTCTTCTGCACTGATTCTTCCATGTCCTGCAGGTGATGAGGAAGATCTCAACAGCATGCAGCATTCAGGGGTGGTGAACAGCAGTACTTAACACTGGTTATTTAATGGATTTACCATTTATTCCTTGCTGTTTTCTGTCTTTTCACTAGTTTTTTACCCATGCAAGAAGATTCTGCTATTTGTTAAGCTGCTCAGAGAGCCTGTACTGAGGCAGCCCCTTGAAATTAAGCTACATCACCACATCATTTCCTCATCTGCATACACGCTGGCCCCTTCACAATACTCCAGTACATTCCCTTTTCAAAAGTCTTTTTAGTTTTTCCTCCATATATCATGTTTTTCCAGGTGTTCAATAGTTCTCTCCTTTACTAGAGGGTTGTTTATTACAGTTTTTACTGACTTACTGATGTCAAACTTGTTAATGTGGAGTTCCCTGTAATTCCCAAATTATTGCTTTGAACCCATTTTTAAAAAATCGTGTCACATAAGCCGCCTCCTTATTTTTGGGTACCCATAAAGCTTGAAGTAAGAAACTTCAGCCCATGGTTAGGTGACACTACTTTGGTAGTGTCACCTGTTAAGTTCCCCCACAATGTTTGGGTCAGTGCAGTCTATAACCCCTTCTGCCAACCTTGTAAAGGTTTCCAGTGTAAAAAGCTCCCCATACCTCTCTACCTCTCTAGTGAGAACAGATCCCCCCGAAGCCTTTATTATTATTATTATTATTATTATTATTATTATTATTATTATTATTATTATTATTATTATTTTGCTACTGCTGTGTGGCTTAATTCATGCTGTTTCTATACTTCATTTCTTCCTCACCCACCAGTGATCTTGCACGCTTCTGGCTTCTGATATGTGCAAATATGTCTTTATTGAATTATCTTTCTCTTGCAACTTGTTCTTCAAATGCTTTTTCCTGCCTTTCAATGTTTTCAGGTTTTACCCACTAGAACTTAAAAATTCATTCTCGTTTCCTCATTTGGACACGCATTTTCTGATATTTGAGGATGCTGTCTTCTCATAAGTTCCCTTTCCTGGCTGATTGGCCTTCCAGACTTCTCTATTTCTCAAGTTTTTCAAGCATTGATGTTTATAAACAGTCCTTACGTTTCTTGCGAGTTTTAACTCTCTTGTTTCTACCTCCAAGGATCTCACTTCTTGTTAATAACTTTCTTCATTTTTATAGTTCTCCTTTCAAAATTAAATATGACGCTGAAGACTGAGTACAGAGATGTAGTACTCATTTCCTAACAATTTTAGGCTTTTCTCATGCATATCCTACTTTAGGTTGAGAGTTTCTTGCCTTGGATAGTGAAGGGGAGTCCCGTTCTGCAAACCCCTTTGCTGATCATTTCTAGCACAGCTCTCTAGTTGTTCAGTACTTTCTTGATTTAAAACAAACAAACACTTTACATGACATGGGAGAGCAGTTTTCTAGTTAACATCTTTAAAATGTGTTTTAATAGGGAGTTATGGAAAGAAGGTATTTAGCAGCAAATGTTAAAATGAGCAAACAAGGACTGCTTCCTCCTATAATTTGTGCCCAAACAGTGGAGCTCAATACTACAGGAGGCTGTGAAATTCAAAGTAGATGGGCTGAAGAAATTGAATTATACAGAGTAGTAGAGCATAGGTAGGTAATATGTGAGGGGTCAATGCAACTGTCACTTAAACAGAGATGGCTTTTCTGGATCACTGACTGCTGGAAGCTAGGGAGATAAACTGGGGGAAGTCTTGTGTTGCATGAACTCCACTTCATAGGCTCTTTCTTCAATTATCTGTTATAGCTATTACTAAAGAAAGGAGCCTGGACTGGGCAGATCTGGTTGCTTAACCCTGCTGAGAGGTTTTTGCCTTCTTAATTTCTTCCTATAACTTGGTAAAAGGATCCTTTTCATGAGCAAGTCACATGGAATTACAGTTCAGGCTCCTCAGCTCTCTATTTGCTTGGAATGACTTCTCATTCACTTAGAAGTGGAAACATTTTGATGGGGAAAGGGCTGTGTTTCAAAGAGGTCATAAAGTTTCTAATCAAATTAGGCTCTTATTCATAGCAGAAAGCAAAACCTTTTTCCCCAAGGATGTATCTTGCTTTTTTCTGCTATTCTAACAGTTTCATGGAGCTCCTTTCAACCTGTCATATTTTAAAAGACTCAAAATCCATAGTTAACCTCCCATTTGATCGTGGTGAGGACAGATGCTGTCCTACATTGATCTATTCCTAAAAAGACCCCAGGGATCAACTTGTGCACTTGCTGGCAGGATTAGGTGTCTGGCCCTCCTTCCCATCCAAGCCCCTTTTCACTGACAGCAAACAGAAGCTCACCTGGAGGGCAAATTGCTGGATTTTTTTTCTAGCTTTTTAATTTTAAATCAACATGTAACTTGTTTTGAGTACTCTGTAGCCCATCCCTTCTGTGAGCTGATGTACCAACTACAGCACATCCACAGCATATATGACTTGAGGCTGCTTTTACCAGCTTCACCATAGCTCCCCAACTCACTGCCAGTGGCATGCTGCTGGGGGTATTTTGGGGAATTGGCTCCCAGATAATCTTTACAGCACACTGGGAGAGAGATTCCTGCAATCCCACTGCCCCTCCTCACTCTTCCAGAGCTCTTGTGCTATCCTTCTGGGGAATTTTCATATTCTGGGGTGCATGTCACCTGGGAGGATACTATGCCACGTCCTTTTTATTAATGCTTAAAATTATGATACAGATTAAAAAGGAACAGAAATTATTAGTGTCAGGCTTGTAGAGCTGTGTTCCCCTTTCCCCAGCCTCATCCAACTCATTGTGTGTGTTGGTACTGCTTGGACCTGCTGTCCAAGAGCTGAGCTGGGTTATCAGGACCCGTGTGAAGGCAGAGGAGCACGGTGGTTGTGCTGGCTGGTGTGTGTGTAACATGTCAACCTGTGTTGGAAACGAGTTCTTAGAAATTCCATTTGTAAAAATAGGCAGGCAGCGTGGCACTCATCTCCTAGGAAACCCCTCGTTGTGTTATGAGGCTATAATGTGCTATGATTACAGTTCAGATAAAGGGAAGCAGAGTTGCTGTCAGCTTGTTTCTGCTGGAGTTTTCCAACACAGAAGGTCACCCGTATGTAACAGTATACTCTTGCTGGTGTTTGTGGACTGGTTGGGGCACTGAGCTGGTTTCTCTTGTGCCGTTGCTCACTGGAGACTGGGAGGTGAAAACAGAAGCATGTGTAGCTAAGAGTTTTGCTGCGTGCAGAAACCATGGGTGGTTGGGGTCTAAAGCTTTTATGGGTGATGTGACAGAGATCTCAATGCCTGGTGGCTTCCATCGACCAGGCTCACCTCCCTGGGTGGGGAGATCTGTCATTCTGTCAGATGAAATGCAGGAAACACCAGCACCTTTTTCCTGCTGTAATTCTCTAAGAGGCTCAGCTGCTTTGGTGCAGGTGTGCATGCAGGAGGGACTACTTCCCTCCTGATGCTGTCTTCTACCATCATATGGAGAAGGCAGGAATGGCTCCTGTCCTCGGGAAGATTTCTGCATGTGCCACTGCCTTTTTTGGGTGATAACAGGATAGGATAAACCCAGAGGACTGCTTTTGTTGGGCCTCATATACTCTCTGCTTCATCTGGACACAGTGCCCAGGCTGGGCATAGTTTGGACAGAAGCTGGTGCAAGGTTCTTATCCTTAGATCACCTGGGGAATTTCCTCTTGGTCAGTCCCAGTGCAGTGACATCAGTGTCCCTTGACATCAAAAATGTTCCTTCAGAGCAGTGCAGAGGCACATGATAATAGGTTTAGGAGGGGAAAGTTGTGCTGGTGCTGCGTCTGTTTTGTGAGTAACTTCAGGAATCTGGACAGCACCTTGAAGGTGGAGCTGCGGGGAAATCCCTTGCCAGCAGAAGCTGATGGGAGAACCCTTTTTGCTCCGAGGTTTGAATGAGAGCAGGACTGAGACACATGCATAGAAACTGTGTGGCAATTCTTTTAGCAGAAGGATCTGTGAGTTTCAGGAGCACCTGGTAACTGCTGGATACAGCTACGCTGAAATAATCTTTGCCAAAATGTTTGTTTGCAAGCCTGCTGGTTACCAGGCAAACCCGTCTGCTAAGATTTCTTAGCATACCTCAGCTCAGACATGAAACAACATGTGGAAACGCGAGTCAAGAGGTGGGGGAGAAGGGAAGCAAACACTCCTCTGGTGTTTTTAAAAGTGGCCATTGAAAGGAAGGCTTCAGATGGAGCTCTGGGTATATTGCAGTGGCTTTTCCTACCAGAGCTCAATTCTGAGCTACAGAACAAATTGCATTGCATTTTACTGAATTGTCCCTCCCCCCACATTTTATTTTTATTTTAACTCTAAGCTACTATTTGGAGTGGGCAAGGATACAAAATACACATCGTTTTTAGTCCAAATATTTAAAATAGATACACGAGACTGGCTGGATGGGTAACAACAGGATGAGAACAAACCCATTACAGTTTTCTAGAGGGACAGAAGGGCTCTTACATGAGGGGAATTGTTCAGCTGTGCTTGTGACAGCTCTGAACCCTGTGGCCTCTTCTTTCAGAGGCTCATCATGCTCATGGGGAGCACAGCCTGACCAGGGGCTGTCCACTGGGTCTGCACAATTGATCTGGAAGAGGCCAATCCTATTTGTGCCCTGGTTGTGTGATCTGATTAACTAACCTAAATTTGTCCTTGAAACAGGAAGGGACTGTGCTGTGATCAGGGGCATAAAAGCCTTATGAGTCTCAGTCCTCATTTTGATTTGAATATGTGCTTATTGTGCACACTCAGGTCCCGTGAATTAAGGAGGAGATTTGCGTGCTTAGCTTTCAGAATGTCCACACTGCAGATGTTTTCAGTCCATCTCTCCCCTGGGGCTCCCTTTCTCTCAATGAAGATCCAGAGACGTGTTTAGGGTATGTTTTATCTGACCACTATTAGTTACTCCCAGACAAGCTGATGGCACTGCTGTATTGGCCATCTCTCATCTGTAATGCATGGGGAAGTAGCTCAGACATCAATAACATCCACGTAGTTGTGCTCAGGACTTTCCTTCTGGGTAGCCAAGCTCTGCTTTCTCTTGAAACAAGACCAGACCCTGAGGCTGAAATATATCTCAGCTCATTGCAGCTGCCGGACAGGCATTTTGGAGCTAGATCTGGGCATCTCAGATGATCTGTTTGACCAGAGGTAGGTGGCAATTGGAGCGTGGGATTTTTGGCAGAAGGGGCATAAGGATTTGTGCAGTGCTATGTTGTGCTTCCCTCAATATATTTTAGGATGGGATGTAATTGCCTGTTGGAGATGCTTTTCTGAGTACAAAAGGAGTGTGCACTTTTAGATTATGCGATGTTCTTTGCTTTTAAATAAATGTTACTGAAGGATGGGTCCATGTGGTTCCTGTTCCTCACGTAGCTCATCCGTAGAATGGATCATACAGTTCCTGAAAGATGGTCACTGTTTGAAAACCACATGTCAAGTAATGCAGTCATTTGTTTTTGATTACTGAGGAAGAGCTCCAGAGATGATACTTAGGCTCTGATTCTTAAAGATGCCACCTGAAGGCATGGGGTGACATCTTTTGCAACTTGGATTTGAAGGTCCAGGCACCTTTAGGCAAAACTCTCGGGTTAATTGGATTTTCCTATGGTTCAAACCCAACTGACAAGTTATTTGCTCTTTAGGCAAGTTAGGCTAGTTTCGTCTTTACTAAAGATGAACTGAAATTCACTTCAGAGGGAACATAGAAAATGCTGAAAGCAAAACTAGTGTTTACACTATCTTTGCTTTGCTCCAAAAGATGCAGTGTCATCCAGTTCCTAAATTGATCCAGCCTCTTTGGAGAGTGCCAGATCATTTCTTACATTTCCGCGTGGAGGAAGAGGAAGAAATGTGCTTTTTCAAATTGGTGTAATTTGCTTTATAAGGCCAGATAAGATCTCCAGAAATCAGATGTGTTGTAATAGACCCTGCATATATCAGTGTCAGAACAGGGAAATGCTTTGAAAAACGTTATGGAGCTCACTTATCCCTCAAGAAAGGTTTGCGGTCATTATTAGGAAAAAAAAAAAAAAAAAAAGGGTTATTTCCCAGTGAGAATGCTGTCATCAGATAAATCCTGGGAGACAATGAGCTCTTTTCGTCTTATAAGATGAAAGTGGAAAAAAGGTACTTAAATATTCACTTTGGAAAGAAAGTGATCATCAGTGGAGAAAATAAACTGCTTAACAGCCCATTTGTGAAATGCATAATGGAAGGAAGAGCTCAATACAAAAGGCTGTATGTTTTGCTTTTGATTCTGGGTAGCTTTACCATGATTACCACAGAGGATGTAAAGTAAGCGTAATAGGCCTTTAAAGACAACACTTCCCTTTCTAATAGGGGTCAGGATTAATCAGAAAAGAGCAAACAGTTCAGGAAAGTAAAGCACTGTAATAACAAACAAGACTGGGTATCTGTGCTGGGCCAGTTTCCCTTTTTAGCATCCATGCATCACTGTCTCAGACCAGACTGCATAGCATCCTATTGAATTAGCATACACCAGGCAGCTAAAACAAATTAGTTCATCTCAGAAAGGGAAGAGTTTCCGCAGAAACTTTTCGTTTTGGCTTAATTTTTGAGCATTATGTGGTTTACTCTCTTCTGCTCCTCAGTTTGATGACACCAAAACATGCATGCCTTGCTCTGCTCTGCACGTAAGGGCTTTATTTGCCCAGGGGTCTCATCAGCCACGTACTTCAGTGCCATTACCCTGCTGGTGTGTGAGCTGAAGTGCCCCAGGCCCTGGTGGATTCCTCATCCACGTGGCTGCAAGCTGTGCCAGCATCTTTGCTGATGCCCAAAATGTCATATCTGGAGGAAGGGAAGGGGACCTGGCAGTGGCAGGGGGCACTGGCGGTGTGTGCCATGCCCCACTGTGAACTTGAAATTCATCCTGGAGTCAAAATTTAATTTCTCGCTACAGCATTCTTTAAATGGTTCCCAGCAATTTTTCCCTGGGTGAAAATTGTTGACCATTAAGGAGGCGGTTGTGTTCTGGTGAAAGTGGTCTGGGGGAAGAGGCAGGTCTGTGAAGTCTTCCTTGACTATATTGTCAAAATTTCATGCTTTATCATGTGCAACTTAAACTTCACAGAAGTCTCTCTCCTCTAAGTAGCTTTCCTTTAAGTAGCTGACATGGTTTTTCAATCTTAATTCTAGTTAATTTCTTTTTTTTTTTTTTTTCTCTGAGAGTATAAAATACTGAGGAGTTAAACCAAGAAGAAATGATAAGCTTCAAATTGCCATTAAAATTCTCCCATCTGACTGGTGACAAAAACTGTCAAAACACTAAGCTGTTGTAATTGTAGATAATAGTACCCAAGAAAGTAGAAGTTAAATCCAAACAAATCCAGACGCTTTTGGTAACTGTACGAGATGAAAGCTTTGTGCTGCTTGTTCCATCGTAGTTAGCTGCGGTGTAATGGAAGGAGAAAACCAAACTGGTGTATAAGGAGGGGAAAAAACAGCTCTACCTGGAGCATGAAGCTGTCATATGTCTGTTGTGGTCATGGCTATGAGTCCCAGCAGAGACCTGTGGGTTGTTGAGGTTCCTATTCCGGAAGCTGTACTTGATGGGGAGCAGCAAGTTGGTGGGAGAGGTGAAGCCATGAGCTTAGGGATGTGTTGCCTGGCCCCATGCCCAGCAGTTCCCTGGCTCCTCTCATCTTGTGGGTAAGTGGGGACCTATCTGGAGAGAGATGTGTAACCCCAGTGGTCTTAAAGTGCCTTCTAGCTCGGACAAAATGCTGAGGGTATGGAGCAAGAGACATGCTAGTGGTGAAAATCTGCTCCTTGCTGCAGGAACATGCAGCAAACGGTATTTTTGCCCCTTGCTGTTGTTATTTGTGTGTCCATCAGGCAAGATCAACAGCATTTTTGGAACAGCTGGAAGTGCTGTTCATCATCTAGAGCATGTAATAGCAGCTCCAGCCCTGGGTACCAGGCACCTCACGGGGAGGGAGGTCATTGCTGTGGGTGCAGGTCAGGATCAGCCCTGGGGAGGGAAACCAGGGTCAGAAATGGCCCAGGATGGCCAGCTGGGTTAAAGCAGATATTCACCCGGCCCTGAGGTAGAAAAGAGCATTTCTTAGTTTTTGGCTGGGTGGTTTGGTGGAAGTTAAATGAATAGGGAGGCTAAAAATACCAGCGTTAACAGTGTTAATCCTGGTCGTCCTGTGCTTGCAGAGGCAGAGGAAGCATTGCCATAGAAGGGGCTGCAGGGCTGGGATAGTGTGTTTGATGAATGAAAATAGCTAGAAAAAGCATTTGTCCTCTAAAGAATAGATGGAGTCAAATAGACCAGTATGCGTGTTTCTTTTCTCAGAAATTTATATTAAGCTTCTTGGGAATGTGTACGGATATTTGATTTCTGTACTGTGTGTAACACAGCCCCGAGAGCCTCCTCTCTGCTCCTCTGAGTGAAAACACCCTCTTCACTTCAGTTTTGTTACCTTTGCATTCAAACTTCACTGAGCTGTTGAAAATTTCATTGTAAATTCATTTTCACACAGACCTCAGGACACTCGCAGACATGACTTTGGAGCAAAAAACAATTTCCAGCCTTTGTTCGGGTTTATGTTGGGAAATGCCGGGGATTTGGATGAGTGAGGGCATGTGTACAGAAATGACAGAGTAGAAAATTTAATGAAAAAAATAAAGCAACTTCTGCAGAAAAATGGCTTGGGAGAAAAATATTCTGGAGGATCAGAATCTCCTTGGTATATATTGGTTATACAGAGCCTGAGCTCATCCCACAGTTAACTCCTTGAGGACCGTAAGAAAAGCCTTAAAAGTGCCAGAGAAATTTTTTTTCTTACACACCTCCCTCTGTCTGTAGTGCAGCTCAAAGCTGCCTTTCTTTGGGGAGTCGAGGAACAGAATTTGTCTGTGGTTACCAAAGCCACGCTACAGAAATGGCTTATTGGGTTTGGTCGGTCTCACCCATTCTGTTGGTCTCCCATCTTGGGGTGATCTTCTAGGTGGATGTGGTAGATTTCTCAAACCATGAGCGTTCACTCATTTTTTCCATGGTTTGGCTGGGGCAAAGTACACACAGAAGGCCAACTGTACCATAATTAAGATCATTAGCTCCACACAGCCTGAAGATGTGAAATCTGTTTCCTGACTATGTCTGTTGATTTAGTGTGACAGAGCACCTGCTAATGTAGTGGAAAACTCTCAACGTGGAGGTCTCTGCAAATGGAAAAATTAAGTTTTCTCCCTCCATCTACTCTTCGTCTTCATTTTGTTAGTGCTTTTGTAACAACATTTTTTTTTTAAGAATAAGAACAGATTTATTGTCACATTATATGTTGTATATCTATTTTATTTCAGAAATTAAGCATTCACCTTAAATTATAGTTCAAACAGATGAGGAAAAGTTATTTGGCATTTATTTTACTTTGATCTGCAGGATAACCTAGCCTCGCAACTTTTGTTATCTAATAGAAAATCCATTCTGTTTGGATATGAATGCCATTCATATTGCAATGATAATCTTGAAATCCTAATCTGAAAATCTGAATTAAAGAAAATAACCAAATAAGAAATAATTGAAACAAAAACTATAAAATATTGACATCTCATAGGATGCTGACATATGCAAAGGGGTGAGGAGTCAGCAGGTCTCAGCCGCCTTCCAGAGTTTGCCATCATCTCAATGTCACTTGTGCAGTCATTTAACCTTTTTTCTTTCGCACTGTTCCTAATTCATATGAAAACGATCTAGATCACAAAATTATTCCACACTTTAATTAGAAGTTTAACGAGAGCTGATCCTCTAGGGTAAATGATAATGTGGTCATAACTTTCAGAAGTAGGTTCTGTTGCCACACACTTATTTCAGCAGCTAGCTAGGTGGTTTAATTTTGCAGAAGTTTCTTGCTTACCCATTTCCACTGCTGTCCTAGTTCCTCAAAACTGTGATGCTTTTCCTATTCATTTACTCTGACCTCCAGGAAGGACCTGCAAAGCTCCCTGGGGGGTTTGTAGCCCCCAATTCAGAGAGGCAAAGGCTGTGTCCCCAGGCACAGTGGAAAGGTTGCTGTTAGCTATTTCCCAGCTCTGGGGAGTGGGACATCCCATTCACTGCAGATACCTTTGAAATGATGACTTTTATTTAATTAACCTCTTCTCCCTGCTTTTTAAAAAACCTGTGTTGGAGTGTGAAAATAATTTTTGGACCAATTTTTTGGGGGAAAGGAAGAGTGTGTGTTGTGGAGTGCTGTGAGAATAAAAATTCCCCAGATATTTTCTGGGTAATATCTTGGTAATTTTCAGAGTAAACACGTTCCTCAAGATTTCACAGAATTTAAAAAAAAAAAAAAAAAAAAAAAAAAAAAAAAAAGAAGAAAAAGTTTACCATTATTTGCTGGTATCCTTCCCAGAAATTGCATTTTTCCATGCATGAAATTTCAGATAAAAACTCATAATTCAAAATACAAGATTCACCGAGTGGCTTCCAAATCTCTTTCTGTCTCAGTGATGATTTAACATCACTTGATGATGCTTAATAGAAGCCACATCCTTTTTACAAGAAGTCTTGTCATTTCAGTGGTGAACAATGCATCATTTTCTAAACCCAAACACATTGAGAGAACTTTGGACACAATTACCTTTTAACCCTCAAATAAAAAAAATGCAATAAATTCTTAGAGATAAACTGTTGCCTTCATTTATGTCTTGATTTTAAAGGGCACATTAATTCTTTGGGGGGAGAAATATCTCCTTTAGTAAGCCTGCTAGACTGGTGTTCTGGGGATTTTTTTTTATTTTTTTTTTTTTGAGGAAATGGGGAATTTGCTGTAGGATATTTTACTGTTAGCAAGAAAACAAGCAGCTTTGTATTTCTTTCTCTCTGTTTTTTACCTAGTCATGTATAAGTCAAGAAAGATTTAGTGGGGGCTGGATTGGATTATTAAGTGTGGGTGAATTCATCTGTGTATTTGAAATTAAGATAATTACTTGTCCATCTATATACTATTATTTCTGGCTCTCCCTTGACTCCAGCACACTGCAGGAGTGTCTATGCTGCCTATTGCTTGGTGATTTTTTTCTGCTAATACTTCCTTTTTTTTTTTTTGTCTTATACCTTTCTTTCCTCCCCAACTGTATTTAACTCTCTGATCCCTATCTGCATTTCTTCCAGCACACTTCTCTTTTCTTCCAGCACTTCTCTTTCTTTTGTCTGCTGCCTCTGTGCTTCTTTTTTTCCTTGCCTGTGACCGCAGGAACTGTGCAGCAGGAACACGTGTAGTGCAGCAGGAGCGTGCAGACCATCAGTGCCAAGGGCTGGCATTTATGTGAATGCTTTAAGTGAGGGTCAGCTCATTTCTTGCTTTAACGAGAAAGACTGCTAAGAAGATATGGAATTGTTTTTTACCAGTGTATATCAGAGTTCCCCCTAAAAATGCATTTATATACACAAAAGCTGCTCCAACCCCATGGCTGTCCTGGTATGTGGAGGAAGAAATCCAGTAAAATGGTGAATCCAGCTGAAATAGAGGCATTTCTCCAAGCTCAGTTTATTATATAGAAGGATATAAAGGGATTTCATTGATTTTGGCGTCTTAGAAGAGCAATGAAATCCCGATCAGAACGGGATCTCTGTGCTTTGCAGTGTTGTAAACACTCAGAGAGCTGCGTGAGCAGTAAATGACCAGTATGGATGTGCTGCTTCTAATGGCATTTAACTACAGCCAAAAAGATTATTCAAGACACAGCTAGAGTGAAGTGGTGAAAGCTTAAGTAGATAGGACTTTAAGGCGTTCATGAATTATAGCTGGGAGCTGCCCTGTGAGTTTCTGAGCATCTGAGTCTTCAGCCAAAGCCGATAAGCACTGAGGGGTCTCAGGATTTCCCAGTAAAGGGATTTTATTGCAATTCCAGTCTGGCTGTTCCCAGCATGAGGGTTAGAAAGAAAGCACCATTTGGTGAACCAAGTAATTAGGACTGTTGACAGGAAAGCAAAGAGTAGGTCTGCAAAAATACGTTGTGTGGCTCGATTTTCTTTTTTTATTGCTCCAGCCATTGGGACTGATTGCATGGACTCTGAACTGGAGTCTGTGATGCTCCAACATGCCGTGGCAGTTTATACACAATGCAGAAAACAAAGCTGTTCCTGTACTTAGTGCGGCATAAATGAGTCTGGACATTTTTGGGGTCCTTTTTGCCAAAAACGCAAGGCAAAGCATTCTTTGTTCAGAGGGTCACTGCCACATGGACACAAACCACCAGTTTGCAAAAGTCTCTTTTAATCCCTTCCTAAACTTCCCCTCTCATTTCCCTTTTGCTGCTAATGACCAAAACGTTTCTGTGTAAACAGGCACTTTCTATCCAGCATCCTTTTCTGTCTGCCTGCTTCGCTTACCCCTTGGCTCAGTGATTCACTCGGTCCTTTCGCAACTCAGGAACTGGTGCTGAGGTCAGGGGTGCTTGGTCGTGTCGTTGAGCCTAACTTAGAAAGGGAGAGACAGGAGAGGAAACGTTTCTGTTGGTCCACAGACATCTAGATAAGCAGTGACTGTGGACAACAAAAGTCAGGGAAAGTTTGTGGTAGCCAAATGAGGCTGTGATCAAATACTAATGTTTGAGGAGTGGGTTAGAGTGTGGTTGGGTTTGCTCAGCCTCTTTTCAGAGAGAGCTATGTAGAAGAACAGAATAACCTAGTGATGGATAACCTGGTGTCCTACCTCTTTTAGTGTTGTATATATAAAATGTGATCCTTTGGCTCTTGGACTTTGAGTTGGGATTTAGGTAGTGCTACGTTTTGGGTGGTGCTTGGCTCTGGTGTCTCGGGCAAGGCAGCTGCTTTGGGAGGAGGTTTTGGTGAACAGGAGCAGGGATTTGCTGTGCCTCAGCAGGCTGGTGGTGCTCTGCCATGCCCAGTACCTCACCGCTAAACCAGTAATGAGCTAAACCTGATAAACCAGGAATATCAGAGCAGCCCCAGTGTGCCAGAGTGAAAGTCCATCCAGATGCCAAAAGGTTCTGAAGGATGCCCAAATCTCAGAAATTCTCAGAAAGCAGCAGCAAAAACACATAAGGGTCCTGCCTGTCACATGTGCCTGGCCTCTTTGGAGGATGCTTTGGAGGAAGACATGAGAGTGCAAGAAATAATACTGTTACAGAATAACCCAATGAAGGAGAGGCGCCGCCCACTCCGGGCAATTAGCGACTGGCTGCTGTGATGATGTTTCTGCATCCTTTATTTGTGTAATCCTCTCTGGGGTAACTGCGGGGAAGCTGCTATTAAGGCAGACATTTGGGCTTGTGACTTAATCCGATTGTTTGGCTTTAGCGATTACACAGGGCAGTTTGTTTTGTGGAATAACTCTGTGTACAGAGAGGAACTCTGACGCTGCTTCTCCGTCTGAGTCAGGGTTGAGTGAAGGGTGAAGAGATGCTCAGAGAGGACCAGAGCGGAGGCCCTGACCTCTTGTGGTCACTGAGGAACCGAGAGCGCGTTTGGCACCCATGGGTCATTTGCTCCCAGGGACTTTGTGGTGCTGTGTGAATTAAACCTCAAAAAAAACTTCAGAGAAGGGAAAAGTGCATCATTCATCATACGTCAAATCAGCAGCTTGGCTGCGGTCCTTGCCCCTGTGTATGGAAATGGCACTTTCTGATTTTTGACCTTTGCTCAAACTTCTGCTGGACTGTGGTTCTTTATTAATATTGTTGGGTTTGGTGAGCCTTTAATATTTTGCTTGAATGCCTTTATATATCTGTAAAAACAGTGAAAGATTCTCATAATGCTGTGGCTGTGATTAACGAGAGCAGCTATCAAAATCCACCAGAAGAATAGATTCAATTGCTGTATTTCAGATAACAGCTTGCGAAGAAATGACACCACTTAAAATCTCTGCTTTTCTTTTCTTCCTTCAGGGGCGCATTTTCTGAAGTTGTTTTGGCTGAAGAGAGAGCTAGTGGGAAACTATTTGCAGTCAAGTGCATTCCCAAGAAGGCACTGAAGGGGAAGGAAAGCAGCATAGAGAATGAAATTGCAGTCTTGAGAAAGTAAGTATCAGACCTTCATTTCTGCTTCTTTGCTTCGATTAGGCTCCTGCGTTTCAGGCACAGGAGCAGTGACTGACAAGTGTGACTGACGGGTTGTTCAGCCCGTCACCGGCAGACAAGATCAGCCGAGTTTAAATGATGCTGAAAATGTTTTGAGAAATGCTTTGGTTTTCTTTTATATTAATCCAGCTGGATGGCTGTGAAATAGCAAAGAAAAGGAATTAGGATGGAGTAAAAGCAGTGATGCCCTGTAAAAAACCTTACCCACTAATAATGTCAGCAATTGGGTTGTCGCCTTTGAGGAGAGCAAGAGTGGGGTTGTTATTTCCAGGTGCTTAAAGCAGTTGATACACTGATTGTTGTAAAACCAATTAGGCATGCTACAGATTGCTCAAGGTGACAGTGGTAGCCTGTAGTAGCTCTGTCACCTCTGCTCTATCAGAGTTGTCCATGGAGTGCAAGTTTTTCCTGACGTAAATCAGACATAAACGAGCAGCTCAGGAGTGTGGTGAGTTCAGAGCAGTCATTAGAGGCTTGATCCGTACCTCTTCCTTACCTCGTGCCCTGAAGGCAGGATTCATCTCACCTGGCTTGAGACACTTGGATCTGAACTTGTCACCCTTGCCTTTCTTTCTAGTTAGTGGGAGGAGATCAGTAACTTTAGGACTGGTCTATATGACCCATTTTAGATTTCTAAAAGCAGCTTTTCTTCTCATTTAATTCAAAGTAGCACAACTATATAGAAGTCTACATTGAACTGGGGCTACCAAATTCCTGCTGCTCTGCTGTACCTAGTGGGGCATTTTGCACCAGCTCTTGGTCATGTAGAAGTTAGTGGCTCATGGTCTGAGCACTGCAAGGCAAAAACTGATCCTAAATCTTTAGATACTTAGATACACTAAATGCTCAAGCAACCTAAGCCAAAGGAGCAGGTTCTAGGGCAAACTCAGCGATCTCAGGAGGCAGAGGGGGTCCTTTTCAGCAGAGAGGAGCATGTGGGGCTCTGAAAAACTACAAGGATTTGTTGCAGTTGCTTTCCCATTGCTGGACCCATTTGAGGGAAACTCAGTGATAACTGCAGCATGTTGGCTTGCTGGTTGGTGGTACTGAGAACCCCATTGCCATCTCCATGGCCAGGTAATAAAGGCCAATACCAGGCAGCTTGAAACAGTCTCTGTGGGTCTGTCCCCTGATACTCATACATTACTATAAGAACAGAAGAAGCAGCACCCAGGCTGGGCTATTCGTGCTGCAATGGCATGAGAGGGAGTAGGCAGAAAATTCCTCAATTCCATGCAATTAAATCTACTCAGTCTCTTGTCCTGTGCACGCTAGGGCCATGAGATTTTTCCTTTTTTATCTCCTGATGTCATCTACTTAGCTGTTGCTAATACAAACTTTGCATGTTATTGTATTTATTCTGAAAATAGGCATCTTTGCTAGCAGATGCAGTATTGAATTTGTATGCACCACCAAGAAAATGCTTAGAAAATAACAATCTGGTTCTGCCTGGGATCGAGGAGAGGAGATATCAACCTATTTCTCTGTTCAATAAATTATCTGCTTCAAAACCTGTCAGTAGAAATATATTTGAGAGGGGTGGGGTGGGTCTTGAGCAGCTGTTGCTAAGCTCCAAAGGTATCTAAGTGCCTTGGTTTTGTTTCTGATAGCTTCATACTGCGTAGGGATGGCTAGCGTGTGTGTTGCCTAATTAGTGGGTAGGATGCCAGGGCTCCAGGCTGCCCTGGATGGCAGCTGTAACAAACCATGCACTGAACTGGGCACTTCTAGGGAGGATGTGAGCAGGGGATGCCTGCAGGGAGGGATTTGTCCCTCTTCCCTGCAAGGAGTGCACAGAGCCATAGAGGATGGATGCAAAGCAGATATAAATCAGCACATGTGCTGCCCCCATTCTCTGTTTTTGTATCATGCTTTTGGGGGGTGCTTGAACTCTAATAGGATTAAAGTCCCAAATGACAGCCTGTGCAGCTGAAATGAGAGCAAACTCCTTGTGTCCTCTTAGAGGTTGCCTGTCAGACAGGTACCTACCAGGGAGCCACAAATGTATTCACTGCATCCTCTGCCAGCTCTCTGAGCTGCTCGTGCTCCTGTGTGTGTGGTGAGCAGGGTTTTGGGGACAGTCAGAGGTGGTGCTGACTGTCCTTTGCACCCTTTGTGCCCTTTGGAGGAGGTTTGTCCTCCTGTTGGCCCTGTCAGACCACCCACTCCAGAATCAAGATGCAGGAGGGTTTGGATGCTGCTGTCTGTTGAACCTGCATTTAAATGATATCTTTTAAATTCAGGACTGAAAGTCTGTGCGTGGAGCACTGTAGGAAGCAGAACCTGGTGCTGAAAGCATGAACTTAATGACCAAAACCCTTGCATCACCTCTCATTTCTGCTGCTGGCTTCCAGCATGACCTAAAGTGCCTTCTGTCTGAAATAGCTGTTGTCTGTGACAGAGCCAAAAGCCTTTAAATAAAAAGTTTTACCTTCAGGACCTTTGCTTTCCTTTCCTCATGTCAGCAGATGGAGAAGAGTGGGTCCAAGAGGGGAAGTTCCTGGTCTGGACTTTTAATGTAAAACCATTGCAGTGTGTCCCATCAGCCCTTCTCTGTCTCGGTTTAAAAAAAAAACACACTGGAAGTGTTAAACCAAACATTACATGCTGGGGAAGGCCGGTGGTCCCCACATGTAGTTCATGGAAGGTAGGAGATTTTATCTTTTGGATGCTCTCTGTCTGTGGGCTTGGCCGCTGTTGCTGCCAAAACAAAATGACACATTTTAAAAGCGATGTTCTGCTAACAGAGGAGCTGCCAGCCAACTGATCTGCATGTTTGTGTGAGTGCCAGAGTGAATCATGCTCCCTCCAACATTTTATTTTTCCAGCCATGGCCAACAAATCTGTTCTTAAAAAAGAAAAAAGACGGAAGAGCCGTTAAGTCAATATTTACGCCTAGCAACCTTAACAGGGTTCTTCCAATATGGACTCTCTTGTTTCCCGTGGAAATCCATGGCAACATTCCCCGAAGACTCAGATGGGTGGGGATGCAGTGGGAAGGAGCTCGCTGTTGGACGCAGTGCTGGCAGAGACAAAGTCTGCAGCTAATCCGGGAGCCCCAGCCTGACGAATTCTTTCGGCCCCATTTCAGCAAAGCATTTAAGCATGTGCCCAATTCTAGGTGATAATTCATCCCTCTGAATTCAGCTCATCCTTCTGAAATCAGCTCATTCCTTTCAGTTTGAGCTCTCCTTGTTGAACTCAGGGCTAAAAGGATGCTCCATGACAGGGGGGAAATCCCACTGGGCACCTCTGTTCAAGTCTGCATCAGGAGTGGAGTTTTTAGTGTCCCCATTCCATGCCCATCTGATGGGCTGGTGCACAAGGACTGCTGTTTCTCATAGCTGTGTGCTGGCTGAATGGAGCTGGACACGGTGCAAAAGGTTGCATCTCAACACAAAAAAACAAGTGAGAAGCTGGGCTGCATCAGCTGCTCCGGGTTTATTTCTTTTGCAGTGGAAAAAGTACTATTTTTTAGAATCTGTCTGAGGAAGGAAACTGGATCTCTAGGGTAGGACTATCACGGCTGTGTAAACTGCCTTGATTGCAACCCAGCACATTGTGTTACACGAACTTTTTCTAACGTGAGATGTGGGCAGTTTCATAACCAGCTCAGAAAGCAACCCATTTCTGCTTTTTAAGCAGAGAAGTAAATGCAGTTCCTTCCATTGTTTGCTGTAGAATAGTGGAAATTTCTTCCCCGTATGCTAATTGTGCAGGTGTGAACACACTGAAAGATGAATCGGCTGTTAGACGGGCTCCTGAAGGCAGTAGGTGGTGTGAAGAGCTGGACTGCAGTGAGCATCAGTTTGAGGCTAGTGAAGTAGAGAAAAACAACCTTGGAAGAGAAAAATATACCTGATATATGTGCCTTTCCTTTCCTTTCCTTTCCTTTCCTTTCCTTTCCTTTCCTTTCCTTTCCTTTCCTTTCCTTTCCTTTCCTTTCCTTTCCTTTCCTTTCCTTTCCTTTCCTTTCCTTTCCTTTCCTTTCCTTTCCTTTCCTTTCCTTTCCTTTCCTTTCCTTTCCTTTCCTTTCCTTTCCTTTTGTTTTTTTTTTTTTTTAAATCACAAAGAAACTTTCTAGCTGGTGGTATGTTATCGGGGTAATACCTGCACAATCAGAAAGGTTTGGTGCTGAGTCAGAAGAAGGCAAGGGGAGGAATCAATGCAGGTGTATTGATCGTAGCAGCCACGTGCACAAATTAGAGTCTTGTTAAACAAATGCTGTTTAGCTAGCACATCAGACTCTGCTTTAGCTAGTTTCTGCTGAATGGGGATTTTAAGAATCTTTTATAAACTATTTAGGTATCTCCCACTCTCCCCACCTGCTCTTTACTCTCCTAGATCCTCTGGGAGAGGCACCGTAAAATTCCTCATTACAAATCCAAGCCTAATTGCAGTGAAGCCATTTTTTCCTGTTAAACAGCATGATCAAACCGTTTCTAGCAGGTCAGCTGTATTTCTGCCCGTGCTTTCCATTCCCATTTCTTTGGAAGAGGTGCTGGGTGTTCAGGCAGTGATTCATGCCCAGACGGTAGCTTCTCTCCTTATACGCCTGCACCTACAGCCAGGAGCTGCAGCTATTATAAAGAGGGAGAGAGGCAGCCTCCTGCAAAGTCTGCAAAACCTACCTCCAAACCCCCCAGAAAACAGAGATTAAAAGTTTTCATCAAGCAGGTGAAAGCTTGGCTGTGCTTGGTCACACCATTAAAGGGGACGTCTTTGATAAGGAATATAGAAAAATCACCCCGTCTCAAGATTTACCTGAAGGCTAAAAGGGGAATTTCAGAAGTCACACAGGTTTGTTCCTTTTTGGTAGCATATTGTCAAGCTTCCCCTAAAACCCCTCTGTCCCCTGCTCTTACCTCTGGCAGGGCTTATCCCTCCCAGGCTAACCCCATAGCCTCTGGGAAGCCAAATCCATGTTCAGTTTTGAAACCCATTAGTCACCCCTTATTAAACTCCTCTGTGCAATTTAACTCAGGATAAAAGGCTACATTAATTCTGAACAAAATTGATCAGGCAGAAGTTTAATGTACCTTAACACAAATTTGGGCACTTAATTAATTCGGCTGAACGTTCCTGAGTGACTTTGTGGGACGGATCCTCCTATTTAAGCCGTGAATGTTTCTGAGTCAAAAAATAAAGCCCTTGCAGGCCTGGATGGTCCTGTGCTCTATTTTCCTAATCCAGAGTCTCTGCTGGTGCCCACCAGTGCTCTCCTACAACAATTATTTTTCTGTGAGAGGTTACCCAGCCAGAGTACAGGGCCAGCTAAACTTGAAGGGGAGGCAGATCCTGTGTTGATGGATTTAGTTTTTAGTGTAAAAACAATGTTTTAATGTAAAACCAATGGTAATTAGGTTGTGCAGCTGGTGTGTAACAGAACAACTGTGGGATTGAGGTTTAAGAGGTTAATGACTAATTAGGACTTGATGCCCCAGCAGTGAGAGCTCTTTTCCTATAAAGAAATGAATGGGATGGTTAAGAAAAGAAAACAAATTGAAAACGCCACCAACAAAAGCCAAAACACTTGGCACCTCTGTCTGTCAGGTAACATTATTTCTCTGAAGCTTTTTTTACCCTATAGACAAAACAGGCTTGCTGCTTTTTTTTCCCCCTCCTATTTTCCCCCACCCTGTGAATAATGGTGAGAAGTTAGGCTGCCTCAGCAAGAACTGCAGAGACAGCTGGTTGTTATATTAAGTAATCACTTTCAGAGAAAGCTTTTATGTAGATTTACTTGCTAAAACCTGGCTTGCTCATGCTGTTGCAGTTGAGCCAGGGTGACAGGAGGCTGGCTCTGCCCTCCCCATGTGGCCATGCTCTGAGCTCTGCTAATTGCAAATCCGGGGCATCCCAAAAAGTGCATCCCCAGCAGTACCCTGCGGATGGATTGGGGTGCCCAGGTGTGAGGTTGCTGCAACGGGGTGACCCTGGGTGGTGTCATAATGATGTCGATGTCAATGGTGAAAGAGTAGGGCTCCAAGAGAATATTCTATCTGCTGTTGTCCCACGTGGATGGGCTTTGTCCTTTGGAGCCACTGTTACTACTGCAGGCATGACCCCAAGAGAGGCAGGTTAGGCATGGAAAGGAGCCAGGATCCACAGCATGGCAGGATAGGGGCCATTTGGACATGCCTCAAGGCTGACATCAGCATTAAGCCATGAGATCATCTTCTGAATCAAGGAAGTGCAAACAGCATGAATTGCCCTTCTCGGGTGTCAGGCAAAAGTGAATCTGACCCTATATATATAGGTATGGCACAGGACAGCTCTGCCTTGGCACTACAAGGTGGATTCTTGCTAAGCTGCTTATTTTGCTGCGAAGAATTCATGCTGATGGGAAACAAACAAGAAAAAAAAACACACAACTGAAACAAAGCTGTCACCGTTTTTGATGACTGAGATGCTGGAAACTTTGCAGGGGAAGACTTTGCAGCCAGGACTGCCCAGATCGCATTTCATGCTAGATTAGATGTAAGCAGATGTACAGAAGCAGATCAAGGCATCTTAAAAATCCTAAAATACATTAGATGAGAAAGAAAAAAATCCCTTCTGAGAGAGTAAACACAAACAAAATCTCCGATGTCTTCTCTAGTCTTGTGGTTTTATTTGCATGTAGCGTTCTCCTAAATAGCCGTGGTGATCCCGTGTTCCTGCCTGAGCTTCTCCAGTGTGCACGCAGACCAGCGTTACAGCATGAGAAGTCATTGCAACCTAATTGCTGGGTGACAACTAGGTGACAACACGGCTGTCCTCCCTTCTGGGGAGCGGTGGCTTACCAAATCTCCCTTGCATAACTGTTCTTCTTCAAGGTCAGCTCGTACCCTGACCCAACTCAAAAGATGGGCCCCAAGAGATGGGGGCAGGTCAGGGGTGATGAAAGGGCATCAGAGCTCAGAGCTCCAGCCTGAGAAATAATTTGGTGCATTTTGGAAGAAACAGCTGCTTTCTGAAATGGTGCTCCAAGATGCTTTCAGATTAGCAGAATGGGTTTTTCAGCCTTAGCTGGAGCCTGCTTCTGTGCCAAATGTCTGTTTTATGTGGACCCCATCCTGTGCATAGCTGCAATCACAAAGCCAGGGTCCTTTCACAGCTTCTAGCTAAAGAATGAGAACATAACCCTATTTTCATGTACTTATTACTCAGGAAGATGGTTACAATTGTATTTTGGTGATACAAGTACCTGATTATATGCGCTGTTGTCTGTTACCTAAAAGGAACGAATTGTTAACAGGCATAAAGCCTCTTTAATAAGATCTAACAGTTTAATAAATGACTCAGCTTTGTATCTGGATGCATCAGGTCTGCCTTTGTCACTCCCACATGTTCAAAGCTAAGTCACCTTATTTGCAAGAAGTGCCTTCAGCTGGGGCCTATGAAGCTCAAAGGATCTAAGGTGGGCCTGTCTGTGCATGGGAGGATGTGCATCTGTGAGACTAACCCAAGAGGTGGTAGACCTGGGGTAAAGTTTAGAGGCTGCAGGGTTTAGGGTAATAGCAGGGAAAGCATTTTCACAAGTGCTTGCAGCCCAGATACATCTTCCAGGATCTGTCACTACCTAGAATCTGATAAAGATGTGGTCCTAAGTGGTTTCATTGGGTAAAATACTTCCTCTTGCTTTTGTTTCTGTTGGTTTTCACAGAGTTCTTCATAGGTCGTCTGGAATATTCTACCTAAAAATAAGTTGTTGTTGTTTTTTTTCCCCATGAAAGTCATTTCTTCATTTGGAAAAGGTTTAAGAGGTTATTTAAAGGTCTCATGGTATTTACAAATTGAAGATGTTCGTGTCAACATGCTATCAACAAATTGCATTTTGCCTGTCTTTTCTAATTTAATCTTGAAATATTAACTGGAGGAATTAAATGTTAAATATTAAGCTATTGCGATGTCCTGTTAAATATTAAGCTATTGCAATGCCCTGCTGGGAGCCAGTTAGCTTAACCATAGGATGACCATATTTTAATGATGGGTAAGTTACTTACATACACAGTCCAAGCACCTCTATGATATTCTTTCATCTCACTTTCATGCTATTAAAATCTGTGGCATTAATTTACATAGCGCTGGAGAGTAGCGAATTAGGGTATAATTTTCAAAGCACTGCATAAAGTAAACCAAGTAAATGCAAGGTAGGATTCATCCGGCCAGCTGGAAGCATCCTCAAGGTACACAGCTGCATCTGAGCTCACATCTCACTTGTTGTGGAAATCATCAAATATGCATTTCTAAGTGGATCAGAATGTACAGGGGGGAAAAATACACAACACAAGTATTCCAAAAATGTCAGTTCAAGAAGGTAGAAAAACAGAAATCTCATCAGAAATGACAGTTTTCATGAGCACTCCTTGTCCAAAGCAGTTGTTTGCTCTTAACAGCATGCTAAAATGCTTTGTGAATACAAGTTACTGCATTTTAAGCCTCCATTATATGAAATTAGACCAGTAGTGTTATTGGTGGGCCAGTTTTTGCAGCATATGAGCTCGGTGCATATTTAAGAAATCTCCATTGGCAACTTCTGCCTTCTATTTTCATTTATAGAAGATGAATCACACTTACATTTTGTCCCTCAATAAGGTCAGGATTCCAGGTATCTTGAACCAGATGTTGACACGGGGGGACTGTCTCTGACCATAAGAAAATGGGTAAATATTTGTACTCCATCCCACTTGCAGTTGCACCAGGTTAAACCTAACAGCAGCCTCTGTGTTTTGAACGCATCCTGGATTGACAACTGCATAAATTAACTGGTATTTGGCCAACTGAGCCTACATTTGTCATCTGTACTACATATTGATTCAGTCTTACAATGCTTACTCATACAACACTTTGCTCAGTAGGAGTTTTCCTGGGAAAAAAAAAATAAAAACCACAAAAGATATGCAGGTATGGACTTTGTCTTTGAGCAAGGATAGAGCGATCACAGTTTTGTTCTGAAATAAAAATTCATTTCTTACAAAAATCAGAAATTCAATTTCTTATCATGCCTTGCATTCATAAGGCATTGACTTAAGCAGAATAGATTGTTTTTATTCTGAAGTGAGAGTGGTCATGGTAGGAGGCTGTGCTTCTGCAACTAGAGGACGTTAAACCTATTAATCAAATCAGTTTTCAAAGTAAAGCCTAATATATTCTTTCAGTATATTCATCTTTCTGTGTCTCTGGTTTTCAGATATATTGCCCAATTCTTAAACCTCTGTAAGTGCACAAATCTGTGGGTTAGTTTTAATACTGACAACTTGTAAGTGGCCTATGAAATCATTTCCCTAAGGAAATGTGGCAGCTAGCTCTTGCTTTGCCAGATATTTTATCAAATTAAAATTATGGAGCATTACATTAAACAGGGATGTTGTTGCCTCCTTTACTTCCTCATTATTATTATTTTCTTCCGGAAATACACATAAGTGAATTCAAGCTTTCTTAGAGAAAAAATAATATTTTTTTGAAGACATTTTCAAATATCTTAAGAGAATTCATTTCTTTTTCTTTAAAGTTTATTCAAAATCTTTGAGAAGGAATATTAGCAAGAAGCATAAGATAATAATCTAATGTATTTTATAGCTCCACATTGACTCAGAAACAACTGACAAATGCATAACAGTGAAGTGTGCCAGATATGTTTATGCACACCAGCACTGACTCCTTCTGAGATTAGTCCAAAATTTCTATATATAATCCATCGGGGTCCCACCAAATGGAATAACAGCCTGCTTCAAATAGCTTCATAGCTTTGTGATGTCTGCTGTCTTGACTGACGCACCAGGGATTAAATTGGGACCCTTTTGGACTTGTACATATGTATTTGTACAGCCCCAACCAAGCAGCTCCTCTCAGCAGGCAACTGGAACAGATTCAGACCATGGTGGACCAGGCACTGAACACAAGAGTTGACTCCTGCTGACATCCTTGTTTGAAAAATACACCACCATAGGTTTGTTTTTCAGATGTTTCAGACCCTTTTTTTTTTCTCTCTTTTTTTTTTTTTTTCCTCCATCCACCGAAAGCAGAGGAGTCCACATGCAGCAGCCGTATTTGGCATCATACACATTGCCAAGATGTGGCTCTCCGGAGCGATGCAATCTGGTTACTCCCATGTCTGCTGTAAACTCGGTAATTAGAACAGAAAACAGAGGCTGTTCACAACTTTTCTCTTAAAAGGGAGAATACGGGGTTTCTGACTGCATGCAAAGAGGAAAAGGCTTTTTCTGTTAGTTTTTAAATGCTCTGTTTGTGAGTCACAACAAATATGTGAATGTGGCACGAACCACAAAGACGCAGTTTTTATTGGCATTTATATAGAAACGGCAGTTCTTCCCTTTCTAAAGATAAAATGTTGCTGTGATGGTGATGGCTGCCTGCTTTTAGCTTTACTACACGTGGGTGCTGGAAGGGAAGCCGAAAACATTGGTGAACTTTGAAACTTTTCCTTCTGTGTTCCTTGGGCACATGAGAGCATTTCCTTTGGGTAGGACAGCAGCATGCCCCACAGTGTTTAGGTCTCAAAGGCATTGTCCTTCCCTTTTATGGTGTACAAAGCCACATCCAGGCCATGTGGCATCAGCATGGGTAAACGAGCGGTCGTCGTTAACAAATAGACATGGGTAATATGATCTAATGCTATTCTGGTCAATAGGAAAATTCAAAGCCGTTGAACTTGGTTACATGACTCTTCAAGGCTCCCTTGAGAATCTCAGCCCAAAGCAAAAGTGGAAAGAAGCCCAAAGCTGAGGGTTGTGGGGTTTTACCTTGTGCGGTCATGCAGTGAGCACGCAGGGCTACATGCACAGCAGATGTGCTGTACAGCATCCATTCCCATTTTCCTAACCTGCTACATGTATACCAGGAAAAAAAAGGGCAAGAGCCCACATATGTGGATTTCCTCTTCCAAAGGTAGTTACTCCATCTCCAGTCCCACGTAAGTCCAGCACAGCCAAGCCAACACAGGAGCCCAGCTTTGCCACTGGGATAGCTCTCCACCACCTCTGGGTGATAGGTGGGAGCAGTGGGTTCATGGGTGTGAACAGTGGGGTTTATGGTGTTACTGCTGTTTTAGGCTGCCTTGACTGAGTCCGGACTTCACCCTGCAGAAGGGGAATCTTCCAGGGACCGGCCATACCTACTCTTCTCCCTCCGTGTAACTTTGGAGCTGGAGCAAGGGAATCCAAAAACTTCTGTAAAAGGAATGTGGTCTCCATCTTACAAAATGGGGTTTTCTCCTCCTAGGTCTTGCTGCTGGCATTCAGCTGTTTTTCCTTCTAGAAATGGAAAAGACCAGGCACAAAGTTCTTCACCAAACTTCATCCCGTAAAGATGGGGATGACACATAAAGGTTTTCTCCTCTTGGTCCTGATTTACTATGGGGGCCCTGAATTGCTGACTTTGTTTAAAATTCCTTCTTTCATTGGAAGCATATGTTTCTGATTTTCTTTCTTATGATGACACAGTTTGCACTCTTACCCGAGAGCTGTTTTCTTAATAGGACCAACTATATTTGGAATCACTCTGAATTGCTCTTGAAATGGAAGATTGATGTCAGTATTTCTGGCAGATTTTCACTGTTTTTCTTTTTCCTTTTTTTTTTTTTTTTTTTTTTTTTAAATCCCTGTAGTTGAATGTAAAATAACTGTTCAGTCTGGGTGCACCTATACCATTTTACTTGAACACGATTTGATTTGTTTGATTTCAACACAGTATATACTCCTAGTGTAGCTGATACAGGTAAATGCATTAGCAGAGCAGTCGGTGTAGGATTTTATAGAATGGATAAGTCAATGAGTATAGAGGGTTATGCTTTGCATCAGTTTATATACAGGAAAGTCTTATAAGCTTTAGAGACCTGGGTCAGGTACCAGTTCTCACATCCATGTCTTGGGTAGATGTGTGTTGCATTTTTAAAAGCATCTGCACAGGAGAGGGATCTGGATCCTACTGAACACCCTTAAACAGGGGATGTTAGGAGAACTCTTAGTTTTGGTAGTCAGCTATAAAATTTCCTATATCATATCAATTATGCCTTCTATTTATGTAGGTTACAACTGCTTTCTGTCTTGGGTTTTCCAGTCCTTTGCTGTTTTGGACCATAAATGAAGAAGAAATCAGCCCTAGCTCTCATGACTCAGTTGCCTGGAGTCCCTTGGTTAACGTCTCAGTTGCTCCCGGCACAGTCCTAGGCCTTCTGCTTACTTGAAGGAAGCAGCTCAGAAATCATGGAGTATCTCAAAGCACAGGGTTTACAGGCTCTTTAGTATAGATTGTATTTTTAACCCAAATTACTTGTCAGAACAGGTCTTTCACCATTCTGGAAACATCTTTAAGATTTTTATAAAAGAGCAGCACACTTTTTTCCAGGAGAAAACCAAACCAAGCCAAACCAAACCAAACAAACAAACAAAAACAAAACAAAACAAAACAAAACAAAACAAAACAACAACAAAAAAAAAAACAGGACCTGAAATACCCAAAATCTTGTGCTCATTTTGAACTGGAGTTTAGGCTTGGGCAAGCCATGTAAAATCAAGCCATCCCTATAAAAACATGTATTTAATTCTGGAAAGAGAAATTCACTCATCTGGCCTGACCTTCTGCACCATGTGGATTCACCATGTGCACTATGGGATTTCATCTATTTACGTAGATGATGATAGCTGGATTTGACTAATGCATAGTAGTTAGGAAGGTAGCCAGGTTTGGTTCTGCCTGATGGGAAGTCTCCTGTTGTTCACTGGAACTGTGAAGGCATACTTTGTACTCCTATTTAAAAGAAAACACCCTACTAATTCCCCTTTGTTTGGATTTAACTTCTTTACGGAGTTCTTTTCTGTGTGTGTTTCTTGATGTATTAAAAAATCTGATATTAGTTTAATTTTCTCCCCATATGGGTTCTTGTTTTCTGTAATCAGTCTAATTTCAATAAGCAGAATTTTGCAGAGTTCTTTATAGGCACTGGCTGGTGCTTGGGGAATGTTTTGGTCCTTTCCCATGTGTAATCTGCAGCAAGAAGTGTTCTCACGGCACATCATGATTTATAGGGAGAGTGACAGGAGGAAAAAATGCATTTGAGAGCACTGTAATCCTGAAAAGAGAGCTTGATTTGGTGATAAAACTCAGCTGTGTTTTATCTTCATTTATAAAGCTGATTTGGGGAGCACAGTGAGATTGGGAGGGGATGCAGGGGGACAGGGTTGTAAGACATGGCAAGACCCCACAGCCTAGGACATGAAGCATGTAGAAATTGGGCAAAAATAGGGGTTTCTATGGGGGAATCAGCTCCTTGACTGATGTGGCCAATTTGCTTCTTGTTTTTAGGAAAATGAAAGAGTGGAAGCCCAAGAGTTTATTCTAAAAATGGCTTGATAACAGTGGTTTTTCAACCATTTGAATAGGTGTGTACTTTTCATTTTTTCCTCAAAGATTTGCACACCCCAGGGTGGAAACCACCACCTCTCTGTGGCATGGGGGGGATGAAAGGAAACGTTAAAAAAGCACCCTCTAGAGAAAGCAGAAGCTAGCCATGGCAAGTTAAAACCAGTACAGCAGAAAAATGCTGGGTGCCTCCAGTAGCAGTACAGTTGCTGAGGAGTTAATATCAGACACAGTTTTCAGGAAATCCCTATACAAGTATTTTTCCTGGTAAGTACCTGAGCCCACAGCATTATTCATCAGCCTTGCAGGAACCACAGCCAGCCCTTGCCTGTTGCTGCACTGTGGTTTTCCTAAGAATCACAGTGAAGGTAAGATTAAAAAAAAAAAAAAAAAAAAAAAGCAGAAGAGGCATTCTTCCCCAGCATGAAGATTGCATGAAAAAACAAGACTTTTCTCCTCCTATTTTGGGCTAAACTTTTAGTTTGGGGGGTCCTAAAAGCATCTCCTCCCTGAGCCTCCTCCTGCAGCCATGCATACCACAGGGCTCGTCGGGTCGTTGCAGAGCCCCACTGAAATAACATTTGTAGCAAAATCATAAGCACTGCTGAGTTACATAAATATCAGTACTATTATGTATCAGCACTATTATGTAGAGCCAAAAGTATTGCCGGGAGAAAACAGTTAATTAAAAACTGCTTTGCAGTGCTGTGCATCTCCTTGTATTAAAACTGAAGTGGAACATCGTGAGTAGTTGGTCAAGCTGTTTTGTAAGCAGCATTCCTCGTGCTTTCTCCTCTTTAATTTTGATAACATTGAGGAATTATGCTGCTGATCAAAGAAGTTGCCTAGGGTCTGCTATGGTAGGACCAGAAGGTTTTCTATAGCTCTGCCAGGGAACCTTACTTATTCTATAATGTAACAAAAATGCTCCTTGCTTGTAGAGTATGCTTGTAGAATAATCCCTTCCCAGGGAGGCATAACACGTGCAGACATTACTCTAAATAGAAAATATATTTATACATGACACATGGCCACATAGATGTTTTATGACTGCATAATTAAAGAGAAAAGAGGAATGATGGAAGTATGGGAACAAAAAGTCAAGATTCAAGAAAAGAGTTTCACCAACTTGCATTCTGAAAGAGGTTCCCAAACAGTTAATTCCTGTAGTCAAGAAGTGTTGTCAAGTGCCAGGAATATGAACTGGAGCTGTGAACCCCCTTACAAAGTCTTAGTTTGTTCAAATTTGCCTTTAGTATTTTATAGACTGGAATTTTACAGGTATGCTCTGGAAGTTATAAGAAGCCAAGGGAAATGGCATGCCAGATCACACCTGCATTTGAGAAATTCCAAATGTCACCAAAGGTGCATCCCTATGGTTGAGAGGCAGGGACAGATTCCATCCATAGTCACAGCTGGAAAATGAACTGAAAACACTCCACACAGACACGGGCTTGAACTTCTACCAGTCTTCATTGCCTGAGTCAGTGGGGGTTCAGGTGCTCGTATCATGGGCTAACCCAATGTGCACCATGTGGGAACGGCTTGAGCTAGCGCTTCCAAGTCCTCTCTATTCTGCAGCCAGAAGCCCATGAGGATTTGTGTCAACCTGAGAAAGCTAGTTTTGTGTGTACGTTGCCTCTTACAGAGCACAGTGTGCGCCGTGTAATACAAAATAGATTTGTCTGTAAACGATGCTGACCTTTACCGTGGTGCGGTCTGCTTGAAAAGAATGCCCTGAGGAGACATATTCCACCGAGTAGACAACGCCGTGATTTCTGTAATTTGTGTGTGGTATTTCTGACTTAGGAAAGGCTAAGCCATTTCATTGCTGTCGCTTCCCACCTTAACATCTTCCTGCCCAGGCTCTGGGCTGGTACCACTGCTATAAGCCCTATTTCATCTACCCCTATTTCTCTAGGGGTAGATGTGTAAAATGTAGTTCTCCCAAAAGGAACTCCAGTATTTTTTGCTGTTTCTTCTGGTTGGAGTTAATGGGGTTACTCACACAAGTAACCTGTCTGCTATGAGCAGAAAGGTGCAAGCTGTCATTGATGTGATGTGCACTGTGGTACGGACCGTATTATAAACCCATTTATTTGTCAAGAGAGTGCAAATGTCTCTACAATTCCTAGTCCCAGAGGAACAACCTTTAAGCATCATGATTCATAGTAGTGCTTCACCATAGCATCTTGGCATTGTGTTCACAACACTGCAAACAATGAAGTGCATTAAAAAATATATATATATATAATATTATTTTTTCTCCACTTTAGGGAGGTGGCAATGTTTTCTGTGGGAAAAACTTACTCAGACAAACAGGTCTTTCAGCAGATTTGATGGGACATCAGTAAAAATCATCATTTGGTTTGTGGTGGTGCTTCAGGGCTGAAATCCTGGACTAAGGCCTTGTAATAGTGATTCCCACAGAAAAACAAAGCAAAACATTATTTCACCAAGTCACATACTGTGTCTTTTCTGCTCTTCTTCAGGAAGCTCACCTAGAGCATTGGATCAGCTTCTGAGATCTTTCCTCTTTTTCCTTGGACCTATTAAACCAATCATGTCTGACAGCTACTACTGAAATAACAATCTGGTAGAAAGGAGGACGCTCTCTTGGTTAGTGTAAGCTTAATTTACTATGAGACTTTTTTAGATTAGTACCAAAAACTGTTCTTGATGCCCTACACAGCAGGGCACTGGCACAGGCTGAAATGCTGTGGTGTGAAGCAGTGCACAGATGTTTGATCACCCCATGGGGAGAATGAAACTAGGCAGCCAGCCCTGTTTCTTTGTTAGCTCTTTGATCAGATATGGGAAAGGCAAATATTCTCACCAGGTGTCAGGGTAGTGATCAAGTCCTTTTGTTTCCATCCTGGGAACTGGAAATGCTCCTACCTTGCTCAAGACATTGCCTGTCCTCAAACAGTTAAGTGCTGATGCTTGCATGAGTTATTTCCCTCTTCTGGGGAACGTGTTAAACACTAAATGATGCATGAGCCCCATTGGAGGGAAGTGATACATTCTGCACACAGACTGTTTATTTTTCACTGATGATTTTCTTCTGGTAGCCAGGTGTGGTTCCCGGCTAACATGACATGTTAAGGAGGCCCCGAGCAAAGCAGTCATTTGCGCTCCTCTAAACAAACACATCCTCTAATTACTGTTTTAAAGGTGATCTCACATAGCAAGAAGCAATAGCAAATAATTGTATAGGGTGGGACACATGTCAATCTGGCACTGGAGTGAAAGAGAACATTTTGAAGTTGTAACAACTTGTCTTTATACTTGGCTTGCTGCTTTGCTTGCCTCAAATTTAACAAGAACTTGGGTGATATTTCTTAGGAAATTTTGTTATCTTAGGGATCAGTATCTGCCCCAACTGCAAAAAAGGTCTTTTTTTTTTTTTTTTTTTTTTTTTTAATCACTTTGTTCTTTGCTTTATGTTTTTGCTTTAAGTATTTGCCTTTTCCATGCATATTTAACAGGTGAGCACTTGTAAGGTCAACTAGGGACTGAACGGGGCTCTCCTGTGGTAAAGACACAAGATGCTGTAGGTTGTTAGAAGAGCCCATCTCTTCAGGAAGGGTTGTAATAAGCTCTTAACAACCACAAATAGATGAAGAGGGTGATCTGATCAGGCAGTCATCAAAGTGTTACACCTTGAGAAATATGCAAGCATGACAAGCCAAAGCCTTTTAGTAATTTAGATTGCAGTCAACTTTCATTACAAAACCCAACTTTTGATCCTCTCTTCTACCCCCTGGTCACGGCTTGCAAAACTTAATTGGCCTTGCAGATGACATATTTATTTTGAAATAGGTTGCTTTGATTTCTGCATTGTGAAAAGGAAATTAATCCAATTCATTTTTAGTGACAGACCACTAGACAAGTTGGCATTTGTTGAACACTGCAGCATGATCTTCTGAGGTTTCCACTCCTTACCTTTATGGTACCACCAGCAGTGATGCTGGGTGAGTTATGGGCCTTGGGCAACATCATTCTCTGCTCTCCTTTATGCAGGATAGTAATGACAGTGGCTTCAATCTGAGCTTACTTTTTTAGTTCATGTGTTGACTAGCAAAGTTAGAAGATCTCCCATGCACTGTGTCGGAGATGAGAGGTATATAATTAATATCATTTATTGAGTCTCCCTAAGAATTCCCCAAATGCTCTTTATGCTATCACTTTAAAAAATGTATATATGAAATAATTAATAAATATCAGGTACAATATTACATGAGATTGCCTTGTCTCCTGTTTATTTAGCTTGAGATAGTTTCTCTTGTATTTGTATGCAGCTTTTCTGTCATTTCTGTTACACATTTTGCATATTATAAAACACTCTTCCTTGCAGACAGAGAGGAAAGCAACTTGCCTGAAAAAAAAAAAACAACAACCCATTAAAAAACATCCCAGCACACGGGAACATTGTAGTCCATAGTTATTTAAAGATTTGGTCAGAAGTCCCTGTCATCTGATCGTTCCACGTTTCAACAAAACGTGTCTGATATCAGCACTGACTGCAGACACACGTTGTAGCAATGTGGTCGGCAGTGGGGTTCATGTAGCAACACTTAAGATAATACCCAGAGAGATAACTGGCAAACAACATGGAGATATAAAGAATAGAGAAGGGGAAAAGGGCGCTTTTAGCTGCACTGAGCTGTATGAATCAGTGTGGTTCACCACCAAAAACCTGTTTAAATTTCAGAAAACAAACATTTGTTTAAACAATTTCTTTCCAAGAGAATTCAGTCAGAGGCTTCTTCATTCAGACTCTTCCAAGACGGTTATTTATTCTTCATCCAAAAATATTTTAGTTTCATCAGAGGGAACTGTAGCATGCTCCAGCTAGCAATAACTTGAATTTACACAGAAAAACATTGCATCCTGCCTTGGCAATAAACTGGGACTTTAGGAAATGTATGTTGCCTTTCCCAAGTGTGATTGTTTGTGATACATCAAGAATTGCATGCAGACTGAGGGATGTAGCTGTTGTTTGTGTGAGTATCATGCACAACTGAGTTTACATATTTGATACGATCCTGTCTGACTCCAAGGAGATAAATGAAATTAAGTTCTCAGAAGGGAAGTAATTAGGCCATGAAACAATGGCAAAGATAAGGCACTATGGGAGAAAATGTCCTTGAATAAATAGGGAGTGGAGGGAGCTCTTAGTGGAGCGATACAGTTTTCCTTAGCTCCAAATATATTAGCAAGGCTGAGGCTCTTCAAAATTAAAATGAGAACCAGTGGGACTGCTACAGATCTAAGATCCTGGCTTTGGGAAGAGGAGGGACAGATTGGTGGGGGAACAGTGCTGTCAAGAAATCTCCATCAGAGTGGGAGGAAGGACTGCAAGGTGGGATAGATCCAAGCTTCATCCTTTTTTTCTTGCTTGCTGCAGACCTTCTGTGAAATAGCATGTTGGCTTAAAGAGAAAAGAGGCTGAGAGGTGCCAGACGTAGACGGACGATTTTTATCTGGAAAACAAGGAGTCTGCTGATTGGAGATGTTTGGTGAGAGGGTTTGGACAGTGGCGTTCAACCCAGTGAGAGGTGGGAGAGGTGAAAGAAATGCTTGGCAAAGTATGCTGGCTGTTGACATGAATTAATTTCTTCTAAAACTGAGCGAATTCCCAGCCCTGAAATCTGCCTTTGAAGCAAATGAGACAACAGATTTTTATTATTATGCCTGACCTTTAGTTAAACAAAAAATAAATGCTACCACAAGGAAATGCTGGGTAATCTTCATTTTAAAATATCTAATAGCAAAACTTGTTTGTTTGGAGAACTGGGCTCTAAATCTCTTCCTAGTTACGTTAGTTTTATATCTGTTTAATTTCTTTGACTTCAACAAGGTTGTTTCTGAATTAAAATCTAACTGGATGTAATTAGCTGTTAGCATGAGCAGCTTGCAAACAGTGCCAGTGGGATGCTGAAGGGTTTTTTGTGTGGATCATCCAGAGCATCTGGAAACTCGCAGTTGTAAGAAGCAATGGCCTGTTCTCAGTTCAAATGCCAGAAAGTAGCTCTTGTTCCAACTTGTCAGGTTCACATGAGCCCTGCACCCCTAAAGAGACAGATATTGCTTGGTTTTCTCATTGGATGAGAGATTATATTGGGATTGGCACTACACATGGGAGGGATCCTCTTTCTCAGACTACATTTAATCATACTGAATGCTTAGAAGTTACTTGGGTTTAAAATAGGTCATTGTCTTAAATGGACTGATTTTCAAAAATGCTTAACACTCCCCATTTCAAGGGCACTCAGCTGGAAATCAGGGGTCTCTGCATTAGAAATCCATGAATATTTGATTAAAAAGTCAGTCTGTAGATGAGGTTTCTCAGGACAGCTGGAAGCAAATGCTCATGTCAAGTGTTAGGGAGGTAGGAGCTTTGCATCAATTCTGGACCATGGTATGAAGCTCAATAAAGAACTTGGCTTCTTGATTTCAGCTGTTGGTCTCATTCCCCACTGTGGATGGACACTTCATCCACAAACAAACCCATCAGCCTGTTTATAAAATGATGAAAAGTAAATCCTGTTTGAAATGGAGGATTAACATCGTCAAGGAGTGAGCAGAGAGGGTGCGCACACATCTGTCTGTTCTCTTGTTCTCTGCTGCAAACCACCACAATGACGTCTGAGTAAGGCACCAGGTAGATTAGGAATTGCTAGTTCTTTTCTAAACTTAATGGCATGTTAATCAGTTTGCTTTTGCTGTTATAAAATGCAGTCCATACACACACCTGTTTAATGTTTTGTAGCTAATTTTACATTTCTATGTTTGAAGCTTCTTTTTAATATAATTTTTGGGTGCAATAAGAAGGCAGCGAGATGTTTTAGTCTGGGAAGGAGTTAGCAACATTTTCCAGAAGGTTGTGTTCTGGCTTTTTCTAACCACCTTTAGAAATGCTTTTCACAGCTAATGTCCCCAGCAGGCACATACGCAGGCACACTCTAGAACGAGGCAGCATCTTACGCAGCGGGTGGTTTCATCCCAGGAGGCAGCTGGCAGAGTTATTTTCAGAAGGCAAACTCCTTCCTCGGGGTTTCTGCAAGGGAGAGGAAGTTTTCGGTAGGAGCTATGCTCACAGTCTGCCAAGTCAGCATATCCTCAGCCTGCTCTGCTTACGCTGCGTTCCCAGCTGGCATATCTGTCTCAATGGGTGCTAAGAGAGAGAAATCTCAGCTCATTTCCAGGTCTGTAGTTCCCTCCCTTGGTGAATTTTTCCACTTTCAAGGGCCATTTCTACTTTAATCAACTGGAAGTTGAGTTCCTTTGGACCATTAGACATCTGTGTTCTTCCTCCCAAGTGGATTGCTATTCTGGAGAAAAAGAGATGGAGGTTGTTTATCTGCAGCGATCTTTGGCCAAGTCCCGCCTTCAAACTGTAGCATTGTTATTTGGAAGGAAAAGGAAACACTGAGAGCCAGAGTAGGATGGAGATTTACTTAGTGTGGTCCAAGGCTTGTGGAAATGATCCACAGAAGGAGCTGGAAACCTTGGAGGAGCCTTCCAGAAAGTCAAAATGCTGGATGGAGATTTGCCCAGAATTAAAAAAGGCTCTGTGGAGCTTGGTGACCTTCTTCCAGGCTGTACATTGTCTGTTCATTCTGGAACCAGACCTTGCAGCTCTTTATGGAGATAGGCACCCAGTTGGGAGGGATTCACTGCTTTGAAGAAGTAGCAACAAGTGGTTGTGTGGTCCATTCCTGGTGGGGACACATGGCCATGCAGGGAGAAACCTGGCAGCTCACCAGTTCCATCTCCCTGTGGGGGTTTGCAGCTGCCGCCAGACTAAGGAACCTCCTAGTTTTGGGTGTTTTCATCCATTTCTATTAAATTGGCACCAGGCATTGGGAGCACAGGATTCAGGGATCATAAAGAGACCATCCCATAATGTGATCACATAGTTGGGGATAGGAGCAGGAAGATATCTTTTCTGCTCCGCTCCTCTGTCTTAACAGGTGTTGGATCAGGAGCACAAAGGTTGCCGATAGGTAGAAGCTGTTACAATGTGGAGCAAAAATTGTTCATACTGCAGGGGCACATGTGGTATGGGAGACTGATGCAGGCAGAGGAGAGCACAAGGAATCAGGAAGATTGATTGGAGGTTTTTAGGACCCTCCAGTGATGGTCACTCTAAGTAAAATTATCAGCTACAAAATATGTGGACATCCAGAAAGTATAACTGGCAGCATAAAAGTACATGTTTGAAACTCTTGTTCTTTTCCTGATGGGCACCACCACCTTGTGAGTTGAGGTGAGGAGTGAGGTGAGGTGAGTATTCAGTGAGATAGGTAAGATGGGGAATAGGCTAAGATTCTAGAAGATAGCAATAGATGTGTTATATTTCAGGGAATAGATAGTGGTAGAACCACCAAGTAGTGTGCAATGAATAACATGGACTAGGAAATAAATGTTTTATGTTTCAGGGAGTATGTAGAATCACCAGGTAGTGTGCATTCAATAACACAGACTAGGAAATGTGCTTTGCTGCTGTATGCGTGCATGAAAAACACCAGAGAGGAGACTGCAGTAACCATAATATGTACATCTGGGGCTCTTCCCTCCCCTTCCTTAGCACATGTCCCTGATTGTCCCTCTGAGTGGGGTCTCACAGACAGCACAAATAGAAGCACAAGCCTTTGGAAGCCATACATGACCCTGTGCTGTTACACAGCATGGGTAGCACAAAGACCAGCTGCAGAGCCAACCTCTGCACGCCAGAGAGCCTGACACGGAGCAGGGAAGAGCTTTCCACCTTCAGGCAAACTTCTGACAAAGAGCAAATTGATGGGGAGGAGGCAGCTGAAACCAGAGGAGAAAATAAGAGGTGAAAACAAACCCGAAAATCCAAACACAATGGGAAGCACAGAGTAACAATTAAGCTAATGCAAGATTAATTTTAAGTGTTTTAACTGTTCCTGCTGAGTGATTAAATGCTCTGAGATTTGATGACTCTGATTATCTACTCAGAAGTATATTTATGCCTGTCAAAAGCAAAATGACAACTTAGAAACAGATCCTCACCTTCCCCACCTGTATCTGGTATGGAATTTGCAAAACATAATTCAACAGTCTATATTAATCCCAGTGACAGCAGTGAATTGTGTGTGAATTAAGCGCATGCACGACTGATGTAATGTTAATTGCTCAGCAGATTTTGTACATGGGATTATGACTATGTGGCATGACCAGTACTACAGACATGGTTTTGGGTCACTGAAATCTGTGTTACCCCTTGGGGAGCTTTCTTGTCCCTTGTCTTGTGTGTTATGGCTGTCTCAGTGAGAAAAACAAAAAGAAAAAAAAAAAAAAAAAAGGAAAAAAAAAAAGAGAACATATTTTGGAAATGTGGATTTATGATTCTTTTTTCCTAAATATTTCCAGAGCATTTGTTTAAAATGTTTACCTGTAGCTTGTGCCAGTGTGAAGCCTGAGCATGTTTCCATGTTAACTCTGGCTCCCTTTGAAATGCTCTTAACTTCTTGAACAGATTCCATTGGTTTTACAAGTTTTTATTTTTGGTCCTAGCTCAAAGGTGGATTTTTTAAAAGTGTGAGAACAGTGTTTTCAGTCACACTTCAGAGCTATGTGAGTGGGGAGAAATGTACTTTTTTCCATATGCTTGGTTTGAAGGTCATGATTTCATAATGAAAAATGGTCCAAGTTAGGAGGTTAATGGAAACTCAGAGCTGCAAGCATTAACTCAGCAGGTAGCTTCCTCCTTCTTGCAGTCCTATTGAGAACACACAAATGTCCTCCTGTCTGGAGGAAACAATTATTTGCATCAAATATGTTGTTATTTTAAAATCCCATCAGAGCACAGAATAACATAGTAATGCAGTAATGCACAAGTTGAAGTGTAAGTCGGTGGGTATAGCAATAAAACGAGGCAAAAAGACTGGGATAGAATGCCTAAATAGAAACAAATGTATCAGGATTTACAATAAATTCCAATATCAAAGTAATTCAAAGTTAAACTGGAAGAGGTATTTCACATGAGAATGTGAAATGTGAGAAGACATAATAGATGTGGACCTGTGTAATTCTAAGTTTTAAGCTTAGGCATAAATTACAATTGTATAGGAGCATCTGTGCTTGTATTTGTGCTGCATCTGGAAGTGAGAGGTTCTATAAATTTTATTCTAAATCCACCTCTCAGGAGATCACCAGATTGTGGCTGATGGGACCTGTGAGAATGTCTACATTGGTCTAGAAATGAACTTCCAACCTCTAAAGTTTGTGATGCTGATCACATCACCGACTACTTTCTTTGCTGTTTATTTTACTTCCTGTGCTCATATCTATGAACTATTTTGCTTGCAATTTGTATCAAGGCACTGAAGGTATGGAAGCTTCGTAAAGCTGGGGTAAAAAAGATGCAGTTTTGATGTCTGTTTCATGAAGTGATGTAAACTTAATGCATTGTCTCAATCGAGCACACAATAAGCAGGAGTGAGTGCTATAAAATCACACCCTTTGCTTTGCAGCTCGTTTTTTCTTGTGGGAGAAGCAAGTGAAGGCTGAGTTGGAAAACGCCTTCTTCCCAAAAACATGCTCCACTCAGCACCCAGCTGATGCGCCCTTGGTGAAGCAAGACTTGTTGTTTTGGGGGTCCTCTAATATCATCCTGACAAGCACTATCAGCAGAAGCACTTTACAAAGAACACGATTTAAATGTATTAACTCAGTGTTATTTGTAGTGTACAACACAGAGGAGAGGGTGATGTTACTAGAATGCCCTATGTCCATCAACTCCAAGGCTGCATTTAGTACCATTTATTTTAGACATCGTCTAATAGCTACCTTTCATTCTAAATACCTTGAATTAATTAGATGTATTGCTTAGGAAAAAATGAGTCACTGTGTGTGACTTGTATGTGTGACTTGGCTGCATAAAATATTAGAAATCTATAGCGCTGTAGTTTAGAAGTCATTTGGTTAGAAATCATTCTCTTAAATGCCATGAAACAACCCACTTTTTCATACTGATTTCTCCTTAGTTAAGTGAATAAAAACAGGAATTGATAAAGATAAAGCTTCTGTCATTATCCTTTGAAATATATTTATGAGCTCTTATTTTCCAACTATTTTCATTCCCATTTCAGCTTCATTGTGGCACACAAAGAATCAATGGGCAGTGATAAAACCTAGTAAAATGGAAAAATAATCCACATGTCGTTGCAATATTGTTCTTTAGCCCTGCTGTTCTTACAGTCTGACTTGCCTGCATTTTGCAGGAGGTATTTATCGTCTTTTAACATTAATAAACATTAATAATGTCATAAACAGTAGTTTATGACACTAATATTCTCCTTGTTGCTGTCTGAAGCACTGGCATTGTTAACATCCATGTTCTTGAGCAGGATAGTGCTGTAGTGACATATTTAAAAAAAAAATCATCTGCAGTGATTATTAGGTTTTAAATCTATGGAAAGAGTCTTGGCTTCCAGTTCTTTAGTGCCTATATTACCCTAGCAATCATTTGCAGATATATTTTAAAAACATTTAACTATCTGAAGATTCTTGGGAATAAGTTTGAAAGTGCTTTGATGCATAGTTACTGTAGGAAGTTTCTTGCATCATAAGGTGACTAATAATCTCTAAAAGTTTGGTCCTTGACTACTAAGTGGGTGTTTTTGGAAATTTACTTCCATGCTATGGGCAAAAGAAGGAACAGCAAATTCAAGTACTCTTTATTGGGTGGGTGGCTGCAAGTATAGACCTGGCTTCTGGTTTAACCTCCTCTGCTACCTCCCCGATGGCACACTGGGGACATGTGAATCCAGGTTTCTCTCCACTAAAAATAGAAACCTATACATAGGGTCCCCGTACACCACCGTAAGACAAGTAGCAAGAATAAATGAACTTCAACACTATTTAATTTTTAATTAGACCCTTTTTATCATATCCTTTGTAAAACTGGGGAGATTAACTTTTGCAGCCCTATTCTCACCTGGTTAAAAACCAATTAGCTGTCATACACAAGCCAAATGCATCCTTATTAGCAAGAATTTGTGCTAATTACACTGTTATGGTTAAGTGACTTTTCTGCCACTTGGTGCGTCAAGTTCAGATCTACTTTGTACTCTACAGCGATGTTGCCAAAATCTGAATCCAGCCAAGTGAGGTTCCCAGCGGCCTTGCCTGATTAAATATTTCAAGATTTGGCCTGGCTGAATTATGCCATGATTAATTCTCCCCATTGGGTTTTGGAAAACACTGGGAATTTCCTTTCTTTTCCATCCCTCTGCTTCTTTCCTGAAGATGGCGTGCAAAGCAAGCCCAATAGCAGTGGAAGTAGGAGACTTATTTCTGCCTCCACTATCAGAGAAGATTCAAAATAAATCAAGCTTGAACATCAGTAGCCTTCACTTAGTTTTAAAATGGCAGGCACAGTTACAGAGGACTGTACTTTCCTCTGTCATTACGTGATGTGCAGAGCAGTGGCTCCAGGACATTCGGGAGTCCCACAGCTTTCACGCCGGTTGCAGGAAACGAAAATCTGCCCTGGAATTTGGCTTTCTCAACACCATGATTGAGGACAGTAGCTCATAATGAACACAGAGCGCTGTGATCGTCCTCTGAGATCAATCCCCCGCTGTGCAGAGCTTTCCCACTTACTCTCTTATGTTATAGGGTGTATATGACTCACCCGAGGGCTATTGGCACTTCCCACAGGCAACTGGGGGAGCAGCCTTCTGTGTAGGAGTGTCCTAATACAGTGATGATGAAACGTGGAAACCTGCCTAGCCTCTTACTTATCCTTCTGTCTTTCTAAATAAATAAAATAAATTGTCTTCCCAGTAGCTTGGTGGAGAAGAGGGGTGTTTCTGGCAGTTTTTTCCTCGTGGTTTGTCATGTGGCTCGTCACAGCAGACCAAGTGTTTGAGTCAGGCCAGTGCTGAGATGCCAGCTAAGGATTGCATGGGGGAATTGAGAGGGCTGGGCTGTCCACTGTGGTCTGCAGGACACAAATGTGCAAAACTGGGACTCGAAAGCACACGTGCTAGTGGAAGCAGAGTGATTATTATCCCCCCTGTACCCACAGACACTCCCACCGCTTTTGGAGAGCATTCATGTTTCTCACTGTGGGATACAACTGCAGCTGGGCAAATCTGACAGTGTTGGCCTCTAGCATGGCACTGAGGAACTGTAATGGGTTTTAATTATCACACACACACACACACACACACTGACAGGATTCAATAGAGGCTTGTGATTTGCCAGGCTGCCCAGCAACAATTTGTGATAGCCCCATCTGCAGTGCTGAGCATGCAAGGGGCTCATCAAGCTCACTGGGAGGCAAAAAAGTTTATGCTCAGGATGCCAGGCGTGCTTGGTTACCTGTTTGCTTTTCAGCTTTGCTTGTGGAAAAAATGTGATCATCCTCTGAGTACGTACATGATCCTCATTTTTTTTGCCATTTCTTGTCCTTGCCATCAGCAGTATGGGTCCACCTCAACCATATGTACTGGCTTTTAGGACAAACCAATAACTAAAGATCCTGTGCAAGCCACAGCTTTGAGTCCCAGCTGTGACACCTGGGTGAAAATTACATTTATTTCCCATATGGTGGAATGAAATACTCAGTTTTGTTCTACCTCTCAGTCCCTTGCTCCTCCAAACAGGCAGTTTTCCATGTTTTTGTGTAACTTCTGTGTGTGGGTGGTATAACATTCACCCTTCATTAGTATGTATTCAAACCAATGAAGGAGATAATAGTAGGCAACTACATCCCCGTGTCTGTGTCAAATGGATATTTCACGGATGGCAGAACTTTCTTTTCAGAAGTGTACTATCTGCTGTCAGGTTGCAGATACCACCGAATGTATGTGTACATACTGCACTCATCTGAGAACCAGGAGGCTATGAAAAGAGCATTATACCCTTTATTCACCCCTTCATTTGCTGTAAACTAAATAAGGGCTTCTAATTTGGTGAGGCAAGGTACTGGGATAACCACCCTCCCCAGGAGTGTCAGCCTTTAGGGCAGTGTTTTTCATGGGTTTTGCAAACCTTGCCTCTTTTTTTTGTTGATTTTTCATTGCATGAAACCTTGTCAGAGTGAGCCACCTCAGCCCAGGAGCTGCTCACCACTTTTAATGGCACGTAGCTCCCACATCTCCTGGGCAAGGGAGTGGGAACCCGCTATAATTACTGGCTGCATATGTAAACCCACACTCCTCCACGCTGGAAAAACAACGCCGCTGCCAACAACTAAAAGATGGCTCTCTGTTTTTGGCTGAGATAAATCCCTGCAGCCACTACTTTTATCTTTTTCACCTTTAATGATTAATTCATCATTAATATTTGTTTTGATGTGTTTTGAATTAAACAGTCTGGAGAGTTTTTGCTCAAGCTTTGCAAGCCTTTTTGAGCACTGCCAATTGTAAGCCTCTGCTTGGAAACCCTTGTTCTGATGGCTTGGTCAGCTTCTTGTGGAAATTGGGGATATTCCTGAAATCAGGGATAGCACTTATGTAGGGATATCCCAGCTGTTTTACAAGCAGGTGTTGGTCCTATTTTAGGAGTCCAAGCATGTTAGAAGGTTATTTGGTCCTAGTCTTCCTTCTAGAGCTGTGAGTTTCTGCAATAGAACTTGAATTTTGCTTTCTTTAAAGGCTACTGAGCAGCCTTCACATTAAAACACTCGAGACAAGCACTTCACTTATTTTCGTATCTAAAATAAACAGTTGGACACAAGTTTGGTACCCAAGTCTGGGTGTGCAGTCCAAGAAACCCTCACTTTTAGTCTCAAAGTGCCTACACTCATTTGATATGTTTGTATGGGGTTATAGTGAACATCAGTGCCTAGTGAAAACCCATATGTCTGTGCCGGGCATGTTCAGCCTTTGTCTGAGCTTTGTTATGATCTGGAGATAAGGCAGAACAGGGCATAACCTCAGCCTGTGTCCTGGGGAGGCAGCAGCGCCTGTGGGCTCACTCCTTGCATGCTTAATGCACACAGCAGCACAACAGCTGGAGCCAGCTACTTCTTCAGAAACTGCCAGGATATTGCCTTCAGCATGCCTTTGGCATGGTGCCTGGCAGCTGGAAAGTGCCACCAGAAGGAAAATACACATGCTGTGTGGCTGAGGAGGTTCATACAGCTCTCTCCCCTCCCTAGGAGGAAAACAAGCTATTTTTTAAGATGAGCAAAATTCCCCTTTTTCAAGCTGCACTGCAGAGCAGAGTGGTAAAGGAAGGATGCCACCATGCAGGCTGCTCATCAGCAAGTGCCCCTGGTGGTGAAAAATCCAGACTAGTTTCTGCTCACAGGATCTGGAGAAATTAGAAATGAAAAGAAGGATTACATGGTTTGGGAGTACAAGACAAGGTAGGGCACAGAACAGAAATGGTGAGGTTTATGTGGGCAGGTTTTGTCACAGCCAGTTAGTGCTACAGCTGCTGAACTACAAAACTCAAGTTTCCAGCTGTGAAACATCTCCAAGTAGACACTGCACTGAAATCTCAAAGAATATATTGTGAACGTGGTGCATAAGGCTGGCATCGGTGCTAGAAGAAGTGCAGTGCTGGGGAAAGAAGGCCATTGAAATGGTTAGAAAGATTTCTGGATCTTCACCCTTGAGGAGGAATGGATCATGGAGGTGATGGGTAGGATATGAAAGATGAAATGGAGAGAGGAGAACTTATATTAACATATGATGAGGTCTTCTGGCACATCTCCAACTTTTTTCCTCTGGGCAGAAGGTAATAATCCCAGGCAAGCCCTGAAGAAGGCAGCTCCATGGATAGCAGAAACACTCAGCACCATGCTGGGACACCTGCTCGAGACAAATCCCATCCCAGCTCATTTATTTACATACAGCAAATTATTTCTCAAATTGAAGTGCTAAATCATGAAACAACTAAACCAGGAAAAAAAATAAATGGAAAATTATTATCATCTTCTAAGGTTAATAGGAGAGGGCCTTTTGGTGGGCATCTGCCTCCTGGATTTTGGCTGTCCCTTCTTCCCTTTGAATGCCTGCTATAGGCTGCTTGCCACTGGCTACCAGTACTGGGGCTGAGGGAAGATAAATGAACTGATACATCCCACCATGTTGGCCTTTAAGTCCCATCTTCCAAGGCATCCAGGGTCTTCCTCTCCTTGCAGGTTTTTCAAAGCAGTCAGTAGGATAATATTTCCTATCCACTCCAGTTAACATCGCAGAAACACAGAGATCCTAAAGATGCTAGAGAAAATGTTAATTTCCATCCCATGTTATGAACAGTCTGTGGTTTGCAGACCACATGTGACCTCAAAGTTCAACTCTTTGGCCTTCCAACCACAGAGGGTTAGCTATTCTGCCATATGGGGTCTGAACCATCTGGCTTTGAGCTGGAATTAGCTCTCCCTTGCCCAGTCGATAGATCCAGCAAGGCAAGGTGGGCAGTGTGGGTGGGAACAAAAGGTTTTGCAGTGGAAGAAGATCAGACGAGGTCAAAAATGCCATCTGGCCATGAGACATGGTTAGCAATGTTTCTGTTTTTCTGCTCATAATATGAGTTCCCTATTATTTCAATGCAAGTGAATATTCAATACTCAATCCAGTAATGCTCCTTCAGATCTTTGTAATAAGAAAATTAAGGATATAATTTAAAAAATAATAAAAAAAAGGCAATCTACGTGCAGTTGGGGGAAAAAAACAAGATGTTTTGATTTTGTAAGCTCTGGAGAGCCACTTCTGTGAAGAACAACTGACATCTGCCTGCTTTTGTTCACACCTCTGCTCTGTGGCTAGTGGAGGGTTCTCTAAGTTTCCCATTATTTGCATGTGTGTTGTGAGTGAGCAAGAGGGAGACCACTGAACTGAGATGCCAGAGACCACAGCCCCTTTGGTAGCCACAAAACCCACCACTGCTGCACTACCATGTGCACGTTGGCTGTTTGAGGGGGAAAGAGCTGCTATAAAGTCATCTTTTAAAAGATACGAGGGAATCCGTGGAGGAGAGACCTGATAAATATCAGCTGTGTGAAGAAGCCTGGACTGGAGCTTTCATTTCTTCTGTTCACACCAGAAAGTCCACGTGGGAGGGAAACCTGGACGATGGGAGAAGTGTCAAGCCGAACTCTGCTCATGCAAATAGCAGTGGAGCTATATGGGGAATATCCATCTGCAAAATACCCACCCTGGAGGATGCTTGGGGGCTGTGGGATAAGAAGGGGTGGGGATGGAGTTGGTGGTGTGACTCCTTCCATCATTCATGTCCAGTTGATTTTCAAAGATCCGACTTATAAGAGACCTCACGTGGAGAGGAGGCACCACAGATCCCACTGCTCTTTCTCAGAGCAGGAACTGTGATTAAAACACTTTCCTTGGCCAAGGGGTGAATTCCTCAAACCCGTAACCCCATGCTGCTGTGGGGCATAGGTGGAAATAACTGAGTACTCAATTGCAAAGGCATTTGGTTACCAAAAGCCACAAATACTTACAGACTCAGGCTTTGTTAGTTTGGGCTTTTGCAAAATTATTTTTGCTTTCTTGTGGCATTTCATCCCTGACACGTGCTGTTCGTGGAGGTGCGGCATTAAATGTCATGTCTTGGAAATGCAACGCTCTGGCTCAAAAAGAGTTGTTACATGGGAAACCTGCCCTACTTAAACAGCTCTCGTGTTTGCCCAAGGTTTATGTACAGTATTCTTCTAACTGATCCTCGTTTTCAATGTTAAATATGATAGATGTTAATATAAGTGATTCAATCACAGTTTGTAGCATGCCTTTGCAGATAGGAGATTTAACGCGCTCTCCTGCCAGCTTGGCAGCCAAAGGAACAGCAAAATCTGGGTCCTTGGCTTTCATCTGTGCTGCCCCTCTAATTAATGATCCGCAGCAATATGCAACCAGTTTTCTTTCATCTGCTCGGCCTCTGCGATGGTTGGGAGCCAGCAGAGGTGCATGGGAAGCTCAGTCATTAAAGGATTTAGCTTCCTTTATTGTACATCAACTTCCATAATTCAGTCCTTTGCTTCTTAATAGCAACCTCCATCTAAAGCCTGCAGAGTATATTGATTTTATTATTTTTTTTAAATTTTTATTTTTTGTTGAATGTTGAAGTGAGCTTTACCTTTTGGGGCTTGTTCTGATCCTGTGGCACTTCTGCCCTTCTGGTGGCAGTGAGTGGGACGTGGTAGCTCTCTGCTGTCTAGTGATGAGAGTGGATTTTGGTATCACTGGGGTTCCTCACCACGTACTCATTGCTACTGCGACACCACAGCACACCCAGTTCGGCGTGATGGGAAGTGTTGTCCAAACGCCTTTCCTGGTCAAGTCAGGTCTTGTTTCGTGGGCAGGTTTCAGCTCCTTCAGAGGAAGATATTTCTGCCTTTCAGCAGCACTGGGTGCTGTAGCAGTCAGGGAAAAATGACGAGTCCCCAAACGCTCTTGCACAATGAATCCACAGCAAGCAAAGAGGACCGGTCGGTGCTTGGTGCTCTGCAGCAGATCAAACGCTCTCCCGTCAGCCCTTGTTTGAACAGCTGCCATGCTTGGAAAAGCCACCCGAAGTCCTTGGTTGCCCTGTTCAGTTCATTCCTCCAAGTCCTAGCTAGCAATTAGATCATTGGTTCATATATGCTGTAGTTTCTTATATTCAATCTATAAATACATATATTAGATTATTAGATTCAATTCTTATATGTACTTTAGGTTATCTATAAGTATTTTTATTAGATTTTTATATTTAATCTAATCTACAGTTTATAGTTCACACATGTTATATTGCTCAGGTACAGCACTGCCCCTGTTTGCTCATGTTGCTGACACCTCCGTAGAAGCACATGAGCAGAATAACAGACTGGAAAGGCCAGAGGGAAAATCCTATAATTTTATTCAGTTGCATCTGCATCATGCCTTGTGGCTCGTGTCTGCCTGCACAGCTTTCAAACCAGTGCTGCTCTGAATTTGATGAATCTGTCATTTCTTTTCCTAGTTTCTTACTAGGATTAATCACTCCTTTTTTTTTTTTTTTTTTTTTTTTTTTCCCCTATACTTAAATTTCCCTGATTCTCGCTTCCAGCTGTTTTTTCCCCTTCTTTGTCCCCAGGACTCCAGCAGCTCCTGGTCTTGTAGCTGAATCTCATGGGAGGTGGCACCTTCCCTTTGTGTCAAACACAGGGGGATTTCTGGGGACACAGTGGGGTGCGGGAGATGGAAGCAGCACCTGGGGCTTGCCAGGAAGGAGGGAGAGCAGCCAGAAAAATATCAAGTGTGAGAAAGTGGAGGTTGAAAGAGTGATAAGGGAGATTTCCTCAGATGGATGTTTTCTTGTTTGTAACAATTTATATAAACTGATCTAAAATGCTTTATCCAAGCCCAGGTTTTGATGTTTGCTTTCGGGGCATTGTCACCACTGTGTCCCTCCAAGAAAGGAAACTGGAATAATGAGTCCCCCTGGCTTTGGGCAATCTGCTTCATCTTCCCATCAGATTGCAGATAACCCCTTTAGCTTTTCTGCGTACTGCCTTCCTTCTGCCAAGTGAGAACAGCACCTTTGAAAGAATAAACCCCAGCAGGTGCTGAGGAGCTCAGGTAGCTGTGTGAGTATTTCTGCTGAGAGAGATCGCCATGAGGCTGCACAGAGGCGTTTTGAGCAGCATGAATCCCTGAACCTCTGAGATTCACGTGGTGCTTCTAAATGGGGATAAAAGCAGAGTTCAGTAAGCCATCCCCAAATCCTTCCTGATCTGTGACCATCAAGTCACTGCCGCTGCATGGTGTTTTTCTCATTTCTTGATTTACCTGAGCATCTCTGCAAGCCAGGAGTATCTGTCCCCATTCCCCATGTGTCTGGTGCTGCTGAGGAGTGCCTCACACCTGCCTTGCTCCCCTTTGGGCTTTGCAGGGTGGACAAAACACCACGTCAGTAACACACCTGATCCCACAAATCCCGAGGTGGTGTCATAAAGAAAGGTGTTCAGCCAGGGAAGCTTCATTGTTTTGTAGCAGGACTCCAGGTGATCGCTCTCCCATATTTTAAAGTAATGAAAGGATTGCACAAACTCTTGCAGATTAAGCAAAGAGCAGCAGCTGTTGCTGCTGGCTGCAGTGACCTCTGCTGGGAAGCTCACAGCTTCTCGGCTTCACCAGCCCAACATGCAGCTGGATCTAACCCGTAGCCTTCTGCCCGAGCTAGCTCCATTGATTATTGTCATTTTCTAATTTTGAATTCCATTTTCCTTTAAATAGCGTATCGTTCGGGATTCCCTCTGAGCATGGAAATGTGCGAGCCAAGCGATGTGCGCTTTGGCAGGAACATTAAGCACTGCATAACAGCAAGGTGAAGGCCCTGCTGATCATGGGGAGGCTGAGGCAGAGCAGAAATAAATGCCTCTGACCATCACAGTGAGCCTGTCCAGTGCCAATGGTCGATGGGTGGCTGCTGTGGATGGTTGTCACCACATAGGACATCTTCTTCCAAATATCTTAACCCCTACAGGGTGACTCCTTTTATTCTTTGGGGGTGATTCAGCTTCTGCTGCCTTCTTTTCCTTTCTTCTTGGGTTTTCTGTCCCCTGTCTCGCTCCTTCGTTCTGCTTTCTTTTTTCTCCCTGCATCTTTTGCCAAGGAATCGCTTTAAAGCTGAGCAAGTGCATCCGCCTTCAGACAGTGCAGCAGCACAGGGCCCATTTGCTTTGCAAATAAGGAAAGGGAGAAGGTCTTGTGGCAACCCTCAGCCTGCAGCGCTGTGTGTCTGATGGGCTCCTCTCTGCCCTCTGCCACCCCAACTGCTCGTCTTTGTGGGTGCTCCCCCCTGTTACCCACGGGCGTGCAACCGCTAGGTGTTGCTGGCAGCTGCCTCACAGGGCTTGGGTTGAGTTTGGAGAACCTCCGAGGTTCTCAAAATAAAAAGGAGGCTCTCAAAATAGAAAATAAAAATAGAAATGCAAAGCGTTTGATTTGCCACACACATATAGAAAGGCATTAATATATGTGTGCGGTAAAAATGTGCAGCAGACTACGTTGGAGGCTTTACACAGCTATCACTACCGGTATTAAAACCACCTTCTCTGTCATGATGGTATCAGGTACACAGACGATCACATGCCTGTGCGTGTGCATAAAGGAAAATGAATAAACACACATGAGAGTTTCCATTAAAAGTGAATATTTGTTGGAAATGTCTTTTGGGAGCTAAGAGTGCCTTCAGCTCACCGAAACAAAGCAAAACTGTCCTTGCCCTAATTGCAACCCTTAAGGGACCGTACAAAGCCAAGTGGGTGGTCTATTGGTTTCCTGCTTTCAATAAGAAGAACTTGATTTGTGATGCGGTCTACCAGGAAATTTTGCTAAAATATCATGGGATTTTCCCAATATTTAAGCAAAGTGAAGAGCCTACTCACTTATTTTCTGCTCTGACATCCTGTAGCGTATTGTATTTAGGCTCACTTGTTGTTGAAGTTAAATTTCCTGTACATGGAGGTCCTTATATGAAGACAGCTTTTGATGACTGATTGTGGGCATAAATTCAGGTCAGTCGTAATCTTTCTGGTGAATTCAGAGGAAATTGGATTAGTCTCTGTTCTTACGGGAAAGACCCTGCCAGGCACTGGGGACCTTCTGCTCTCAGCATCATCACACAGACATTGGGATGCTTGGGAGTGCTGAGGACAAGGTCTTGACACATAATTAAGCTTTTTAATTAATCCTCTTGAACCTTGAGACATGTAAAGAGCTCTGCATTTGCTGATAAGGCACTTTTACCTTCTTTCTGAGCATGTCCGTATGCTGTTTAATAAGCAGACTGTGCATGGCATTTCCCAGCTTTCTCTTGCTCTTAAAACAATTGTCTGTAATTGGTGTAATTAATATTCTGCCCCTGGAGTTGTACTGGTTGTCTCTTTAGGGCTTGCACAAGTTAAATGCATCCTTTGGAAATTGTTTGTTAAGTATTTAAGGAGCAAACCCAGAGAGGCTTTGCTCTGAGTAGTTAATTATATGTATGTTTAGAGAGATGATTTTTCTCTTTAAAGCTACCATTTTGACAAACCAGAGGTCCTGGAGGCTTGGTGGGAACAACCCATGCCCTTAGCCCACCTGCTGGGCTGTATTTTAAACCTGGTTTCCTTTAGAAGTGAGGTTTATGTCACTGCATGATCTGCCTGTGCATGTCCCTCGTGAGAAGTGTCAGCGGAGGCTCAGCCCTTAGGAGACATCAGAAAATCCACATGGCAGAGCACCAAATTCAGTCACTTTTCAGAAATCCTGTGTTTATGTAACTGTGTTCAGAGGGAGAAGAAAGCAGCTCTATGGAGACTGAAGCAATTCTCAGGGGTGATGATTTGAAGGATTTCTTGCTCCGTGTCATGAGGGTGTAGAAAACCTGCCAGGAGCCTTTGGATGGAAAGCATGCAGTGCTTAATAACACTTCAGGGAAATTTGGGCATACAGACTGGGTGTGACATCAGAGTGGGCCAAATTCAGTGGGAAGGGGCATGGAGCTGTTGTATGGCCTCTGTACACATGCTCCAGCTTCTGCATGGGGGCAAAACCCTCCAGCCCCCACCCTGCCTCCATCTCCTTGCACCCAGCTTTGCTGCTGTGTGGAGACTTCAACATCCAAGCAACCATCTCCATTCACCTGACACAAGGTCTTTAAACCTCCAATGTCCCAAATACCTAACCATTGAACATTTTGACCTTGCAGCAGATTGAGGGAATTTTCTCAGAGTAATAACAGAATTCTGGGCTGTGAAGCACTTGTGACTTTATTTTGGTCAAGATCCTATTTTATGGTGCTGATTGGAGCACTGGCAAGTTGTGTCTGACTAAAAGTAGCTTTCTGCTTTGCAGCCCCTTTTTAAAAATCTCTGTTTCATCTTTTACTTATTCGTCTTACTTTTTTTTTCCAGGATCAAGCATGAAAATATAGTTGCCCTGGAAGACATCTATGAGAGCCCAAACCATTTATACCTGGTCATGCAATTGTAAGTACTGAACATAATCAAGTTTCTGTGGCAAATCTGCCAACTCTTTTTGTTCTCATTTTGTTTTTTATCTCAATAGATGAGATAAGTGAGAAGTATCTGTCTTGTGTGCTGCAGTCTGCAAAATCTCTGGCTGGTGTTTAAAATAAACCTTCAGGTGTGATGGGCTGTGTTGTTGCAAAATTGGGAGCTAAGGTGTCTTGTGAATGGTCTCGCCTTTAAATTAAATCGGAGTAAACAGGGGATCCCTAAGGGATCAGAACTGGCCCCCCATGCATGGAATTGCCATGCATGGTTTAGTTCCCTTTCCAAGGGAACTTTTTAGTTCCCTTGCTCAGTACAGACCAGGTATCTAGTAGATAGCTGGTATCTAGTAGATACCTGGTCTGTACTGAGCAAGAGCTAACCCAGGATGCCACCATGTGCATGGGTGGTATATTTGCAAGAAAGCTTGTCTCAGCAGCAGGACCATCTCATAACATGTTCCTTGACATATATTTCTCACCAGAGTCCGTCTTGTTCCCCATTTTCCCCCCACTCTGAGCCTGAGCAGAACAGGATCCCACCTGGTACGTGACGTGTTGTGGCTGACCTAGCCCTCCTGTCACATCTACTTGGTGGGAAGGAGGGAAGTAATGCTCATGTTGCTTTTGTTTCTTTTTGAAATCAATTAGAAAATATGACGTGAAGTTAAAATTTCCTCTTACCATCTTGCCTCTCCTTCAATGACGAGGTCACCTGAAACAAAAGTGGAGCAGACATAGGGCAGAGGGATAAAGTGCACCTGTGAAGAGCCAGATGTGCCATAGGGGAGCTTGGAGCATCTGACAGAGGCAGCTCTGGAGTTAAATACCCTGCAGGAAGCTGTTGGGGACCAGATGTCATTAATAGTTATCCTGCTGGCAGTGTGGGAGAAATACTGCCCTACGCATTTTTAGTTTGTGTTTGTAGTCCTACATTTCTGCCCAAAATGCTGCAAAACAATTTGCACAGGCACGTCAGTGTTATGCAAATTCCAGCACGCCAGCTGGATTGTGGGAAGTACCAGTTTCATGACCAGCTGATTTACAAATCCTTATTTGTGTTTCGGTAATTACTCCTAGTTATTATTAACTTGCTTAATGTAGAGTAACCCTCGCTTTTCCAAATTTCTTATGTCCATATCATTGGCTTATCTAAGATGTAGGGCTGTAATCATAGGTAACACTAAATATGTTATTATAAACAGAAAGGAATAGAACAGTTTAGTTTGAAGGGACCTTCAGAGATCATCTCATCCAACTGCCTGACCACATCAGGACCACTCTGGACATTGAGGGCATTGTCCAGATGCCTCTTGATCACTGACAGGCACAGGGCATCAGCCACCTCACTATGAAGCCTATCCCAGTGTGCAATTACCCTCACAATAAAGAGTTTTTTCCTGATGTCCAGGCTGAACCTGCCCCATTTCAGATTTGTGTCATTCCCATTTGTTCCCATGTGCATCGCTGGTGACTAGGGAGAGAATTTCAGCCTTATTGAAATTCTATTTGCTCCCTATTCAACACTTAGCTAAGGAACTATTCCTTCAGTCATAGCTGTATTTGTAAACCCAGACAAATGATTTATTTCCCAAGGACCAAGCATTTAGCTGTTGTAAAGGGACATGGTGTCACCAAAGAGCATGGTGGTGGGACGTCTGGCTGAAGTCAGCACTAGGAATTCATCTGGAGGGCTCAGGGCTGTGGCTTCTTCTACAACTGGGATGAAGAATCCAAAATTTGGGAACATTTTGTTTGAATTTGAGCACATATCTGAGTGTGACCAAGTGACAGCAATGTGAACTCCCACTCATGCAGACCTTGTGTGGTGAAACTTGTATGTGTCGTGCACTTAATGAGCCTCAGCTATGGGGTAAAACATATTAGTTTAAGATTACTTTATTAAAGACAGCTAATACCGGGTCACGTTATTTTTAGCCCTACTCACTGCTGCAAATCAAGACAAGGCTCTGTTGTCCTGTGTTCTGGACAGGCTGTATCCTAGGAATAATCTTCTGTGCTCTTTTAGAAAAGGGTTATGCAGTGCCAAGGTGGAGAGGATGAGAGCATGGTCGTCCTTGTTACCATGGGCATCACACCAAGGATGGTGCAACCTCTGCAACCCTGTTCTGTTCTGAGTTTCCATCAATAGCTGGGATTTGGGGCTGCATCTCTGCAAAGTTCAGAAGACTCAGAATCAGTTCTGCATGCCTCCTTTCCCGGTTTCCATCAGGGAGAAGGCATGCATGAATAATCTCTTGTTTCCAAGGTAACACCAACTTGTTGATACAATAGCTCCAAAGCATTGCATGGCATGAGGTATCTATTTGTTTACATCTCTGCCCTATTTATTATTAGATTCCTCGTGGGTTTTGTAGCTTCTGATTTTTTTGTATAATTCTCCTAATCGAGGCAATGGTTATGAATGTTTAAAACTGGGGTTTGGTGTGAAGTAGAAGTGGTTGTGATCAAGCAGGTTCTAGGAAGCCCCATTAAGATAAAAATAATAGGGGGTAAAATTAGGACCAAAGACCGGTATCATGGGCAGAGCAGATCTGAAGTCCACATGCCCTTCTCTGTGACTCACTGCTTTCTAAGTGGGCACTTACTCACGATTGCCAAAGGAGATTTTCTGTTGCACGGGCAGCATTTTCAACACCAGCCTTCAGAGCACTCCTTGCAGTTTTGGGGAAAATCCACGTTACAGCCCCTGAGCATCTCATAGCTCACTGTGGGAGAAGGCTGTTGGAAGCACTCCATACCCCTGTGTATGTTTACCCTCTAGTACATCTGCTATTACTTGAAAGCCGTGCTTGTTAGCCAGCCATCCTAAAGGATAAGTATTGCACCTCATTTGCTCTGTCAAAGATATGGGCAGGCACAGGTGGCAGCATCTGCACTGGAGCTCATAGGAAAGGAGGTGAAGAGGCAGCTGTCTGCATCTACCTGACGCTTAATTTATTTCTGCAAGTCCCTCTGGGAGCTGTTCCCAGATTTAGGTAGCTGTTGGTGAACGTCCTTTGTGTTTCCTGGCATGTTCTTGTGGAAATCTCACCTCCAGCTTCGGTTTCAAGCCCTTACTTTTACATACTTTTTATACAAGCCATCATAAAACTGTTTTGTCCCAGCCTTGTTACTGCAAGGTAGACCAGAGATCAGGTCAGGGATCTCCAGATCTGACAGCTCAGATTTTCACATGCTTTCTCAAGGCATTTACCCGTTTCTTAGAAATGTCTGGGCCATTATTCCTTCTTTTATTTACCTCAAATACAGGATACCTCAACCCAAGAACAAAGATAAACACCAAAATACCCTGAAGTTTTCATTCATTCTGGATGCTGGGTGAGATTTACCCGGAGGATATCAGAGAAGAGAGGGGGAAATAAAGTAATTTCAGAAATAAAAGCTCTATTGAACTATGTCTTAACATGACAGTAAACTTTGTTAGTGAGCAATTGCAGGTTGCTGCTGGGTCCACCTGGTAAGAATTACCCCACCTATATTCTAGACTCCCTGCCTTGCTTCATCTTGCCAGTATAAGGAAATTTCCTGTTGTGGTTCGTATTGTTAGATACTAACATTTCATTGGCATAAATGGTCTCTTTGGATATTGATGATTCATCCCCTGCATGCTGGAAAGTCATGCGTAAAAACGGATTTACATAAACATGCACTTTCCGTCCAAGCACTATGGGACCGTCTGGATGCGCTGTTTCAGAAGGTGCTGCCCGTGCAGGTCAGAGCAGATCCCCAAAGCTCGGCTCTGACTTCATCAGTATTTTTTGCCTGCATCAGGGCGTGAAACAGCAAAGTCTGATCTCCTGCAGGTCTGTGTGCACCCTCCGTTGGGCATGGGCCATGCACGAGTCCCCTCCATGCCTTAATGGAGATGTGTTGCTCACTGCCACAGCCAAGGGGCTGGAGCTGTTGCCTCTCCAAAAGTATATGGGCCATGTTAAAAATCAATGATGGTGTGAATTTCCTTGCTCTCCTTTATTCAGCCATTTTCTTAAAATGTGTAAGAACGTAATATTTTTGGCATTTCCAATCCTCTGTTGAAGTTTGACCGATGGGTCAGAAGTCAGTAGGGTTGACAAAATGAGATAGACAGACATCAACCTCATGTGCCTCACTTCCTTTGGAAAACTGGCTAAAAAAAGGTCTAACAGGCACTATGGCATTCACCTGGCCTGTCCTTAAAAATCTGCAGTCACACTCTCCCCAGGGAATCAACACCACTGCTTAACACTGATGAGCATGGAGCATTCCCTAATTACTCCATCTTCCAGGCTGTATTTTAAACTTATGCTGAAAATCTTATTTCTCTAACTCCTCATGAAGGTAACAAGGCTGTTCAAATGGCTAAACATTACACCAGCAGGCCCTGGAAAGCATATAGCTAGGTAAAGTACTGATTGAACCTCAACACCCACCTCAGAGTTTCTCTGAACTTTTTTTCATGCCAAGCATAGTGCCAAATTCAGAGAAATTTTTAATACTAGGGTCTCAGAACATTTGCAACACCAAGCTTTGCAACACCAGAGCTAACTTTTGAGATGTTTCAGAAGGACATGGGGGTTTCCAGCAGCACTAAAGCCTCAGAGCTGAGAAGAAAGGGAGGGAGGTGCATGGTCCATGGTCTGGTTTGAGATCTTCGGGATCCCAAGAAGCGAAAGCTCTATCAGTGGGCTCCTAGGTGGCTATGCAATCCAAGAGTGACCTTCTCTGTAGAAGGGCTGTTTTACCCAGATCCTGTCAGTCTGTGTTCCTGATTCCTGAGGAAGCTGGAGGATTTCCCCCAAATGAGGTTGTTTGAGGCCGTGTTGTTACTGCTCAGGGCAAGTTTTTATGGAGAGCAGCCTGCAGCAGCTGACCCTGAAATGCTCCTCTCTACCTCTGCAAAAACCAGCCCAAACTGAGCTTAATATCCTGACCTCAGGGGTTTTCCAGCTTGACATCTTAATTCTGCTGCATTATTCAGATTTCCAGCAAAGAAAAGCCAAGGTGATAGGGACTCCCCCAGAACTCGTGCATGGAGAGCCCAGTCTTTTGCAGGCCCAGGGTTTGAGTGCCCCATTTCTGCTGTTTATCAGCTTTCCCCTGCCACACATGAACTTGTTACAACCCTGCAAGAGAGGTAGCTCAGACAGGCATGCACCTACCTGCAGTACAATCTACAGAAGGTTTTATTATTATTGGAACCTACAGTGCTTGTGATTTTGCTTTCCACCTGTATGCTTTGCAAATAAGCTTGCAAGGCAAGTGGAGTGCTAAGCTGTGATTAAGTGCTGAATTCCCTTTGTTTTTTTTTTTTTTTTTTTTTTTTTTTTTTTGAAAGCCAAATGCCTGAGCACACTCCGAGAGCAGCAGAGCATGGACAGGCTTTGCTAGTGACATTTCAATGAAAATATTCAGCCTCCAAGAAAAACAACAGACAATTGAGGGAAGTGCCTTGTTTGCCAGGTTCCTTAAGGAGCCTAGCAAGGACGCGCTGTGTTACAAAACAGTGATACACACGCCAAGCCGCTATCACATCAGGATGCTAATTAAAGCAAAACATAGATCTGCCGCACCGCATTCCTTAGATGGGATTTATTCCGTACTTCGTTTTTGTGCCCATAAAGCATTATGTAAAAGACAGAAGGAAATCTCTCTTCATTCACAATGAGACTTATATGAAGGAGAAAAGCCAGCTGGGTTCTTTAGCAGCAGAGAATACTTATGTCCAAGCAGCTGAGAGAAGCCCCTCACATCACTGCTTTCTGTGGATGGTGTGTATATTATCATTATCAGTAATTATTGTAGCAGGAACAGGAGAAACAACTCCAGTAGTGAACAACCCTGGAGCTGATTGACTGGGGGATTCACTTGCTTTTGTGGTATACAAAAAGTGCATTTTCAGCTGCACACCCATAAACTCTGCTCTTTATTTTCAGTACTACTGGCTCCTATGAGGCATTTCAAATTAATGCCTGGTACCCACTGAAAATGCACTGGGTCTACGTTGAAAGGATTGCATTCATGCTTCTGGCACCTCATCATGCTGCATAGGATGATAAGTTGATGTGGCAGTTGGCTCTCAGAGGGTTTAATGACTAGCCAGGGAAAGATCTGGCCAAGCAAATATTCATGGATTTTCTTTTTTTTTTTCTTCTTTTTGAGCAAATGTTGCCTATGAACTACAGCATGAGGAAGGCTGGTGCATATTAGGTACACCAGGAAGGAGACTGCAAGATGCCAAGGGAACTTTGCTTGGATTTTTACACAGCTGAGCAAAGCTGTAGGGGTTCTAGCTCGAAAGACTTCATTTTGTCACAGCCTGTGGGGTGAAGCATCACTGATGTGGGCAAAAATGCCTTTGGGAGTCTGCAGTGGAACAAGAAATGGCACTAACTATGTCCTGTGGTTGAGAAAAAGCCTTTTGGTGTTTCTATGGACCAGAGTTTTTTGACCAAGGGATAGGATGCTGCACAAGGAACAGCTCTCCAAGGATGGATCTAGCTAGTGAACACAGAAAATGAAGTGGGACAGCAGCAACAGGGTTGTGTATTTGTGGCATGGCTGGGAGAACCAGGCACGACCATGGGAGAAGTGCTCAGAAAAATGAAGCCTAGGCCCATCTCGGCTTTCAATATGGACATATCACAGGTGCACACCCAGACTGCAGAGCTGGGATGTTAGTTAGACTTTGAAATCTTTCCTCACTGTTTGGGTATGTACAACACAGGTTTTGTTTTCAACCCATTTCTAGTGCTTAATGCAGTCGGAGCTTGGGCTAACAGTATAGCACAAAAAAGGTATCTTTAAAAAAGGCATGCCTTATCAAGGTCTTCAGAGGTGTATTGCCTGAATAACACAGGTCACCCTGTTGCAAGGTTAGCGGAATTAATCTGACTGTACTTCAGTACTTTCCCACAAGAGTTTTGCAAGTGCTGAGCAATTCATAAACTGACCCCTGGCATCATGCCCCTGGGAACTGGGTGGTAGTTATTAATCCAGCATCAAGTTCACATTTGTTAATTTTGGGAGACGAGATTATTGCATCAGTTGAGTTACACTGGTAAGTGTTCGATAGCAAGGAGTGTATTTGCTTTTCCAGTGGTTGAGAGGTTATAAGCAGACCAGGAAAGATCAGTGTCAGGGCAGAGATCAGGGCATGGACAGATTTGTTGGTAACATTGATAGACCACAGAGTGATCTCCAAGATCACTTCTAGACACCTGCAACTGCCAGGATTGTGTATGGTCCCAAAAGTGCAATACATGCTCATCAGGTAGTCCTAGATGCCCTGAGCACTTGAGCTTTTCTCCTGCTTGCTTGTGGCTCTGGCAGGACTTTTAGTAGCTCCTGCTCCCCAAGTCCTCTCCAAACACAGCACCTTCTCCTGGGAATGGCACTGAGCAGCAGCCCTGTTGCTTCCTTGCAACTGTTTTATGCCTAAGGACTTCAGCCCTGGCTAGGAGCAGGACATGTCACAGTCCTTGTACATCAGCGTAGCCTTCCTCCAGAGAGAGAGAAATGAGAATCTTCTTCTTCTTGGGGACTGTGAAGGACTTTCTCATGATGATTTCTTTTGTAGGCAGTCACCTTCAAGAGGTGTAGACAAATGCCAATGTCCTTGTTCCTAAAATTGCACTCATTACCAATAACTTAGTATGAAGAGTCTTATATGGACTCTGACACATTAGCAAGGCAACACTGATTTTTTTTTTTATTTTCAATCAAAACACTATGCTACACCTGATGGGGAGTGATCCTTTTTCTTCTGTAGCCTTGGGAATGAAGAGATAATAGAGAAATTTTTCCACATTTTCCTTGAACAGACACCGTGGTAATGTTGTTTCTTTCTGCAGAAATGTGAACGATTCAGATGAAAATGGATCTTTTCTTTAAGAGATTTATTGTTGTGAAGCTGCTCTTGTCAATAAAGAAAACAAGAGGTTTGTCCAAACCTCCCAATAAACCTTGTTCTAAAGTACTATTTAAAGTTGCAGAAAGGCTTGGGGGGCTCATAAATCAGATGGGCATACGATTATCTTTGGGTGAACACAGTAAAGAGTCCTTTTTGAGGGTACTCATTCAGGGCCATTCCTCCACCTCACAGCAACCCCTACCACACTCCCAAAAGAAGGGAATGAGCCCAAAATGAAAAACTTGCTTGGCGTAACCTCCAGTCTCCAGCAAGGACTGGCACCAAATCCTTAAGATAAAAGTATGTGAGTTGATTGTGGTTTTTTTTGATAGCAAAATTTTGGCAGCATCGACTCGAGTCTCTTCCATCAGCAGCTCCTTTGCTAACTCCCCACTGCAGCTGGGCACGGGGGCAAACGTGCCCCTATTGTATTGCTTGGGGCTGGCGTAGGCGATTCGCAAGGCAGCAATATATATCCGCCAGCAACCCTTTATAATATCACTGCTTCTCTGAGAGCAGGAGTGGGGCCTTTCTCTCCGAACAGCAGGCAGGTGGCTATTTAGAGCCCTAGCAATTTACACTCCATTCTGTTGGCTTTGGATAACCATCTCATTTCTTTCATGCCTTGCCCACAAGTTTCATCGCCGCCGATGTTTGTGTAGTAGCTGAATTGCTCTCGCACATTTAGTTCTGCATCTCTCGGTACCTGGTAATTTACGCTGCGGTGCACTTACTGCCTGCACTAAAATCAATTAAATAGCTGGTGTTGGCTTCAGGAGGAAGGGGCTTTGCAGCAAGGCAGATAATAAACGTTAAATCTATATATGCCCCAGCATGAGAATTCATTACGAGATGGTAGGATGCCTCTTGGGCACTATGCGGAGGCATTCTGATTAAATGGTTACACGTCCTTAAACAGAAAAGGACTTTCATAACAACCTGGAAAGCTTTGAATTGAAATACCACAGCACTGAAGCAAAATGCAAAATTAAAATCAGTGCTTACAGGTTTGTTCTTTCACATGGTGGCACCGTTAAAAGTTGTTTTTCCCTCCGAGTTGTCTTCTAGAGGAAGGCTGTACAGGCTGGAGACAGTAGGAGGCTCATGACAGTTTCATGTCAGTGTGTACCAGAAGACACCTAATGGGTTTGTGGCCAAAAAAATGCTTATTTTCCCAAGCATATCTCAGCTTCAACCTCTTTTTAAGGTAATATAGTCAGGTTATTCTGTTCCAGAGCCTATAAGAGAGCCAGTGTTACACTACCTTGCAGTTGTATTTTTATTGTCTTATCAAGAGGCTCCGCGTAAAACTTTTAGAAGACCCCATCAAGAGCAAGGTGATGATGAAGCATTATTACCCCATACAAAAGCCTCTTCACACTGAAAGAGAAGATCTTTTGCTTTACTTTTTTTTTTCTTTTTCTTTTTTTTTTTTTTTTTTTTTTTTTTTTCTGGAACCTTCCCCCAAAGACTCTACATAGTATGTAGTTTCAAAGCCAGGCAGATACATACAGTTTTATGCGGTTGGGGTCAGGACTCTAAACGGGATTATGTAAAATGTAGATTTTTTAATGGAAATACCAGTTCCTGTCTAAAATCCTGTTTTGACTTTCTTTGGTAGTGCTGTGGTTACCTCTTCTGAGAGAAACTATTTTCGTAGAGCTAAAGAAGTTCTTGCCATAGTTTTCTGCTTTAAACTTTCTCCCTTGGAAAAGTTTTCAATGGAAAAAAAATCTTTTTTTTTTTTTTTTTTTTTTTTTTTCCCCGAAACAGTGGTTAGGTCTGTTGTAGCCAAACTTTTACTTTTTTAAGCATTTTATAGAAAAAGAAAATACTGTTGCTGGTGAAGCCTTTCTTTGATGCATTTATTGAGCATATGCTCATTTTGTTCTGATCGTGCCGCATGGTTATATCTTAACATGTAAAGGCTGTTTTTTCCCCTAAACTGGATGAAAAGTGTGTTCAGAGACCAAAATCCTTGCATCTCCCTTTTCCTTCTCTTAGACAAAATTCCCATGTGGGCCTGTGTGATCCTGGCTTAGTTGTCAAGGGATTTCTGGACTGGAGTGCTAAAAATGTTTTGGAGAAGTTTGGTGTATATTCTGTCTGATTATTCTCTTAGTAGCATTTAACCATTTCATAATTCTGTTTTCTTAATCCCTCATTGATAATACTCCAAGGAGCACTGGCATAATATCCATGAAAAGAAGATATTTCTTCCAAAAATGTATTGTAACAAAAAAGAACTCAGAAACATTCTTAAATCCACTGAAAGAAAGTGGAGATAGTAAGACCTACTCAAGCATACAAAGAGATTAAAAAAATAATAAAAAAATAAAAAAATACTGAAAACTGTGGTTTAAGTTCCTACATTAAAAGCCAGTTAGCAAAATGAAATTTTCACTATTCACCTCCAGCTTAGATTTTCTGCCATTAAAACTCTGACGTGAGTCTCTTTCAGCTCCTGAAAGAGGGAGAAAAATAGACGAGCACCCATCTTGGCACCATGGGGAAGCTCCTTGTGGTGGTGGGATCTGTACTTGCTCCTAAGGGTTGTGGTCACCCTGTTGCCAGAAGCCACCAGCCAGGAAAATGCAAACACAATTAAGTGATAGAGAGAGCACAGAAGAGAGGAAAATGACCTTATTCTGATTGCACACCAGGAATATTCATCTTCTTGCAGCTTAGGGTCTCTTCCATTGACTCATGATGGGTTTCTTGTGAGCATGGGGCAGCACCATCCACAGAAAGCACTGCTGACATTTTGCATCTCAGGGCTGGAAATCCTCTGCCAGAAGCTTTTAAATCTGCTCTTTTCAGACAGTTTCACAGCTGGATTTGCCATGTAAAGGGTTTTCTTCACCTTGGAGCTGTCTTGGCAAGTTTGATGGGTGGCGAGGGAAATCTAGGTAAGATTTCTGTCACTGGAGATATCAGGTAATTCTTTAGACTGTGCCAAATGAAACGAAATATATTTTAAAAAATTATGCCTGGGGAAAGACATTTTATTGCACACCCTTTTCATCCTGGAGCTCAACTCATTTGTGTGTATGTTCAAAAATTTAATGCAAAAAGGCAATTTGCACAACAGTATGGTCAAAAAGAGAAAGAAGAGAAAATTAAAATAAAATAACTAATGCAGTCACTGTCTGTGGACAGGGCCCTTAATATCCTTTTCCATGGAACTAAATGTGACCAAGATAGTCATTCAGTACATTACCCCTGTGCCTGAGCTTCTTTACCTGCCCACACATGTGCTCCCAGCCTGCTCTGTTTGTGCTCATCTTCATCCGAGATGTTCTTCCTGCATGGCTACAGCTTGCCACACTTTCTGCTGTCCAGAACTGCTACATCACCTCAGGACAGGAACACCCTAAGGGGGACTGCCCGTGATACTCATCTCCTATTATGCCGCAGGTCCCCTAAAGCTGCTCTGTACATTACAACCCATTGGATGCTGGTGGGAGACAGGTGCAGGTATATTTTATTGCTCATTTGCTTTTCCTGTTGTGTGACAGCCTCCGGCAAGGCAAATGACTCAATGGTGAGGCTCTAAAGTCCTAAAGGACCAGTTGGCTCTGAATTTCAGCACTCAGGGGCAGGGGCAGAGGCAGAGGAGGCAGCTCACGGCTCAAAAGAGGAGGAGGAAAAAGCAGAAGCTGAACCATATGGTACAAAAAGTAGAAGCAGACACGGTATCTCAGTGGTAGGTGCTCATTAGACTGCTTCTGATGTGCTGGGAAGGCTGAGTGTATCCTGCTAGAGGGACTGCAATGTTCTTGTATAAGCTGAAAAACCTAGCAGGGCAAAGTGGGTAAGGGACAGGTCTCTTTATCTATGGAAAAATATTCTAGCTGTTTTCCAGAAACGTGTAACAAGAACCAGGGGCTGCTGGTCTCCAGAGTCTTGAGAAGATGTTTTTGTGGTTAGAGCACACAGGTCTGAAAATCTGGAGCTCTCGTCTAACTCTGTCATTGATTTATATTGTGGTCTCTGGTCATTTTGTGTTCTAATTTCCCTGCCCACAGAAAGGGAATACTTTCCTAATTAATTCTGGGTAAGATTATTTTTTTTTCTTCAAGCCAGTGCTACTCTTTGTGCAGTAGGTTGTTACAAGAAATAATAGTGCTGCAGTCTGGCCTCTGGCTTTGTCCACTGAGGAGCACTGTGGTACGACTGGGGATGAGGAAAAGCCAATGGATTTGCTTGCTGGGACCTGTGACTATTCTGAAAAACATATTCAGCGATGCCTTGATCCATACTATTTTTTTCTGTAGGTACCCTGTGCAGTAGCTTTTTCTCTCTATCCTGTCTTTCTAGGCAGAAACCTCTACAGATCATAACCCAGGCTGCCCACAGTGGCGCAGTGTATAACAGCATGACCAGTGATGGCCACCATCATCTCGTAGATTTATTTATCCTTATGGTGTTGCTGTGTGAGAATGTAAAACAGCAGCAGTATGACATCCAAAGTTAAAAATTCCACTTAAACAAAGCCAGGATGTCACCTACTGTGTGCAGATGTGGCTGCAGCCAAATGCATCATGCCAGTGATGGAGGGTGACAATGAGAGGCATCAATAAAAACTTCATTCAGGGAGAAATATAAAAAAGCAATTTAAACCCAGGCTGGATAAAGACCGAACAGCAGTATCCAGAACTTGAATATCCTTTTCTTTATGTTGCAGGTAGGTGGAAATGGTTATTGCAAATAAGGGGATGAAGGCGCACTGTGTTCTAGGACATGGTACAGCAGGCTGGCTCAAAGTGATGGATGCTCCAGGATGCATTACAATGAGAAGATAACTAATCATTGGTCCTATGCCTGAAATAGTTATTGGCCTCAGTAGACAATAAACACCAAAAGAGGTCTTCAGGGAAGGATCCTTGGGGGCATGAGAACCTTAGACTTCAGACCCACAGACTCTGCTGGGAAGCTTGCCTAGATCCAGGCTGTGCTTGAGCATCTTCTTTTCTCTCTGGGGACTGGATATGAATGCAGGGGTGCATATGCGAGGAATGACCTTTTTGTCTACATCTATCCTAGTAAATAAAAAGATCTGTACTGGTGTAATTCACCGAGCTGTGTCCAGGCACTGGTAGGAGTACAGCTCGGCATGGGCAGCAACGCCTCTGTGCCTCTGTTCCCAGTTTCTGGAAGTGAGAATAACAGCCCTCTCTGCCATTCACTGGGGCTGTAAGGATAAATATATTAAACTCTCCAATGTCTTGAGATAATAATATCAGTCTAGGCACGCAAGTGCCTCAGACAAATCCTGTGTGCAAAAGCCAAGTTGTTGAAAGCACAACTTTTGGCACAGTGAAACTGCTTGAAGGAGACTTTAGTTTGATTTCAAAGGGTTTCTGAGAATAACTGTTCTGAATCCTGCTTCCTCCCTGAAAAAAAAATGAATGCATAGTGTCACGAAAAAGACATTAAAAGAGGAAAATCAAAGCAGTTGGAAGATTGCTCCTGGTTTGGCTTTTTAGATTTGAGAAGCACACATCAATTCATCTGTTGAGCATTGTTGGTCTGGCACTGGTATGACAGTCCGTCGCCCTGCAGCACAAATCATTGCTGCAAAAGCTTCTTCAGGACACAGTTATTTATAATCATGGAATCACAGTATGGTTTCGGTTGGAAGGGACCTTAAAGATCATCTAATTCCAGCCCCCTGCCATGGGCAGGGACACCTCCCAGCAGCCCAGGCTGCCCAAAGCCCCATCCAGCCTGGCCTTGGGCACTGCCAGGGATGGGGCAGCCACAGCTCCTCTGGGCAGCCTAGGACAGTGCCTCACCACCCTCAGAAGGATTAATTTCTTCCTAATGTCTAATCTAAATTTACTGTCTTTTGATTTAGAGTCTTTACCCTTTTCTGTATCATAACACACCCTGTTAAAGTGTCTGCCCCTATCGTTCTTGTAGACACTCTTTAAATATCAGAGAGCTTTAAGTATTTAAGAGCTTTCTGGCTCTGACACAATTCAAAATTCGGTCTGTCCACTGGCATGGACATGGTTTTAGAAGTAGTTTACAGAGGTCCATTCTGCCACCCACCTCACACCTGTGGATGTCATTCCTTACGTAGCCACGGATATCTGCATGGTGGTGATGAGGTCTCTCCCAACTGCAGGACAAGGGGAGCAGGAAAAGGGAGAGGGAACCTTAATCATTAGCAGGAAAATTGGCCCTTTGTATGCATGACACCTTCCATGTGCCATCAATCATGCATGCACCACACCACGTGGCTGTTAGCACAAAATATACTTGCTGTTTGCTATTGACATCCTCTTGGTAGTAAATTACATTCATGGCCTCCGGGTTCTGGTCCTGTTGAATAGTTATTTGCAAAGCAAAGGAAACACATACTGTTTTTCTTCTATTTAGACCCAGAATGCATAAAATATTCTCTTTTCAGTCTGAACATGCAGGTGCCCTTTAGAAAGTGAATATTAACATTGCTTACGGAAAACATTCTTTATTTCCAGGTAGTTATTTCTCATGTAACAACACATCTTAGAGAATTCACCATTATTTATGTTTCTCAGAGAAGCTCCTAAAATAAAAGCTGTCCTACTTTCCTTAATCTTGAATCCTCACTTGGTAGATCGCATCAGATTTCAGTGCAGTTCTGGCTTGTGCAATTAACCTGTGAGGAAAAAAATCCCCAAACCTTCACCTTGTAAAACTCACTGGGCCAGACAGATGAAAAGCAGGCACAATTGCTTCTAAGGTTTTACTTCTGGTGACGTATTTACAATTACTTTGGAAAATTCAAAAACATTATGTTCTGACAGATCATGGATAATCAAAATTTTAAGAGAGAAATCCTGTAATTAGACACAAAGAAGCAAAGTTTAACCTGCACCAACAGCTAAATTAGACGTAATGAGACTTGTCCAAGGTTCTTTCATCAGGTATTTTGTTTGCTGGACTGATGCCTTTGCATCCTGGCTGTGCCACAGGATCTGCCTGTTCTTGGAGTTCCTCTGATGTATATGACATGTAAAAGACTTCCCTTATAAGCCTCATCTTTTAATTACTTGTCTGGGTGTCTGGAGGGGCTTTGCCTTGGCTCCTGCAGAGAGGCAACGCGATGGTGTCAGGCCATGCAGGGCGTTCCAGCCAGCCTTCTGCAGATGAATCATCTGAAGGGCTCTTTCTGAAAGGCTGGGCTCTTGCATTTATTTCATTCTCCTTGGTGAGCTGAAAATAGTGTGTATTGTTCTCATAATCCTTAGCAACTTGAAAACTGCCATAAATTGAATTCTTAATCTTTACCTACAGCAAGAAAATAGGCTAATTCAGTTATTCCTGCAGTTACTTAACTAATGCTAATTAACTGGGATTTTGATGGCTTTGTTTTTTTCAGCAGTTTTCTGAACATTTCACTTATCATTTCAATGAGTCCTGTACAAGTCTAAGCCATAGTGAATAGCCTTGTTTCTACGGTGCACATTATTAAGTCAGAGCAACATATGTAAAAATATATGTACAGGAAAAAAGAACTACTCCCACAATCTCATTAATCATAGATTAGCAAGATTCCTGATAGCTTGAATATGCTTTTTGTGAGGATTTTTTTTTTTAATATAGCCATGTCACAAGGCAGAAATAAATGAAGACAATGTTGAGAAGTGGTGGTACAACTGCAATTTAAACATATTGGTGTAGTTGTAGGTTACAGGTCAGAAAATACAGACCCACCAGACCTAGCTATTATGCCTTGAATTTATCTGGAGGACTGTGAATTCCAGTTTTGGATATTTTGAGGACTATTTTGAGCTGCATTTGCTTTGTTTCCCTTGAAATCTTCTTCTCACCAGAGTTACAAACAACGTGTTGAATGACTTAGACAGGGTCAGAAAGATGAGGTGAAGGATCAGGTGTATCTTTGTACATAACTTCAGTCTGATGCTAATCGCTAAAGGTTTATAGGCTGCAGTAGGGAAGGTCTTCTTTTGGGTAACCAGCACAAGTGGCCACACACTATTTAATACAGAGGGAACACCATGTATGTGCCTGCAACATGATGGGTTTTGCCCTCAAAAAATAGTGAATGGTTGTTCTATGAGCCTATTATGTAGCTGTAATGATCCAGTGCTTGCCACCAGTTTAAGGAGGGGTCATAGCTATGTCTTGAAACCCCATAGACTCAGTGATTTCCAGCCTGTTCTGTCTCCTGAGTTCAACTGCATTGAGCAAAGGCTTGTGTCTTGTATCAGAAGTGCATTAAGCAATGGGCTGATGAAAATTAACAACCATCAGATGAGCTGGGAACATTAGATAATCTCCTTTCACATTCAGTAAGAAACGTCCTCCTTTTACTATAAGAACCAGATGCCTCAAAGGGATCTTCAAGGACTGTGTGCAGGGACTGAAAGCAAGACAGCAGAGGAACAGGAATAGTGGGATGAGGTTGTGGGTGAGTAGCACAGATCTGCTTTTGGTGCCCAGCTGAGAAGTAGCTAATGGCTCTGACACTCAATGGACCTTCCTCAACCCTATTTCTATGCCTTGTGGAGCGCAGCTGAGCGTGCCCATGCTCACATCTAGGGGCACAAAATGCTGGTGCTGACAGCAGCCAGAATTTTTCTCCTAACTTTGATAGGATCCCATCTATAGGCAACAGATTTGGTTTTGCCTCTGGATGGAGTTGTAATATTTGAACCACTTTCAGCACTGTATGGGATGGTGAAACACTTGTGATGTGCTAGGGATTTAGAAAAAAAGTGTCAAATAAAATTCTCTCATAAAATATCTATGTAAAGCCTGCACAGGTGATAATAGACCAAGCCTGATACTCACAGTAAAGAACTCTGCATAGTTCTTCTGACTGTATTGGTTTGCTAAATAAAGAGTGGAAGGGGCTTGTTCATGGCCCTCAGGTCAAGTGGTTAGGACAGGCCTGCATCTGCTCAGCCTATGCCCATCCTTCTCTGCATCCCAGCTACACGGATGCCACAGAGCTTTTGGCCCTTGTTTTCCTCTAGGTATCAGATGGTACCGTGGTGGCCCTCACACTTGATCACTACGTTGTTTGGCTCTTCTCAGTTCAGAGTGTCTCGATGGGCATGAAGGTCTGTGGTGCAGTGCTCCATGATGGTGGGTGTGACATGCATGACCTGGGGACCAGCACAGAAAGCTGGAGGTGTTGGAGAGAGATCTTGCTGCAGTGGCCCCAAAAGGTCATGGTGTGAGCTAAAACAGTATCCATGAATCTCAGGCATTTGGTGCTTAAGTGAATGCTTAAGATCATTTCTTGGCCTTCTTTTAGCTGGTGTTGTAGAAGTGTCCCATACCTCCTTCCCAACAGAAGAACCCTGAGTCCTGAAATTTCATCTACAAGGTGAAGCAAATCCACAACCTCTTTGAGATGACCAGCTCTTCTTCAGCATGTTTGCCATCCCACCCAGTGTCAGGATTGGGGTCTTAGTGCTGGTCTTGCCTCTGGTCCCAGAGGCTGGCTGGTTGTTACCCCACCAGAGAGGAGAGGCCACTGCTGATCCCAAGTGAAGCGTAGCAGCTGGTAGGTAGGAGTCGGTGCTAAGGCAGCATCCTGTGCTTCCCTGGCGGTGTGAAGAGCTGCTCGGTGATGAAGGAGGGGAGGAGGGAGTATGCTGGGAGGAAGCTGTCACGGATCTGCCTCTCAGTGCTGCTCACAGTCCTACGCTGGCTGAGTCAGAGCTGGCGGGGAAGGCGAGACGCGTGGGTGGCCTCTGGGGAAAGTCCACGCTCGCATCAAAAAAAGGTTTACGAGGAGGAGAAAACCAACAGGACCCCCTCTGCAGTCTGAGGTCCATAAATCCAAAGGCCTGTGCCTGATGTTACACTGTGGATGAGGGTGAGGAAGACTATCCAGAGCCTTTCTTTGTGGTCTGTACTGCCTGGGTAACTACAGAGGCTTGCTGCATGTTAAAAGGCCTTCCCTCTGTGGTGGCCGTGCCTTTCACACCAATGGTACCATCCTGCTCTGGTGGTTGGTAAAAATTGGTTTCCATGCTGTGAGTCCCCTGGGGAGCAGGACATAGCTGGTCATGGATAATGAAGTCTGATTTTTTGGGTAGGCAGGCTCTGTGTGTGCTCTTTGGGTTGTTTGCCACTGGCGAGTGGCACTCACCATCAAAAGGGCCTTGGTGGACATGTGTAGCTGGGTCTCATACCCTTGAGAACTGGGAATTTGTCAACATTGTTGGACAAAGCTGTGAGGCTCAGCCTTTAACATGGACCAAGCCACTGCATTCAAGCTGCTGAGAGCAAACGAGCTAGATGGTGAGATCTCCACCACAGCATCCAGCGAGTTTCCCTCCCTCACTGCCCTGCTGCCCTCATGTTGTGAACTCACCAGCACTCGTGTTTCCATCCCTACACACAAACACTGTTCTCATAGATAGCACTTTTTAAAAGTTCTCCAGGATTTACTTTAAAATGGTTGAATTTGTTCTTGGTTGAGATATGCAAAGCCAAGCATGGTGAGCTTTGAAATCAAGCTTATGTTCGGAAATAATCCAGAGACGAATTAGCAAAGACTTCAAAGTTAAATTAGCCAAGATAACATGTCAAGCCATTGAATTTCAGTTTAACAGCATGCCAAAATATCTCAAGATGTCTCTTATGATGTATTGCATTGTTTCTTACAATTTGAGCAGTAGAAAAGTGAATAAAAATAAGTCTGCATCCTTCTGTTTCTCTTTGATTTACTGTCTGAAAATTCAAGATGTTTAAAAAGGTATTTATAATTGTACATTTAGGCTTCGGCAGGCATTTATTTTACTGTGCAATTTGAAAGTGATTCAGTTAAGCAATTAAGGACTAAACTAAATTGTCACACACAAAAAGGGATATTTGCATACGTTACTTACAGCATCCATTTCAAGCTGATTTCCAGGAGTAAAACATGGGTCTTGCTGTTCCTTTCCCACATCCTTCCTAATAATTTTTGAAAAATTGGCCATTTTGAGCTGAATTTGATGAAGGAGTAGAGTTCTCGGGTATAAATAGATCCCAACGAGTTTTGTGAAGTTGTGTCCCCAAAATATAGAGCACCTGTAAGTGCTTCCAGCAGAAGGAAATATTCTTGTGAGTTTTGAAAGTGGTAGCACGTGCCCCATAAACAGCTCAGCATTTCCCAGTGGCTGAAGCAGAGAGGTGTTTCCTTTTCTAAGTATAGAGTGGTTATTTTGAGGGCTTGACAGGGGAATGTGGAGTTTCATGCATCACCCACGATGTTTGAAAAAGCATTAGGATATTGAGACTATCTGTGACAAGAAGTAGAGAAATGATTTAAGAGGCTGGCAGAAACACCAGGGAAGAGTTTAAAAGAGCTTGAGAGGTTAGTCTGACCAAGCAATGATTAATAACGGATATGTTATGCACAGTATCTGGTGGATGCAGACTGCTAGGAGAGACAAATTGGCTGTGGTTGGGCCTGTGTGACAGGCCTTTTCTGACTGCTCACTCTGACTGCAGGTGTTAAAGAAGACAGAAGATATGATTCTGCAGATCTGTTACAGAATCCCAGAATGGTTCGGGTTGGAAGGGACCTCAAAGCCCCCCCAATGCCACCCCCTGCCATGGGCAGGGACACCTCCCAGCAGCCCAGGCTGCCCAAAGCCCCATCCAGCCTGGCCTTGGGCACTGCCAGGGATGGGGCAGCCACAGCTCCTCTGGGCAGCCTGGGACAGGGCCTCACCGCCCTCAGAGTGAAGAATTTCTTCCCTGTAGCTAATCTAAATCTCCCACTTGTAGTTTAAAACCACTCCTCTTGTCCTACCACCACATCCCCTGACACACAGTCCCTCCCCAGCTTTCCTGCAGCCCCTTCAACCCCAGCTCCCTCAGCCTGGCTCCACAGCAGAGGGGCTCCAGCCTCTGAGCATCCTTGTGGCCTCCTCTGGACTCGCTCTGGTCCATCCCCGTCCTTGCGATGGGCCCAGAGCTGAACGCAGGCTCCAGGTGGGGGCTGAGGAGAGCAGAGCAGAGGGGGACAATCCCCTCCCTACCCTGCTGCCCACGCTGTGTTGGTGCAGCTCAGCACACGGTTGGCTTTCTGGGCTGCAGGCGCACATTGCTGGCTTGTGTTGGGCTTCTTGTTAATCACCACCCCCAGGTCCTTCACCTGCTCTCCATCCATTCTCCACCCAGCCTGGATTTGTGCTTGGGATTGCTGCAGCCTAGGTGCAGGGCCTTGCACTTGGCCTTGTTGAACTTCATGAATGTGCATGTTAACCTGCTCCAGCAAGTACAGCTCTTTAAACCTCCCTTTCTCTGGAGGAGGATATCAGCAGGCACCCAGGCTAGGACTAGCTATGGCCTGAAAGGACATTTGTGTTACTACCTTATGTCTGTGGTGGAGACACTGCTCAAAACCATTGAAGTCACTGTGAGTTTTTCCATATGCTCAGTGAGCTGTGATTCAGGCTCTTGCAGAGGTGAGGACAAGGATGTATCCACTTTTTTAAGAAAAAGCAAATACCGTCTGCAGAAGCTTCTGTTCAGCAAGAAATTCCAAAGAAAGCTTTGGATCTCATCTCTTCTGTGACATTAAGTTATGGTAATTTTAACATATTCCTTTGAATTTTAAAAGTGAGTAGCATGTGCTCCGTAAACAGTTCCACGTTTCCCAGTGGTAGAGAAGAGAGGCGTTTGTGGTGTTGGTACCAGTGGTGGGGTTTCCGCACACCCTCAGGAGGAGGAGAAGGAGATCCTGATGTGGTTTGTGTTATAGCAGCAGTGGTGATTCCAGCATGGCTCACAGAGGAAGAACAGGAGAATTTTAGAAGGGTCCCTCTTGGTGCAAGACCATAGGAAACAGCCACCTGCCCAAAGGACGTTGAAGCTGAGGTTTCCGTGATGTTGCTCATTTTGAGACATCTGCTTCAGAGAGGGTAGCAATGGAGTAAAAACAAGGAAAGAATGAAAGACAAGGACATTTTTATGATGTGTACCAGGACACACTTTCCTAGTGGTTGAACTTATCCTCTGAATGAAGCGTGAACAGATCTGTGACTCAAAGCTGAGCAGCACAGAGAGGTTGGGAGCAATTCTGCAAATTCAGAGGAAATGATCAAAAAATTGATGGACAAAATGATGCGTGAGCTTTTTTTCCCCACTTCTGGTTTCTGCAATTTGAAATTGCTTCTAATGCCAAGAAAATCAGAACAGAAACTGGCCAGTATTGCAGGTGCCTTGGGTACAGTCACGCCTGATATTTAAAGGACCATATAATGAATTTCCTCCTGAAATTTTGCAGAGTACATTTTGTATTTTAGTGATGGAAAGCTGGGCTCAGATTGATTCTTCTCTGAAGAGTGAGAATTTCTGGGTAATGTTGATCTTCAGGTTTTACCACATTTTATAAATGCAGTTCTGTTTTCTTTTTCCAGATAGGAAAATTCATGATGTAAAAGAAAATTCTTTTGAGACATAGTTTGGATAAAGAAACTACTTATGTGCAAATGTGAACATAAATTTAAGAGAAGAGACAAACTAAAAAAAAAGAAAAAAAAAACCCTCTTGAGGTTATTACATCAATCTCAAACTTAATAAGCTGGAAGAGAATGCATTTTGGATTTTATATTAACTTCCTTCAGACTGAGAACCATTTTTCCTTGCACTTCGGTTTCCATCTCATTAATTTATTAATAATTAAACACCTGAAAAATAAAAGATCTGTTATTTCTCAAGTAACGTCAACCTATAGATTTCTAATTAACCAGCCTCAGAGCATGGAAAGCCGTTCCTCCAGCAACTGTTGCTACCACCAGCAAATTTTAGTTGCAGAAATAAAGTTTAATTATTTTTCTCTGCCAGAAGAGAGACCAGAGGACAACAGAGATTGTGCTTAGCACAAAGGCCGTGTCTAAGGAGGAAGCCTACAAGCATCTCTGGGTGTCCTGGGCCTGAGTGTGGGCTCTAGGTGCATCCTGGCTTGTGGGGTGATGCATCCCGTCCTGTGTTGGTTGGAAAACCTGAGTTCACGGATGAGGAAGGATTCATCCATGCTCCCTGCTGTGCTCTTGAGGATGCTGTGCACAGGGAGGTTAGAAACTGCACAGATGCATTGCCCTAACCTTGGAGACCTCACAAGCCCTGGAGCTTCATAGATGAAACAAACAGCAAAAGGTGAAATGAAAGCATTTGGAAGAGGAATAAAAGTGGTTTAGGGCACAAAAGGAGCCTATGGTGGTGTCAGAAGAAAAATGCACCATTTTCCAAACCTGTTTTTGCCTTTTTCCAGGATGAATCTGTCTTACCAGCTACTCTCTAGCACTACAAAAACCTCCTGTGAGTTGTGGGCAGAGAAACTCTTTAAGGTGTATTTCATCTCATGATCCCGCAAACGCCTTTTGACGTAACTTTTACCCACATAAATAATCCTCTCTGCAGGGATTTGAGAATCAGGTTCTCAAATTATAGCTCCTGATGTGCCAAGTGCCTCTGACTATGTGGATCTCAGCCCACAGCAAATATCCTTAGAAACTTTTTTCCAGATTGATCATTATGTTCTTTTAGAGTCATTTAAAAAATAATAATAATAACATTTCCTGCCTCATAACTGAAGAGACAGCTGTGCATATAGGGTGAAACTGCAAATGCTCCTTGGAGCTCTTGTGTTCTGCCTGCTAGAGTGGTGCTGAGGCTCCTCCTGTGGGGATCACGGAGAAATACAAACGATGAAAATACTGGAAACAAGTAGGAAAGAGTGGCTGAGGAGTTGGAGAAGGGATACTGACTGGCGAAGGATGAAAGTCTTAGCAATGAATCATACAATGCCAAAAATATTAAACAAAAGCAGAATCTCTCCTCCCCTTGCTACAGAACTTCAGAAGTTCTCTATTGTTTCTGGGTTTCTCCTCTGCATTCATTGCTAGAAGTGGTGGCACCTATTCCAGCTGAAATCAGGGACCTGTAGGGTTTATTTTTAAGGAAATCCAGGCTGGTTAATGATACTGTTCAAGCTCAAGGATAGCTCTGATATCCTGGGGTTCAGCCTTCACTGTCCTCCAAAATCTATGCAGCTTCTCCCGATGTCTTGTCGTGTCACCAGCTTTCCCTACCCCTAGTTATCCCTTCTCCATAGTCCAAGGGGAGGTTTGCACAGGTACTGTTGAGACCTGTAAAATGGAGCTCTGCAAAATTAGATTTTCTCCTCCAGAGAGTTCCTTATTGCTTGTGGCTGCTGCACCTGCCCTGTACTGGGTGGAGATGAATGAGTTTGGGGGGGGAGGGAGGGAGAGAGAAAGAAATAGGTTGCATTTTTAAAGGCAAAACTGTGAAGTGGAAGGAGCTGTTTTCTCCACAGGGAGTGGTGACTGAAAGGGAGATGGCTCAGTATGACCGAAAAAACAAACACACAGATTTATCTATGAGATAAACCCAGTTACGACAGCGATGACCTTGTTCCCCATTGGGTTTTCTCATGAAAATGCAATTAAATGTCTGCTGTAGCCCTACAAAATCTCTTGGATGCTGTTTTGCTGTATACACCCCCACAGCCAGTGCCAGCCCTGCTGGGGACCAGGAAGTGACAGAAACATTGTGTGCTGGAGGTGGGATTGAGCAAGAACATCCAGTCTGGCCCCGTCTGACCTTTTGTTTGTTCAAATCTGGAAATAAAACTTAAAGAAAACAAGGAAACAAAACAAAACAAAACAAAACAAAAAACAACAACAACAACAAACACAAACTAAATAAACATTTATGCAGGGATGGAGAGATAGGGGCCAAATGCAAAGAAGGACCTGGGCATCCAAAATTATGCCTAGCTGTAATGTAAGCATCGACATCCAAAGCTGTCATGGTGAGGACTTTCACGCAGCATCCCTACCCCCGAGGGTGCTCTTTGCAAATCCCTGCCCCAGGAGGTGGTGCCAGGATGCTGCCTCCGCCCTTTGCAATAGCAGCATCCAGGTGGGTACCCAGCCAGGTGCTCTGATCCCCTCTGAAAAAAATGCCTGGGGAGTGTCAGCAAGAATGGATGCCTAGCTGCAGTTTTTGCTGTTTTACTTCTTGTATTTTTGTTTCCTACATTTTCAAGATGTATAAATTTGTGGGGAAAAATATTGAAGCTTTCTTAGAGACAAAACCTACTCATTCCATAGAAATGCAAAATCAACTTACTTAATGCATTGTTTTTCGTTTTCTCTCATAGGGGTGATTTTTGTGAAACTTTGTTCCACTGCTAAAGGTTTAAAAAAGATAAAGCAGTTCAAAAAAGTCGGAGAGTAAATGCATCATGGGTGCTTTGTAGAGAGCTCACATTTACAGAGTGGTGGCAAAATCTTCTCTGAAATTTTGAATACTTACATTTTATTTTCACACATCTTGCGATGCTCAATTTTTCTGCTTTTATGCTCTGGGCTGGCCAATTTAGCTCAGAATCAGAGGAAGTCAAGAGCCCAAGAGACGAATTTTAATTAGAAGGCAATCAAACCACCAGATGGCTCCCTGATGTCTTAAATCACCACTTGGGCGAAATAAATTGATTTTTCTTGAAAACAGTGCTAGAGTTAATTTTAAACAAAACCCCAAAGCTGAAACATAAAGTAGTTTTGCATAGTTGTGAGAATAATTTGTGGACTGTGAAGCATACATTGGAGTGGTTTATTTGTTTAATAAAAAGCATTAATAGCTGAAACGCTGGTTACTTTTGCAGCGTGCCCTGTGATCTGTTCTCAGCGTGGCTTTTGTTTAAAAATATGTTTAATGCTTGGATTTGGCTGTACTAAACAAAGGAAAATAGCACAAAAGAAGTTAATTCTTCCCAATCCTCAGTTTCGGTACCGTGCTGCTTCTGAGAGCTGTAGAAGTTTGGGGTCTGAACCAGCTCTGCGGTGTGTGTTTTAGAGGGGGCTGCCCTCCTTTTGGACCTTGCAGAGCAGCTGTGGGACCACAGCTCTCTCCCATGTCCCACCTGCCACTTGAGGTCCAAATTCAAAGGCTGTTTGCAGCAAAACAGATGTCCTACAAGAAGGACATCGAGGTGCTTGAGCGGGTGCAGAGAAGGGCGACGAAGCTGGTGAGGGGCCTGGAGAACAAGTCCTACGAGGAGCGGCTGAGGGAGCTGGGCTTGTTCAGCCTGGAGAAGAGGAGGCTCAGGGGCGACCTTATCGCTCTTTTTAGGTACCTCAAGGGAGGCTGTAGCGAGGTGGGGGTTGGCCTGTTCTCCCACGTGCCTGGTGACAGGACGAGGGGGAATGGGCTTAAGTTGAGCCAGGGGAGTTTTAGGTTAGATGTTAGGAAGAACTTCTTTACTGAAAGGGTTGTGAGGCATTGGAACAGGCTGCCCAGGGAAGTGGTGGAGTCACCATCCCTGGAAGTCTTCAAAAGACGTTTAGATGTAGAGCTTAGGGATATGGTTTAGTGGGGACTGCTAGCGTTAGGTCAGAGGTTGGACTCGATGATCTTGAGGTCTCTTCCAACCTAGAAATTCTGTGTGATTCTGTGTGAAAAATTTGTGAATATTTTTGTGCCATCTGCCTCTGGAGAGGCACAAAAGATCTTGTGATCTAAACCCACCACCAAGGAGGCACCACTCTGCAGCCACGTGCTTTTTTTGCACACTGTCTATATATTACCCTTGTAGCCTGGTCTCTTGCCTTGTGCTGCTGTGTCCCAGGGGGTCCTGGGATAATCCAGGGATGATCGATTGCAGCTGCAATGCCATTTCCCCTTCCACATCACCTGGCCACATTTGTGGGGGTGTCTGCTTCATCTACAAGGGACATGCACACATCAACCTGTCACCCAGCAGGTGACCCAACACCTGGAGTCTCCTGTATTAGACCCCAGGGAGCTGGGAGGTCTGTTCTTGCAAGCAGAGGTGTTTTAGGATAGTTTTATTATTCTACAATAATGTTGTCAGTCTATTGTACTGTTGATACCTGTTTGAATCTGGAGACACTGCTGTGAGCAGGATGTGCCACTTGATTTCCGTGTTATTTCTGCTGGCTAGCCTACAGGAGCTGAACAATGGGGAGAAAGAAAAAAAAAAACAAAAAAAAAAACACAAAACACATAATAACATAGTTTGGTTTTGTATCTCCAAACAGGGCTTTGGTCAATGCTGAAAGCCAAGTCCAGCTGGTTTCGTGGCTGAGCTTTCAGCGCTGGGGGCGCCAGGACACAAGACATGTCCTTGCCTCAGGTGCTGACCCTGAGCAGAAAAAACAACAACCGTAAAAAAAAATATATCATAAAAACGTCGGCTCCGTTTTCCCAATAAATATTTTATTTTAACCGAGTATTATATAGAGGTGCTTTTACGTACTGGCATAGCACTTTAACAAAAAGTACTTTAACAAGGGGGTTCAGCCCGGTGCTCAGCAGCTACGAGGTGGGGGGGAAACATTTGGCAATTCTGTTTTCCTAACCTCCCGAGAACACACCAGAAAGATTCCTCTTAATTGAACCCTTAAACTTTTAATGCAGTCCCTGGACTGATATGCGTTTGCCATATGTTTTACTTAGCTGTTAAATGGTTGACTAAGGCCTTTACTTGGCCTGTTAAGCTGAATTGATGACATTTTAATATTGCGCAGGGAATACCACAGCCAAATAGAAAACAGATGTCTGTGGTGCTGAGATGGGTCAGTGCTGGTGCAGGGTGCGGAGCCGGACCAGGGAGCTGCATTCTTGCAACCAGAGCAGCATAAATAACACCGGGAGAGCAGGAGAGAGTTTGCAGCAGTGGCTTTGAATGTTCATACCTAGTTATAACTCATTATTTAAAGGCTGTCTAAAAGCACTTTATAAATCACCAGCATGAAATCTGTTTTCCATGCCTGTCTATAGCAAATGGCTAATATGAATGGCTCCTTCCACTGCATAAATATACCTGCTTTGCCTGCCTGAGGGACGGACACACTCCCTCTGCAAGACCAAACTTGGCTTGGCGATTTCTCAGTTGGTTATGGAAGACAAGGGATAAGATTACCATTTTACCAGCGTGACAGGACAAACATGTTTCTCAGAGGGATGAATTTGGCTCCACGCAAAGGTGAAGGGAACGACTGACGTTCATTTTAATGGCCCTCGTTACCACTCCGTGGCATTAGCATCAATAACGCAGTGACAGTGCTGAGTAAGTGTTACGGCACTGGGGGAGTCTTGAATTAGTTTCTGAGAAGCGGAACATTTTCAAACGGAGGTATGGAAAACACCCTGTGGTTTGAGGCACTTTCCAGGAGTTGGAGACGTTGGCTTGAAGCCCCTGCCCTCCCTTCCAGCTGGAGCAGGGAGTGGAGTTTGTGCCCCACGTCCCAGGAGCTTTGGTGCTCGCAGTTAGCTGCATGGCAGGTCTTGACCTGTTGGCAATGGGTTATCTGAACCACACGAGTGATACTAAATGTCCAATTCCCACTTGAGACACCTAAGTCCCCTTTTAGGCTCACCCTTTGGTGATTTGCTCAGTGTCATGAAGGAAATCAGTGGCAGAGCGAAGCTTGAACACCGGTCTGCTGGCTGGGGCTCTTGCCATGGCCATGCTTTTGTGTCCCAGGGTATCATGATGGTCCTGCAGGTCTCACACTGCCCTGCCTGTTGGCATTTGGGGCTTGGGAAGAAGAATGATGGGGTTGTGTGTGGGCTTTTGTGAGTACTAGATGTAATTAGTGCAGTAAAAGTTGTTTCTTTGCCAGCCCTGGTGTTAGTGAGGCCACATTTGGTGTGGAACAGGGGTGGGACCAGATGGACCCAGAGGTCCCTTCCCACCCTGGCCATTCTGGGACTCTGGGATGCTTTAACAGGCCACTGGAAGATAACCAAAACACTTTGGTCTTTTCCTTAAGACCAGCATAACAACAGTTTGCTGATTTGACTGCACTGACTTAGAGAGACTCTGTGCCTTCCTGGCAGTGCCTTGGACTGAACGCCCTCCTTTTTATTACCATTTCCTCAGTTTTCAGCCTCAGAATTGCCATCATGCAGATAATGAGTTGCCCAGACACTTTTGCACTAATACTTGTGCATCAGCATGCAGGCTGCAAGGTGCTGGGTGGCAACAGGGGCAAAGTCTCTCCCTTGCATTATAGGCAACTACAAGGCACGGGCTTTTTAGGAGCTCAAACAGCATCATTCTTTGGCTAAGTGCACTGAGCTTCTAGTCCTGTGATAATCAGATCTTGTTTGTACAAGACAGTGTCTGGAGTAGCTACCATACACATGCTCCCTATAGATATGCTCTGTGCCAGAACAAACCTTTGTGCTCTGAACTAATTGCCCTGCTCCACAACTTGTATCACTGCTGTGCCACATCCTTCACAACCTCAGGGTCACTGCTGGTCTCACTGGCCACAAACTTGCTTCCTTGTCAAGTCCCAGATTAACTCTGAGTGAAATCCTCCACTTCTGTAACCAGTGCAGCCCCACGGGCACATCCAGGGCTGCCTCACTCAATATTTCCCCACTGCAGGATGCTAAAGCTGGATGCATGCAGGACACTCAGATCACTGTGCAGGGCTTGTGAGCCCCACGGTCACAGTGTCTGCTTCATTTTTGTCTCTGAGCTTTTGCAATGCACTCTCACTACCATATTAGCAAAAAACCCCTCTGTATCCAGCTGTTTTCTCAACTCCCAGGCATTCTTAGTCTGTGTATAAATCATGCAGCCCAGGAGCACAGTGAGGGCTATATTTGCTAGATTATTGTTTGGGTTTGATCTAATCATTAGTTTAGTTTCAGCTTGGGATGGGGGAGGAACTTCTGATTTTAATTTTCACATTGGGCTTGATCTAATCACTGCTTTAGTTTTGATTTGAGTTGGAGGAGGAACTTTTGGTTTTAATTTTCACATAGCTGTGTTTATAACACATGCAAAAGATGCTAAGGAGCTACAACTGGCACTTAAGAGTATGACTGTAGCATGAAAAAGGAAGATTAAAGCCTTCTTTTTTTTAAATCACAGCTGAAATGATGAAGTCATGCTTTTACCTGCAGAAATGCCCAGGATGTTATCAGACTTTACACCGACCAAATGAAGTAGACAGCAAGTAAATGTAAATGAAATGTCCTATGAAATGCCCTATGAAATGTCCTGAGCTGTTGTGGTGGCATCTCAGAGCAGGTTAGCATCATGCCCATCAGCACAAATATTTATGTCCCCCAGAGGTGGGATAAGGTCTCAGACTGTGTGAGCTGGCTTGCACCTTGTCTGTGGCTGGCAGAAATGATGCTCTTGGGTCATCTCCTGCCACGAACCTCTCTTTAGAGCAGCAAGGCTGAGCCGGGAGGGCAGTTCCACGGCTGCAATCTGAAGGTGATGCAGTTTCACAGCTTGTGTTTTTGCTGTTGCTTCAGGATTGCTCATGAATGGGATTTTATGGGGCAGTTTAAGTATGAAATGTGAGACATGGGGGAATTATATCCTGTATGGTCCCCAGGAGGTAAAGCTTAAGAGAAAACTGTGCATGGGGCACAGCAAAGAGCAGGAGGCAGCAAGATTTTGGGGGGGCTTTGGGATAGTCCTGTTGGATGCTTTGTGGGCTGTGGGAAATAGGGACTGTGTCTTCACTCTTCACCCACTCTGCTTTGGGATGGTGCTTCCAAGGAACTGCCTTTGGGATGCTGCTCCTGAGAGGGGGATTTTCGTGGTGCTCTCATGTGGGATGGGCACGAGTGTCACCCAGCACCAGCAGTATCCTCAAGCTGCTGGTCAGACCTTGAGAAGATGACCCAGATACTTGCTGTAAGGTAGAGATGAGGCTTTGGATGGTGCTGTATTGGGCTTCTGGATGTGGTTTCTGAAGATCCTGCATCTGAGAGCAGCTGGTGCAGTTTTGCTCTTTTTTTTTTTTTTTTTTTCTTTTTTTTTTTTCCCAGTAATTATTTTTATATCAGTTATGTCTTTGTTTTTTCAACCATCAGATTTTCCAGTTTGTCATTAATTCACCTACTGAAACATTTTAGGGAAATAGACAAGGGGACAGTAACACAACCTCCTAAACAATTGAGCATGAACTATAAGGATTTGCTTATTGGCATTGATTTGCTCTCCTGAAAATAAAATTACCATGGGGCGACTTGTGCTGATTAATGAAGAATTAGCCAGAGACTTTTGTTTTCTCTGTCAAGGCAACTCTGTGAAGTGCTGGAGTAGACAGCAGCTTTGGAGCAATAATGTAGAAGCAGATATTTACAGTCTCTCCCAAGGCCATGGGACAGACCCAGTAAAAACCAGAAGGCCTGGCAGTTGGCCAGCCTGCGCTGTTAAGAGGCAGGAGCAAATAGCTACCTTTAAAAATAACAGATATAAAAAATCTTCCCTCTTTTCCTGGAGTCTTCATTGTTAGCTTGAACATGTGTCTGTTTTCATCTGCATGATTAGATTCTTGGAATTCATCTCCATGATAAATTGATGATTTCCATTAGAAACATCTCAATGGCCTGGACTAAATCAGCCACCAGTAAGGCAACAATTGAAGAATTATTAAAATAAGCCCAAGGCACATTTCTTTTCTGCAGGACATTCTGAAAACTCTCTCTGGTGTTTTGTGCTCTGACTTTATCTTTCAACAAATGCTTTTCCTGCAGGAGTAGACAGGGCTTATCCTTTCAGAAGAAAAAGTCAGTTATTGCATGGAATAAAACCAGTAGATTTGTGGCTGTGGCACCTGGTTCGGGTCTGCAGTTCTGAACAGGACTGAGCAAGCATGAGGGGTTGGCAGCATTGTCCTTTTATCTCCGTGCCCAGCTGGTTTCACTCAGTGGATTCCCAGCATTTTTGGAGGCTGTCCTTTCTGCTGGCCAGTTTTGCCTGGGGCTTTGTCGGCTGCTGGTGGCACCTCATTCCTCCCATGTCCCATGGGGACACCATGGTCAGGGTCTCCTCGTGGAGTTCATGAGGAATAATTGAAGAGCAGAAATAGCTCCTTGGTGGCTCACATGCTCAACTGAGGGTTTGGGGTTTGCTTTTTCCTTTTTTTTTTTTTTTTTTTAGTATGAGGAATTAAGGCCAGATGTGGGTTTTTATTTCTTATCACTATTATTTTATTTTTGTAAGAAAATGTCTCTTTTGTGCATCATAAATCTTCTCTTGGGGCCATGAGAGAGTATTTGTGCTGCCCACCCTCCAACCAAACCACAGTAAATCAGCAGGTCCTCCTGGCCCCCAACATACCTTATCTGTGCAAGGGGCACAGCTCGGAAATTCACTGACAGTGGGAGAAGGCAGCTGGCAAGCTGCAATTAGATGTGGACCTTTAGTCACGAGCACTATTCCTGGCCCATCACAAACACATCCTCTGCCAGGCTTCCTGCATGGAGCTGGGAAAGAATGGGTAACATGAAAAATTGCAATGAATGGGGTAGGTGAGAGGGAAGTCTCATATGGGACAGGGTAAGGTGTGCTCAGCATTGTGGATTGCAGAGGGGTTGGAGCAGTGGGGTTTAGAGCAGTATTTTGCCATAAACTGTTTTTAACAGCTTTGGGTTGATTGTGTGTGCAGGTCATCCTTGCTCACCATGCCCCATATCCACTGTCCCCTCTTTAGAGAAGATTGGTTAAGAGAGTAATCCACTTGCATACAATCTAGGGGTTTCCAAATTCAATTCGTGTTACTCCAGGTTCTTACAATGACATTACAAATGGCTTTGCAGCTCCAGTGGAAACTGAATTTACTGACTAAGGATATAATATTGCTCTAAACAGTCGCATAAGTTTTATTTAGCTGAGGCTGCATCCAAGCTGTAATAATTCAGTTTGGTCTCTGCCTCAATATTGGAAAAAAATCAGTCTCCACTGTAGAAAATGGGAATATTTTAATTGAACAGTAGTGAGATAAACATCATGAGATGTAGTAAGGTGTAGGACTGAACAAATGATATTTGGAAGAGGGTGGTAATTGGAGACTCTATATTTTATTTAGTTCATTCAGTATTGAAATATGGATATTTAGTACTGGTCCGTATCTGGATCAGGCATGGCCAGATCATTACTGATGCGGATGTAAGCAAAAATTTTCAGCTTGGTAACTCTCTTTTCCAAATGAAAAGCCAGAAATAAGCATCACTGTGTGTGCACTCAGCTCCTAGGCATCATTTCACAGAGGCTGTAAAAGTAGCTGCTGAATATCATTTTTTTGGGGGGGAGAAACATCAGAATAAGGAAGAATGAAGTTACCAGAACCTAAAAAGAGGAAGGTTGCTCTAAAGAGCAAATATCTAAGGAGCCTGGAGTCAATGTTTAAAGGGATCCAATGACAGGTTATCAAAAATTATCATTGGAAAGAAACCCAATGTAATTAGCCGGTGCATGTAATTAACCACTGGACAAAGCAGACAAGGGATTAGCAGTATCATCTAAGTCAAGTCTGGACACTCTGCTAAATGATAGTCTTTTGCCTGGCCAGGAGCTATGGATCTGAGGCAAAAATTGTACTGTCTTTGTTTTGTCTGAGGTCAGATTGAATTATCATAATGGCTTTAAAATCTATGAATCTGTCATATTTGATTTTAAATGAGTGAATCAAAAGACTGCCTTAATGTAGGTATGCACATTCAGGCCAAAGTTGAGTGAATAATTCAGTAATTAATTCGATGAGCACGAAGATAAGATCATGAGCATTGTTTTATTGGGTCATACCAAGGATTCATCTCTTCTAGGATTGCTCCTCAGATGACAAAGGCTTCTGTCTTAAATCCACCACCTGCTAATTCTACTAGGTCCACATTTCTCGTATGTGGTGTGAAATAATTGCTTCTATTTCCCTTTTTCATCTTCTATTCTTTTCATGATTTGGTAGAGCTCTGTTGTATCTCCTCTGTCATCTCTTTTCTTTGTTAATTTGACCTCTCTTTTCATGGACATGCTGGCTACTTGTTTTTTTTCTCTGTACTTTCCTGGTTTGACTGTACTTTTCCATGTTGAGGCAACCAAAGCATCTTCCAGGCTTTTTTCTAGAAAAGGTCGTCAAAGTGGGATTTATCTGAATGAACACAGAAATGGACACTTCTGTTTGACTTATTCTGAAGTGTGAACCCAGCAGCATCACACCCTAGAAGTGCCTCCTTCTTTGCATTGGCTGAAGGAGCTGAGGGCGATAGCCTCATAGGTTATTTTGTAGACATGCTACTTTGGGTGAGATGAAATTTGTCAAAATGTTAAAGGTGTGGGTGAACCATGGGTGTTTACAGGGAGAAATTATTTTCTCCTTTGCATTCAATTTCCTCTCAAACCTTCTGCTTGCTTTCTTATAGCCACAGACCATTTCAGGGAACTGTCAATGATACCTCCAACATTTCTTTCCTGATCTTATAGATGCTGTACATCCTAAAGTCATGTATGCACAGTGGAATGGGGTTTTCTATGTATTATGTTTAGTTACTTACAAATTTCTTAAGAAATACTTCATTATAAGCAACTAGAATTTTGTGGTTTTCTTTATCAGTTCTCTGTGTAAGGTTCTTCACACTTCCTCAAGAGCTGAAGAGCTCATAAATGACTTTTTAATGTGTATAAATATAGTTGTAACTTGATAAAATGATACTGTAATGTAAAATGATACGTAATTTAGAGTAATGTTGGTCAGTTTAGTTTAATATTTAGCTCCATGTATATTGTTTCTAGCCACTGTTTGGAAAAGTTGATTTCTGCAACAACATATCTTGCCCAGTTGACTGCATTTCTTTCTTTGTTTCAAATTAAATTTTGCTCAGTTGTGTTCATCTAGAACAGAGGAACAACTCAAAGTCCCTACATATAGTGCATCCTATAGAAAAACAAAACAAACACAGAATTTACATGAAATAGAGGTGATAGAAGGGGCTCCAAAGCTCTATCTGTGCTGAGGCAGGAATCACTCAATGTTATTTTAACACTGGCTGTTTCCGCAGTGATGTCTTTCTGAAAATTTACTTGTGAGAAATCATGGAAATCAGACACAGAAGAAGAAATACACATGCAAAAACACATTTTTATTAAGTATTATTCACGGAAAAGACGAGCTGTTTAAGCACTGGCTGAAAGTGATTTTAGTATATTTTCTGTGGTCCTATTTTTATATTTAGGACAATTCTTCCTACTGCATTCATCTTACATTTCATGATTGTTTACTGTACATTGCGTAATTTATGACATCCATTTTCAGTTACTTTGGTTCTCATAATTTTTAGGTCTGTTCTTCCTAGTTCATGCTGGCAGGACATTGAGGTTGGTTTCCACTGGAAAACAAGTCAAAAGGAAAACAAACCCAACCTATTAGTGCTGAAACCTGACCTACTTTTAAATTGCTGTCAGGTGAGGAATCTCCTCCAGATTTTAACCATCCGTTTATTTTATGGAGAACTTGAGGAATATGACAGCAGTTAGGAAGTACATTGTTCCAGACACTGGAAAACATATTTTGTGTGGTTTGTCTACAGAGCTCTACTCCTCTGTTTTCTCGAGGCAAAGTGGGAAAGACCGAGGCAACAAAATCACATGCATGTAAATATATGTATACAATGAGCAGAATAGTTGTACTTGGGCTGATTTACTGGCACCCAACATACAGAGATGAATTAAACAGAGTAATTGCTCCTTTAACACTAATTTTTTTGAGCTATTTAATCCATATTGTGCACGATCTAATGAAATTTTTAAAAATGCTGTTTTTTTCAGTGAAATCCGTGGTGAATATGTTGTGTGTATGGATTCATGTGTGACATCAAACTATTGGACGACACATAGGGCACAGATGGAAGTCACCATCGCTGAGCTTTGTTTTTTCTTTTTTATTTAATGCAGAGCTATGAAGAAAAGCAGTCCCTATAACCAGCAGATATATCCGTAGGACTTTTTTTCAAATGGCAAGGAGCACACTTCAGTGGGATCAAGCTGCCAATGCTAGATGCTTCCTTGGCTTCTGTGAAGATGCCAAGCAAACTATGAGAGCTCAGATGAGTAGAAAAAAGATGTGCCCATCCTCTGCACTTCATAGTGGTTGCAGACCTCAGGGGAGGGGTAGAAATATGAAAGTTTGCTACACTTTTCCTTAGGATTTGATTATATGGGGGGTTAAATCATCAGTGCAGGTTGCTGGACTATAGATATGTGCCTCATAAATAGCAATAGCAGAACTGGGGAGTTTTCTGCCGCTGACAGGTCCAACGTCTCCTGTGTGCACCATTGCTAGTGGGGACCAGCATAGATGGGAGCCCGTGGGCTGCTGATGTTTGAAGGACTGTCATAAGATGTTGGTCAGTAAGGTTTAGTCACAAGAGTTTTAAAAACCTGATGTCTCTTGTTCATTTTCTCTTAGTGCTGTCCCACTTTTTACCACTGGTGGAACTGGGGAACTTTTGAATTCAATGCTGAATATTTGAATGCAAAATAAAATTGTGGCTAACACAAGATAGCATTGACCTCAAAAAGTCATGGACCCTGAAAGAGCTCTGGAGTAGGGATTCGAAGAAGGAAAATGTTGTCTCCAAAGATTTTATTTGCCAGACAACATTGCATCCCTGAGCAAGTTTGAGCTGAGCTTTCCAGAGACTTACAGTTTTTGCCCCTGTGGAAACAGAAGTGCTCTCCAAAGCACAGCCTTACTACAGCTGCTCAGCATTTGTCATACAACACTTATAATAGAAGGGAAAAAGTATTTTATTTTGCACAGTTTGGTTCTGAAAGCTGACAAAATCATTTCTGCTCCAAATTTCCCCCCCTACCATTCCCAAGTGATTGCTGGCTGGTACAGTTGGACCCAACAAGGTGTTGGGTCATACCATGAACAGTGCAGGGAAAATGTACTGGTAACTGTTGGTACACTCACTGCCCCTGGTGCAACCACCATCACAGTGGAAATCCAGAATAAATCCCACAGCAATGTTGCTTTTAACAGTACTATCAAAGGGGAGCATACTAACAACCATCCATCCCTTTCTTCCATACGCACACAAGAGTATTGTAGAAAAATAAGCCAACATTAATCCTACATCCTTGCTTTGGTGGCTTTGGGGCGTATATTTATGTCACCATTAGATTTTAAGGTGGGTGATTTAAAGCTACAATAAGAAGGAAAGTCCTTGCCTTGTTCAAATTGAATATTTTATGATGTGCTGCAAATACAAAAGCTGGTGCAGTTTTCTGAGATGTATACTGAATAAGGCAAGTCTCTGCAGGACATACAGTATTTCTATAGCAATATATGCCCCTGCCTGGTTAACACCTTAGAATACTGGCGCAAGAAGAATTGTAATCGCATAGTTATTTTTTGCAAGAGGTCAGGTTGAATAATCATAATGTTCCTTTCTGGACTTAAAATCTTTTAATCTGTTTACTCATTTTCTTTTTATGTGTTGCATCATTTGAACAATGAGACAAGGGCAGCCAATTTCTCTTTCCTTTCAAATGCTGAAGTAGCCAGGTTTGCTCTCTGGTTCTCAAGCTTTTTCACAATGCAGAGGAAGTCTAAAGTCAAACAGAAAATCCCTCCATTAAAAACAAAATAAATTTAAAAAATGGAAATATTTGTATTAATAAGAATCCCTTCATTAGAGAAAACTAATACTCAAAGCCAGAACTTCCTAGAAACAGCCCTTTCAGTCTTTCTTATCTCACCTCACACTTCCAGCTTCATGCCCCAGGGGCTGAGGTATGTGCTTTTCCTGATTTATATTGTAGGAAACTGTGAGACCAGTGAGCTCTTCACTGTTGTTGCATAATGCTCATATTTTACCTATTTGATACCTTCAGCTCCTGATTTCTGAGATCAACCCTCTTACCCCTCGCATCCCTGATGTGCAGGTTTCTAGCCCAGCCTGATAGTGCTTTGCTGATTTGTCCACCAGAGGCTGCATCATGGCTTGAACTGCAGTGAAGCATCAGGTGAACTCCATGCACTTCTGGAAGGAACCGCCTGCTAGCTCTGAAGAGCTTTGATGGCATTTTTTGCTTAAATCCACTGCTGATGAGTTCATCAATAAGACTTTTGATAAAAAGCAATTAAACTGTCAAGCAGTAAACAATCCAGAGCTACTCCAGCCTGCACTCCAAGAGACAGAAAAGAAAAAACATTGACGTTTTGCCAAATGGCAAAGAAGTGAAAGCCATATTTCAAAGGGTGTTATTTTTCAAGCTCCTAAAACAAGAAGAAAGGTTCCTACACTTATTAACAGCGGGGGATGCAGGGGTGAATAAATGAGAGGATTTATCTGTACACACAGATGGTACCAGCAAGAAAGAAAGGGTAACATGAATACATTACTAGCAATATATGACTAATGTCTTTGTAAATCCACCATTTGTTTGTTCTTCCATTAATTTATTTGTTTACCTGAAGGCTAACACCTGCAGCCCCAGCGCAGTGGGGGTCTGGCGGGTACTTGGCAGAGTCAGCTGCGATATAAGGTTGCAGGTGTTGCTCTGCTGGCCACAGCATCAGAAATCCAGACAGATTGGCTCTTGGTTTGTTGTTTACGAGTTTAGGAGCCTTAAATTCAGAGGTTTTGTTTGGTGCTTATCTTTAATCAAAGAGTTTATTCGAAACTTTGCATGCTCAGCTTTCCTGATAATACTGCAACAGAGTCAGCTCCTTCAGAAAAAGGTTGATCCCATCATTCCTTCTTTCCTGCAGCAGTTATTGTTTTCTTTTTGTTTGTCAGTTTGGTTCTTTCCTGATGAATTTGTTGGTAAAATGGATTAACGTAAAGTCAGGGTGTACTACTAATTCTGAGATGCCTCCTTAACTCTCCCTGGGTTACATCTGTAAATTAGAAATTACAGAAATATAGAAATTCCATAGTGGCAAGGATTGACGCCAGCCCTTGAAGAGAGCCTCATTAATTACCAGGACATTGTTAGAGTGGCCCCTCCTTCTCCTCTAATAAAGACTGCGAGGTCTTTTGGGGTCTGTGCAGTGCACTGAGCCAACAGTGCACACACACATGCAGCCCAACTAACCAGGTAGCTCCTCTGTGTGCACAAAACCACTTGCATTCGCAAAATTGTTTGAATCCAGCCCTAACCTGGGATGTTCAGTATGACTTTACTGGATACTTGAAATGATTAAATGCCAAAATGGGAAGAAAAAGGAGACAAAATTCCCAAATCCATCCAGAATTAAAAAAAAAAAAAAAAAAAAAAAAAAAAGAGAGAGAGAGAGAGAAGAAAAAAAAAGAGAAAAATAAAAATAAAAAAAAAAAAAAAAGTGTAACAATGGGTGCTGAGTCTGTTTTGAATATCTGTCTCTGTTCCTTCATTCATCTCCATTAGAGTTATGCAGACTTTCTATAGCTGATCCCAGACCAGAGGACCTTGGGATTTTGTTGTAGACTCCAGCACCAAGCTAGGTTGCCTGACAGATTTGCTTCATCTGCACGATCTATACCTGACATCTCCTAAATGAAATGCTACATCCAAAAGCTTTTATCTCAGGAAAACCTGGAACCAAAGTGCAGTCTGTGTGCCCCCATGGGAATTGAAAATATCTCCTGTTTTATATGATCAAACTGTGTTCTGCTGCCCGTCTTCAACACGTTGGGTTTGGATGGTGATGAATCTTCCTCAGTAGGGTAAGGCTTGTGGAACAGGACATTGCTGTATGGCCTGCTTGTTTCATTGGGACTAATCTGAGAGTTTCTGTCTTTATTTCCTGCAGTGAGAAAATGGAAATAATGTTTCTTCCGGCCTTCTTCACGCCAATAGTCAGTGAAGTGTAATAAAGGAACATTATTTCCATTTTCTCATTGCAGAAAATAGCCTCAGGTAAAAGTTGTAGCAGAAGTGAAAAGTATTGATATTTATACCTTTTTTCAGGTGTTTGTTTTCTTTTTAAAATAAATGTGTCTTTTGAAATTGTTTCCTGCACCCCCAGAGCCAAGCAGGACATGTGCTCAGGGTGCCCATGTGTGATGTAGGCACCCAGCTTAGATCCTTCCCCAGGCACTGCACTTTTCCATGCCCCTTGATGAGCCAGAATCAGTGCTTGGAGATGGAGATGCAAGAGGTGGAGCAGCACATACTTGGAACATGGTCCCAGCAGATGTCCATGTAGAAGATACAAATGTGGCTGCTTTGCTGACTTTTTCCCAGGTCCAAGTCCCTGGGTGATGCTAACGGTGCTCTGGTTTGCAGCATGACACTTGAGCTGTTCCCGGGGTTTTCAGGTAACTGCACTTGGCTACTCCTTTGAGTTTTTCTTCTCTGAAAACCTTTTGGCCTCTGAACCAAGATCAAAATCAGCAGGGGAAAGAGGTTCCTTGTGCTGATATTTGGGACAGTGTGTCCAGCCACATGAGCCAGTGCCAGCCTCAAGACAGGATCAGTCGTCCTCCACTAATAAGAAAGTCCTCCTGCCCTCTCTTTCTGCTCAGAAAATTTTGTCTTAAATTTCCTTCAGACAAAGACTTAATTCTGCTCTTGTTGCCTGCAGTTTCAGTTGTGCCTTCTGTGCACTGCTCAAAATTGCAGAGCTGGTGCTGTCGTTAAGGAAAAAGAAATGTATCCCAGAATAACAAAAGCTGGAACAAACAAATTGTGGCAGTGTTTTGTGAGTGCCCAGGTCTATTCAGAGCAGGACGCCAAGTCCCGGCTCAGTGGAGCAGAGGGGACTGGCATCAAGACCAGCTATAGACAAGCGGGACACATCTCCACCATGAGTTAAGAGCTCAGATGCTCTCCCACAGCTGCCCTTGCTGTTTTGCTCCTGACATGTCAGTCCCTGGGCACTGTACGGGGAACAGCATTCCCAATGACATTACATTTGAGTTAACCCTATTTTGGAGGAGAAGAGCCATATGGCCACGAGCTCCACATGGGAAGTGGTACCCGTGGTTTCGGGTACTGTGTTGCAGAGCATCCTTGGGAGGTGGGACCCAGCCATGATGCTTTTCCCTAGGAGGGAGACATTATTTGTGAGTGCAAACATGTAATTCAAATCCCAAATTCCATAACATAGAGTATCCAAAGAAACATATAGGAGCATGCATACTTCAACTCGTACCTTGTACCCAGGGGTGCCATTGACACTGTGAGTAAGCAAGTGGCTGTAAACTCACTGATGGCTCCTCTTGAGTCCTTGGATTAAGCTCCAGTTTGCAATGCATCATTTAAGAGGTTGAAAATATTTTCCGTGTGTTGAAAGAAAATTATAAACAGATTGAGCCTGGGTACACTAGATCCGCTGAACCCAATTTTACCAAGAAAAGCTTTTGGTTAAAGAATGAGGCATAAGGAGAGGGAGTTGGGATGGAGGACAATGTTGTCACTTTAATGGAAAAATGCATACAGAGGCATATTCTCTGTGAACAGGCAAGGAGAGAGACCTTGTGCAGGAAAGCACCTGGTGTAAATCAGTGCCTGCTAAAGCAGTCCATCACTTGAATATAACCAAAGCAACTGTATGAAATTGCGCAGCAGCACGCATGGCGTTTTCTTGGGGATATGTGCTGTGTTCAAGCGTATTAATTACTGCGTGGGCTCAATTTTCAGTGCAATCAATCCATGGGAAACAAAAGGGCTGCAGGGGAAATATAAAAAGACAGCCAGCTAATAAGAGCCAGATTCAGTAAAACTATCTGCCTACTCTGAATGGTGAGGTAGAGGTTGTGCTTGTTCTCCCTTGGCAAGGCACATGACGTTGTGGTGGGGCATGTAAAGGGTGTAGGGTTGAGAGGGGCTTGGAGCAATGTCCTGTGCATATATATATAAATATATACATAGTTATGTACACAAGGCACAGATCCTCTTGTGGGAAGCTAGGTAAGAAAGGATTGTAATTCAAGGTCTTCTGCAGAGTGTTCAGGGTGTGCTCTCAGTGTTGTGTGATGGCACTTCTGCCGGAGCATCCTCTACCTGCAGTCTCTTTCCCTGCCCTGCTATGAATCATGGGCTCATGGATTCAGTAGGTTACCAGGGGCTTTCCCTGCCCTGCTGTCATCCTGGTATGGCTACACCAGCCCCTCTCTGCTAGCAGCAGGCATCAAGCCACACTGATACAACCATGGGGCTCCTGGGTGAACTTCACGTTTGCTGCAGAACTTCAGTGTAATGCCAGTATTTTAGTAGACCATTTGGTCTGTTTGCCTAGCACTTAATAGGGGGATTATTTTTTTTTTTTTTTTTTTTTTTTTTTTTTTTTTTTCCCAGATTGCTTTTCAATTTTGAAGTTGAATGTGCTCATTTTTAGTGGTAGCTTTCTCATGCATTCAGGCTCCAAACTTCCCTAGGAAGTGACTTCATGGCATTATTCATGCAGATTATTGCCTGGAGTGGCTGCTGCTGAATTACCTAGTGTTCATATAATGGCAAACTCGCAGTCCATATGTATTTAATGACTGTAATCATTTATTATTTTCCCTTTATTAGGTTTGTTTTTAAAGAAAGTTTTACAGTGCTATTTATGATATGCTAAGTGGTGCAACTTGCTGAAAAAACATATCACATTCATTTTATTTTTTAATAGGCTTTGCTTGTTAAAATGGAAATCTTTTATTTACCCTAATAGGGCAGTTTTTTGCTGACAGTTTTATTATTTCAATTACTCAGACATTTATTTCCTCTTTTGTTTCCCCCAGTATTCCTCCAGGGAGTTTTAATGTGTCCATTCTTTATTTAAGATTGGGTTCAGAATGTGTTATTTCTAGCAGGGCAGAGGAAAAGCATAATATAGCAGACATTAAATAGTGAGATGTCAAGGTTTTATTTTCTTTCCTCCTTGAGTAGTGGAATCCTTTCCCCTTCTGTGTCATCTGGTGATTAATTGCGTTCATAATCTGTGCTCCTTCATCAATAACCGTCTGCTATCAATGCCAGGCAGAGAGAGGCTGTGCTCAAGTAAAACGCATTTGAAAAAGGGTTTGTGGCTGCTGATAAATGAACATACATTTATGGGTAAATACTTATTTACTAATTCACTAATGCTCTATAGGCAGTGAGTACTTTTCACTCACCTAGGGGGAAAGCAGGGTGGGACCTTGCCTCCAACCCAAGCCTTGGTCAGCATATCATAACCTGACCCCCAAGAGCTCATACTGGTGGGGAATGTCACAGCCTCCACTGGGCCAGGTGTCAGTGGGCAAGAGCAGATTAAATTCACCTCTACTACCTATTCGCCTGTGCTATGTGAATTCAGTGTTTGCTCCCCTTGGCTTTTACTGAGCTAGAGAGTTACGACTTTCATTTGCAAGTCCTAGGAAATCTTTGACCACTCTCTGGTGGAAGGTGGTTTTATTTTCCTTTGTAGCATGGTTATCTCTGGTTTAGTTCTGTTATGTCTTTTATTTGCTCCTTGCTATTCTTCTGGTCCAGTCCTCAGACCACAACCAAATACTTGCTGGGAAATTTGGAGAGTTCCTGCAGCTCTAAGTGGATGTGTGCTTCTCCTGACAAGTTACTGCTTGGCCTTGGCCATTGTTTAGAGAGGTATAAAGCATCTTCAAAAGCACATCCTCATACCTCTGTATCCTGTTATGTTTTCCAGAGTGTCTGGGGGAGAGCTTTTCGACCGCATCGTTGAGAAGGGGTTCTACACCGAGAAGGATGCAAGCACCCTGATCCGGCAGGTCCTGGATGCCGTCTACTACCTGCACCGAATGGGCATTGTCCACAGGGACCTCAAGGTATGGCCAAGCAGCTTGACTAGGCAGTGTTAATGAATTTTGCATAATTATGCAAGTTTAAGGCATCTAAGTCCAACCTCCCCTGGGACTGGCTTTCAGTAATGATTTGCCATAAGAGGGATGTTCTAAAGTCTATGCATCCTTCCATTGTAATTGGTTTTAATGAGGACTCTTGCAATCAATGCTGTTATAGTCAATGGGCATTTTGCATGTATGATGTGGAGAAAAAGGCATTCATTAAAACCCAAAACATTACATTAAGACAAGACACTCAGCTGGGATGTGTTTACTGTTGCACGCTATCTTGTAGATTTGCTGTGCTATGTTTATTTTACTTAAAAATAATTAATAGCTAGAAATTGTGTGGGAAAGTTGAACACTTTCCTATCGTACTATTTAGTCCAATGTTTCTGGAGACACTTTTCACAGCAAGGATTCTTCCAAGGAGCATTTTGTGACAGTGTGATTTTAAGATAATCGTCCTTTCAGTTATGCCATGTTATCACATCAGAAACCCTCAGCTTTGCTGGTAAAACCATCACCAGCAACAAACAAACAAACAACATACAAACAAGCAAAGATTATTTCTGTTTTGTTTTCTCTTTATATCTCAAAATGTCATTAAGATAAACAGAAAGGCCTGGATTTCATAATACACAGACTTCCTGGTTTTAGCCATCTTAACTAGTAAATTAACAGTAGGCATTTGTAAAAGATACACATGTCAAAAGAAAGCTAAAAATTAAACTAAAAATTCTGTGAATAAAACAACACCACTGCTTGTGCTTTGGAGGATGCTAGAACCAGGAGTTGCCTTGAATGTTGATGCTGTAGTCTTGAATTGTCCTCACATAATGACAGTGGAATTTAGCAAAATAGGTCAAATTATATAAAGGCTGAATGAATATTAAAGTTGTCATGAGCCACAAAGAAGTCTTTCTTTTTAAAAATATTTAAATGCAATTTTAATTAAATTAATTTTAAAGTTATTATTTTATTTCCTATTGCAGTCCGGTATTAAACTGCAAGTTGGCAGTTTTGGCACATCCTCTTAGTGAAATCTGGAGTGCCTGGAACGTGACCTCATCATTTTGCCTTAAGATAGATGAAAAATCATAGTGATGAGAGACATTATTTATTTGCTTTTTTATCTCCTCCAGAACTAGTGCTGATAAGAAATGCTGCTTGGGGTAAAATAACAAATCCTGGGCTTGTTCCAAACTGTGATGCAGCAGGGCCAAAGCAGAGCCCTTTACCACTGTGGCCATCAGCAGCACAGCTCTCTAAGGTGAAGCAGAGCCCAAGCCAGACAGCCCTGGCCTTAATTTGGGAAAAATTCAATGCATGTTTTTCCCTCTGCTGATGTGAATCATGGGCCATGCATTTTAAAGAAAAATGCATGGAGGAAAATAATGTTCCCCAAATCAGTGTTTCTGCTTTGGCACTGTGCAGTTTAGTCCTAAAAGTCCCAAATAATGTTTAGGAGGTTTTTGTTTGGTTGGTTTGTTTTATATTTTTCTTGGTTGGTTCCTTGGTTGGTTGGTTGTTTCGAGGAGACACTAGTTACTCTTCTTCAGTCTCCTACAGCCATCAAGTGCTGCCCATATTTCCCATTCATTTCCAGCTTTTGCTCTGAAGGACATTAAAACATTCTCTTTTTACTAGAGTTCCGCAGTGCTTCAGCATTGAAGTGTTGTTTAGTTATTTAATGTCCAACTTTCTCCCAAATTCATTTTGCAAGAAGTAACTTCAGACCTCTTTCTGCCGTGGGAGACTTTGGTGGAAGGTCTAGTCTTAATTCAGATGTTCCTCTGTATGAACTCTACTCTTCCTATCTGTCTTTTAAGGGGATGCTGTAGCTCTTGGAATCACAGAGTCATAGAGTCAGAGAATGGTATCTCTTATTTTAAAACAGATTAATCTTATTAAAAGTTCCCATAATAAAACATAAAATATTTGGAAATGGAAAGTGGATTAATTTGCAAATTGCTTCAAGAGTTTATTTAGGGACATGATGAATTTAGATCAAACGAATATCATTCTCCAGCAGTATTTTGGGGCAAAGGCTAGCTCTTTTCTTTTTCTTTCTGTTTGTTTGCAAGTGTTTGTCAGTAGCATATCTGTTGTTAAAATGACTCATAAAATATGCTATATGAGGAACACCTGCTGTGAAATTTCTGTTAACGCAAACATTCCATGATGGCAAAAATAGGAATGGAATAAGGCTTTTTGTGGTTTCAAAATTTCAAGATAAGTGCAGGTTTCAAACTGTGATCTCCCCAAATGAAACTCTGGGAAAGAATCCACTCTGTAAAAATACAATCCTTGAAATATCCGTAACAATTATTTATTGCAATTATGTGTTATTCATACACCAAAATAGTACTTGCTGTAGTTAGGAGAAGCAAATCTGTGCTCTAATCTCAATAAAGTAGCAGAAGCTAACAAGAGATGGCAGCAGATGAAGTCCAGTGAAGTCCAGCATTGGCAAAAGGAGTGAAAAGCTGGAGCAGTTCTGCTTGGTACAAAGCCATCTTGTTAATGCTTTTGGAATTAACCAGCTCATTTTATAAAAAGTGGAATTGATTTAAACAGGTATTAAAAGAGATTTAAGTTTCAAATGGGTGGGTTTCTGAGCTTTGGTAAACATGAGTATATGGGGAACCTGAGATGAGTCAGTGGAAATAATTAGGAAATAGTTGTTTTTCCCTTAATACCAACTCTACCAGCCCTTCAGCTGATCAATACCAGAGACATTGATTTTCTGTTTAGTTCTACAATTTGGAATTGCTGCCTGCGTTTTGAAACTGGTAAGGTTTTCAGTGGCTGGAGGCATCAGGGAGAGCACAAAGAGAAAAACTTTTAGTGGAGGGCTCAAGGGATGGCATGAGTTTGGAAAAGGGCTGCTGGTTGATCAGGAAGGCATATAAAGGCCAGCTAATGCACTGGACTTATGAAGTATAAGAAAAAAACATTAATGCTATCACTCTATAATTATTTTTATTTCTACGAGCAGTTATTTCCCTTTTTGCCTCAGTCCCAGCTGGTTCACAGCTGTGGCTGCAGCTTTCCCTTAGCTTGTAAATCCTCCATCGTCATCATGTCACATGGATGAAGCCATCACTATGTGGCTTTATGCTGTGACCAGGGAGTCAGAAAGTGCTTTAACCTCTGCTTGAGGTTGAACAGGAACCTCAGAGTAGGTTGGAGGCCATGTCTGCCCCCTTCATTTCATACCCCTTTTTCCAGAGAAGGAGGTTATGGTGAGGGAGAAGGGAAGACAGATGCCAACGCTGCTGCAACATGATTGCTCCTCCTCATACATCCAAGCTTGGATGTGTCCCAAGGAATTTAATGGTGTTGCATGGCCCCAGCTGCTTGTTGCCATTTTCTGGAAACTCACAGCTGAAGCACACAACGGGCTGATAGACAAAATGCATGTGCGTAGGTGTTTGTACCAGCTTCTAGGCAAGAAGTCCACACCAGGGTTATGTTGAAGCATTGGGTATCCATCATTTTTATCGATAAAGACTCGATAAAAATGATGGATACCATGCAGTGTGATGCCTTGCTGTTACTGCCAGGCTGTCAGGGTGCCAGCAGAGGCTGAACATTTTTGCAAGTCCATATGTTAAGCAGGGGAAAAGCCCCCAAAATTGTGCTCTCGCAGCACCTAGTGAGAGGTTTGCTGTAGGATATTCACAATGTATGGATGGAGAACTAGCACATTGGTACGTGGATGTTGGTTGGGCCTTCCAGCTTACTGATACTGATGTAAACCACCAGGTCTTTGTGGAGTGAGTCTTATTTTATCTCAGCATAAACAAGTCACTGTGCTCAGTTCTGCTGTATTTTTTCCTAATCAGCTCTAGCTAAAACATCCTTGCACAACTACGTTAACTCTAAAGGCATTTCCTCTTTCATAACCGTTGATTTCCAATGGAAAAAATGTAAAAATTGTCTTCACATCTACTGTTTTCCTTTTTATTTTCTTTCTTTTTTCTTTTATGTTCTCTTTCCTTTTCTTTCTTTTTTATTTTCTTTTCCCTCTTTCATTTCTTTTCTTTTTCCTTTTTTTTTCTTTTCTTCTGGCATGTTGGACACACCTTCTGAGTAAGAGATAAGGATTTGTTCATATTTGGGGTGCCAAAGGAGGAGTTCATGATGACAGACAAGTTACTCAAAGCTCAAGGTTTCGGCTTCTCCCATAAGTCACCACACAGGAATCTGGAGAGGTTCTCCATATGGATTGTACGAGCAAATCTGTAGGATTTAGGCAGACTGAATGATGTTAGTGTATGTTATAATTAAGGATTGTATTAAATATGAAGCATTAGCCAACAAGTGCTGTTACTGGATTTATACATTCAAACCCCACTTTGCTTATTCTTCTTTCTAGCCTGAGAACCTGCTTTACTACAGCCAGGATGAAGAGTCAAAAATCATGATCAGTGACTTTGGATTGTCAAAGATGGAGGGCAAAGGAGATGTGATGTCCACAGCCTGCGGGACTCCTGGCTATGTTGGTAAGAGGTTTGGTTATACTGTCCATCCACTCCTCCCAGCTACAATACAGAAGCATGGTGAAAATCAAGGTGGTTACAAACAAACAAAAAAACTTCTTTGCTAGTGCCAATATGTAGTGCACAGGAGATTTTACAGGTGTTTTCTAGATCTAGAGATTTCAGAAGTTGCTGGTGTTGTGTCCTGTGTACTCTTCTCTCTTGAGTCCCAATTTTGCAGTCCAGCTCAGGGTTTGTGGGATTAGCTTTCATTTCTTTACAAAAGGATTTTTCTTAAAGCCTCTGCCTGTACCTAAATTAAAAACATGTGAAGAATGTAGTCAAATACCTCGATTCTGCAAACACCTATAAAACCCAGACGCTTCCCATAATGTAGCATATAATTTTAATCACAAAGAATAGTGTGTCGCAGATTCCCCTGACAGAAGACAGTAAAACGAAAGAGCTACAATTATTCAGACATGTTTAGCCCCACTAAGTTACTGTCTCTTTGATATAATATTTAAAAGCTTTTTAGACCCATGAACCTTTCTTGGTGGTATCAATTTATTTCCAATCACATATATAGTTCAATATTTTGTCCATTCAGAAGTGATTGTACCAGGCTACTGATTAGGAGCACACTTACCAGCATCCTAATATGCAACTGAATATGAAAAATATGTGGCAGGTGATGACAGGGTCTGTTTGAGGAAACACTGAAAGGTTCACTTCATGCACTGGACATCCAGCAAGCCAGTGTTTCTTACAATACCTAGACAGCCAGTGAGGGGGTAAAATTAATCTTAGAATCACAGAATAGTTTGGGTTGGAAGTGACTTAAAGATCATCTAACTCCAACCCCCCTGCCATGGGAAGGGACAGGGACATTAATCTCTGGGATTTATCCACGGTTAAATACATGAAAGTAAAACAATTCCTTCCCAAAGGATTTTTTTATTTATTTTTTTCTTTCCAGTAGGAAAGACCTTATGTTTTCTAAGCATCAGAGAGAGTCTCCTTTTGGTTTGCAGCTACCACCTCACATCCATTTTCATACCTCCAATGATATCCTTGTATGAGAACCCAAACAGATTATGTGGTTATGACACGGAGATCCAGATTTGTCCCAGGAACATCTTTTTTCCAGCAATTATCTTTATGCTGCACAGGCACACTTTGTCCTGATAACGTCAGAAAAAATGTTTCCCATTGTGAAGCCATCAGGCCGAAGTTTTTTTATTTTAAGATATATGAGTCAGGATGCACTCTGTACATAACTGTCTTGTGTAATGACATTGGACTGGAAATCTTCTTACAAAGGCCTAGCAGGAACAGAGCTTAGACAGCAATTTTCATCATTTTTACTGTCAGCTCTTTTCTCTTTAATTAACATGTTTTATTTTGCTCTGAAATGGGCACTGACTAAAATAAGTCTGCGAGACTCATGGAAGTTAAGACGATATTTGTTGAAGCACTGATGAAAATGAGGGAGTGTGATTCTGCTCTGGCACTGTGTGATCTCATATGGCTTCTCAGTATATCCATTTATATAAGAAAACTTGCTGCTTTGGAAAGGAAACTCTCAGAGCACGTGACATGAATTGTAGCACTTGGAGAGATGTTTGAGAGCTTTCATTACTCATGATCTGGATGCTGATATGTACACAAGTGCCTCCAGGTCCCGCATTACCTTACTGAGCACAGAATTCACTCATCACAGTGCAAGAGGTCATGGCCACTTATTTCAGAAGTGCTGACAGGAGTTTTTCTCCTCTCACAAAGAAAACCTCTTAAAATATTTGTTCTATTCCTTTTCCTTTTTCCACAGGAGACAGCTCCTCTTACTGCTGCTTTTTTTTTTTTTTAAAGTAATTAGTTGCCCAGACAACATTTTCCAAGCACCGAAAATTTTTGTCAGTCACTACTATGATGCCCACAAATGGGCCTCTGTTACTGTTACACCTGATTACACATCTTCTGCATACAGTCTGCAATTTGTCTGCAACTGAAAGCATTCATGCCTTCCAGCCTCACTCCAATTTGCTGCACTTGCTTAATGACCTCAAATAAATGCAACAGACTTTCCCCCTAATGGCACAACAAAAATACAGTCAAACCCCACACCTTTCTACCAACTCGTTTTGTTGAGGGTGTGGTTTTTTTTTTTGTTTGTTTGTTTGTTTGTTTTTTCCAAGATATTCCACCTAGCTTTGAAGTAACACTCAAGGATCCACAGCTTACAACATAATTCCTAACATTTTTCTTTAAAGATATGTAGGACATTCCATTTTCTAAGATTTAGTGAGAAATTACTTATTTTGGTCAGTTTAATTTGCTTTTAAAATCCTGATGGGGAAAAAAAAGATAGGCATATATCACATGCCAAAGGCACCAGGACTCAGTTAAGAAGTCATTAACATCTACTACTCTTTATACTTCTCCTCCTGAAATGGATCTCGTCAGATCCTGCTGTGCAAAATGCTGCTCAAGCTTCTGACTTTGTAGCAGACTTGATTCTAACTCAGGTCTGCTGCCCTTCACATTTGCAAGCATGCAAGGCCCGCTGCCATTTCTGTCTAATCTTCCTGAATAAGATATACTTTCAACTCCCTGCATTTCAATTTTTAACTCAGCTTTTCTTAGTTTTAGCTCTAAAGAATGGTGGTATCTGAGACACTAAATTCCTGTCTATGTGGTTCAGAAATTCACCAAATAAGGAAGGGTGTAATTATAATTAAGCTTCTTAAGAAATATCAGTTTTCCTTCTGAAAATTGAATTGTATCTTATTGAATTGGAGGATGTCTAAAATGTGCATAACCAGTAATGCATGAGCACATTGGCCTGGCTTTTAAGGCTCTGCCTTACAGATTAAATTACTGTCAAGAGTTCAGAGACTTTATTCTTTTAGGAGACTTGTTGAAGATTATTGTCCTATCCTGAAAATACAATAATTTAACCCAATTAGACATGGTTGGAGCATGTTTATCATTTTTATTAAGATATAAATCTAAATGTTTACTTTTGGTCTGATAATACAACCTTTTCTAATAAGAAGGTCTTCCATTTTCTTACCTGCTTAACACTCTTATGTCCTTCCATTTCTTATGGGGGGAGTCCAGGTGATGAGCTGGGACTAGACACCCAACTTTTAGATAACAACCTAAACTAGGTAAAATAAGGTAGCTTCTGTGATGCATCTTATTGCAAATTATGTGTGGATTGGCTTGCATGCTTCTCACCTCTTCTAGAATGGAGTAGAAGTGGTGTTTTCCAAAGCCCCTGAGTGATCTGTGTGATTATGGGCAAGACCTGTATAAGCCATTAGTGATATGCCATTTTAAACATCACAGATTTGGGCTGCTTGGCTTGAGACCATTTAAAAGAGATTGACTTTGATGGAGGAAGTTTTCAAAACCTGTGTGAAAATGAGTTGTCCTTGAGGTATGTCAAGTTGGGCGCTCACTGAGTGACTCTCCAGTCACTCAGCAAATTTCTCTAAAGGGATTTTGGTTATTTGGGAAGTAGGTCTCACTGACTTGCTTTCTGTGAGAGCTGGTCTCTGAAAAGCTTTAGTTACTTTTGCAGATGGAACTTAGACTCACAAGGTACTTAGGAACACTGGAAAGTTTGGAAAATATGTTAGAAACTCTCTCAGCATTCTCATCTCCATTTGCAGAGACACTGAATTATTAACTGTGTTTGTGGCTGGCTAATATCTTAATCCTGCTGAGATTTAAAATTTTTGCTCAGGGGTCCAAAGCAACTTTAAGTAAAATTTATTTATATTTCACTGTTATAAGGATTGGGACGGACCCCAAATTTGTGATTGATCTCTGTACACCCCACCTCACTTGCTGTTTTTATTCTCGGTAGTGCCTTTAGGAAAGGTCATCTCACACCTTTTATCTCTGACAGAAATCCAGTAGAAGTTCCAGATCTTATCAAAGCCATTTCTCTTAGCCCTGTGCACGACTGAAGCACTTAAGTAAACAACAGATTTCCATGTTTACTTTTGACTTACTCAGTATCCTTTGAATAAAAGGTTTGAAAATATTCAATAAGCCTTTGGAATATACTTATTAGCAAAAAGCAACCCCAGGAATTGTTTAGGCAGTAACATGAGTAATAAAGTAAAAATAAAGCATGGGAACTGCTCTCATCAAGGCACAGGCTGGTGACAGTGGAGTTGCTCAGCTCCCTGAAATGGACTGTGCTGGTGTGTGGCTGTAGCTGCGTTATGTCCCATGATGGTTCCCTTCAATCTGACTCAGTAACATCGAAAAGGGACAACTGGAGCAAACGAAACCAGCAGGGCTACACCAAAACCCCACTGTCATTAATACACAGCACCAAACTGCAAAGTATTGGTCAACCAGGACAAGCTGAACTCTGTAGGACTGTGTGAGAGAGGGAAAGAAGTGCTTTTCATCTCAGGAGTCAGTGGAAGAGGGGCTCTGGTCTTGTGGTAAAGCTGCTTTGTATGCCTTTTAGCCTGTTTGCACTGTGAAGAAGATGTTGTGCATGGAAGCAGTGGAGTTTGTGCTGCTCTTGCACCATCTTTGGCTCAAGGCGAGAGAGTAGGCCTTGGTGCAACCAGCTGTCTGCTCAGTGGTGTGGGGTTCCTCTCTGTTCAACTTCTCAAGGTGGTACCCTCAAGAATCTTACACTATAGGGCTTACACCAGCTCTGTATGGTGCCCCTTGCAAACCCTGCCTGTTAATCATCCTCTTTCTTGGATTTCATGGCCGTCTTGTACCCGCCTTTCCTTGTGAGACTTGCTTACGTGATGGAAACTGGCACTAAATAGTTACCAGCTGAACTCCCAGCCTTGGCTTGTACAAGGCCCCTTTGTAGGGCAAATTGAGCTGCGTCCCTGCCCAATGTAAGCAAGTCCCTGATTATTTTAACTAGATTTAAATATTTTTATTTTTTATTCATCCTACATTTATGGCAGCATTCTGATTTGTCAGTCCTATGGGGAATCTTCAAAACCAGCACCCTTTGTTGACATGCATCATTCCTTCTGGCATGCAGCTTGTGGGAAGCCATATAAACCACAGAAAAAAATAGCATTAGATTGAGTTCTCGTGAGACAGCAAAATCTACGGGGAGTAGCACCATCATGGGAGTGAAGGACAACTGCTTTTAAGTATGAGGCTGGTATGAAGAGCAGGCACCCTCATGACTCACTTGTACAATTAGTTCAACAGGCTTAAAGTATCAGAGCAATCCCCATCAGTTGAGCTCTTTGCAAGAGCATGGCTTGCTGGTTTTGGCATCTAGCAGCTGCATTTTTAGGGAGCTTATCAGCATAGCTGTGCCCACTGGGGGTAGTGGCGCAGTTCTCTGAAAGGTTTCCAAACTTCTTTATTCTGAACCCTTTCTTAAAACCTCAATTTTAAATAAGCCTTCAAATTTTTCTCTTAATTAAAAAGAAAGAAAGAAAAAAAAAAAAAAAAAAAAAAAAGGAAAAAAGCACAAAACCCACCCCTAGCTGTAAATCAGCAGATCATCTGGCCTTGAAGTGGAGTGCCCTCATTATCCAAAGAAAGGTATAACTCACTCAGGATTGGTTTTCCTGTCCTTCCGATTGCTTTGGCTGCTCCAAAAGAATGAAGGTCTTCTTTCTGCTCAGCTGGTGTTTTCCTGGCACCAGAAATGGGAGTTTTGACTTTTCCATTCTCCTTACTGCTGTTTTGCCTCCTCAGTCATCTGTGTTGATCCTCTAACACTGTCAGCTCTTGGATTTTTTTCATTGCATTTCCTGCTTTTGCAGGCACTGATCTACTTTCATTTCTAAGGGCTTCTCTGACTTGTTTTTCAGCTCATTAAATATTTTCATCTTTTCTACATCTCAGACACAGATGATGCTTGGCTATGTTCTGCTTCTGTCATATATTTGCTCTTTGGAATAAAAACAAAAACAGCCATTTGGCCTCAAAATAGTTATTTAAAGCTTCTGACTTTTTTCATTAAAGTTTACCAAAGGTGAGGTAATAGCCTTACATTTGCCTTGGGCTTCATCCTGTGGTGTCCTTACCTGCCACCATCCACAGCAACAATTGCCTGTTATCAGCGCACTTCACTCCTGTAAGACAGACAGAAATGCTTCAACACAGCTTTGTTGTTTAAGAGAGAGAGAATCTTTATATAGTTCACATCCTCTCATCTCAGATTTGTTTTCTGTTATGTTAATGTGGCATATCTGTATAATGTCAGGAGCTCACTTGGATCTGTGGTGTTCAAGAGCCATTTGCATAATATTTTCTTTGGGGGATATGGAATGTATAATGTTTACCAATCTTGAAAATGGTGCAAACAGGAACAGACAGTCAAAGGTAGAAGAGATATGTGAATGAAATTTTGGAAATTTGGAAGAATAGGAGAGTTGGAAGACATATAAACACCTAAACACAGGGGAAAATGAACTCACTTCTTCAGCATGTTTTGTCACAAAATGCAGTCACAAGGGATGGGACAGAAAAAGGAGCCGAGTCTTACAAGCCCAATTTGATGCAAATTTTGGGAAGAAAAAAAGTCTTTTTAGAAGACTTGAATTTTGGTGAATCAGGAAAGAAAGTGAAGTTAAGGGGTGCAAAGATTGTCTGGGAAGGTTGTCCTAATCGACTTTGAGGAACAACTGTTAAATGAGCAACAAGAGAAATATAAATTTGACATGCTAACAGCTTGCCAAGTCACCTGGGAGGCAATAACAAGCCAAATAGGATGGCTCTCCAGTGCTTCATTCTTTTTTCCCCAGTTCTTCAAATTCACTCCCACTGGATTGACTAGCACCAACCTGACAGACAAACCCTCACCCAGCCATTGGGAATAGAACTACATTTGGGTGGCAACAGAAGATGTCTTTTATATTCACACAGCTCCATTCACTATTGTAGTAAGAACATTTTTATCTTTGTCTTGATAAACTACAGCAGTGTTCCAAAGTCCTGGAGGGAGTCAGGGACTTCTTAGGAACTGGGGTGCAGGTTTTTGCCAAGCACCCAGTGCCAGGTCAGGAACCTGAGTGCAGTGGAAAGAAACCTCCTTTACCATGCAGTGGATAGGTGTTGGGGCATTCCCACTTTGCAATACTGTAATAAGATTAACAATATATAACAGAAATATCATTTAAATTTCTTATGCATGCAACGATCCCAGTTTGCTGGATGACTTGAAGACTGAGGTTACATTTACCCTGTGCTGCAGGCTAGGGCAATCCTCACACTTCCAAAGCCTTCTCAATCTGTCTGCCAGCTATATCTTTACCCACATTCCCTTGAATTTTCTGCTTTTTATATAATATCTCCCCATTGTGACTCAACCCTTTCCATCATTCTGCTCCTTGTGGAAATACAACCCAGATGCCCTCGCTCATCTGCCCTGTCTTCCCTTCAGTCCCTTCTTTAAGCTCTTATGCCCAAGCACCAGAAAGCCTTTTCAGTTTCTCATTACTACTTTCTGTTCCATTCCTTGCTGGCACTTTTGACCTTAGTTTTGTTGGCTTGTCTAGCATAGGAAGATAACTCTTTGAAGAGTCCTTACCAGTACCCCAAGGCATATATAACAAATGAATGTGATGCTCGAGTTGTAATACATATATATGCTTCACACGTTTTTTCACTGTGCTTCAAGTAACTGATCTGTGGTTGTTAAGAATACTAGCATAGTAAGGCATAACACTACAGAAATACTTTTGATGGGACTTACCCTCCACTACTTTTTTTTGTGGAGCATTTGAACTCCAGAGATCTCAAGAAATACTGTGTTTTGAAGAGCCCATGTGGTGAGTCTGCTTTAGGAATGCCACAAGCAGTGATTTGTTGCATTATTGTGGACATTTTGCTTTGAAAATGCTAAAGCTTCTTTACATGAAAAAGATTAGAGTCATGGGTTTTTAAATTTTAGGTTTAAGCATTTGCAACTAAAAGGTTCCAACAGGGAAAGCATAATGCTCCAGGCTCCCAAATAAAAATAAAAAGCACTTTCAACTCTCACTGGTTGAAGAAAGGAAAGCAGACTCACAAAGAGTTTCAATAAATGGCCATACTCTCACTTCTAGCAAATTTCAAGCTATGGTGGCAGAAAGCTATGTAGAGGCAGAGAAGGCTTAGTTCTTTGTGCATGTCTCCAACACCTGCTGCTTTTCATTTCTTACTTCCAGAGGCAGGAGGACAAATGATTCCCTCTGACTCTGACACCCAGGAGGCTTCGTTGATCATCAGGTGGTAGCATGGTGATGTCTCTCCTTCTCCTGCAAACCTAGACATCATCTCCCCGACACAGTGTGCTTCCTAAATTGCCTCTTGAAGTCCCTCGTTTGGCAGCACAAAGTGCTGGAGTTGTGAGGCTGTCAGGGTGAATGTGCATCTCAGCACTGCTCCATTTTTCTCAGCTCCATTTTTCTCCAACTCTCCTAAAGTTCCTCTGGCAGGCAGCTGATGGCCCTACTGCCCTCAGACTGCTGTGTATTTTTATGTGCCTGCTTTTCCTTTCTTTACCTGGAGTCAGAAAATAGGGAATTTTCTCATTTTCAGGAATACTTCTCCTTGAGGTTTGAAAACACCATGATTTTTGCAAATATGAGGGCTAAATGTGGAAGGCAACAAAAAGCCTTTGGGAGCCTCAGGATTCAGGGAGCACTATCAAGTCCTACTTCTTGGCAACTTTCAAATGTTTGGTCTTGTAATGTGTGCTTGTTTGCCTTCTGTTTTCAGCTCCTGAAGTGTTGGCCCAGAAACCCTACAGCAAAGCTGTGGACTGCTGGTCCATTGGGGTCATCGCATACATCCTGTGAGTATCCATTGGGTTTTCACAGGTGGCTTTGGGACCTAAAACATGCTCTCCCATTATACATTTTCCCACTTAGCTTGCTCAAAGAAAGTTAATCTCTGACAGTTGCAAGCCAGTATAACGTGAACCTTGGATATGTCCCAGTTACATAAATTTGGGCAGAAGCTGTAGGAAACGAACAAGAACCCTTCAAAATGGCAAAAATCCCTACTACTGCCTAAATTACATGTTGTATAATAGTATGGGCTTCTTCAGGTTGTGATGTCAATGAAGTTGTTCCCTTTTCTGCTCAGGTTATCTTTGATTAGAAACAAGTTTGGCATGTCCACAGAGCACAGCACCATGCCCATGGATGTGTCCTGAAGCGTCACCTCTCTTGAGGTGTCACTGTGTTGGCTTCCTTCCTTGGGGAGGGCCACAGGCAGACAAGAAGACAAGAGCTTTTTACATACCACTGTGAACTATTTCCATCAAAGTATAATGCAAAATATTGAGACTTATACTGAAAATGGAGGTCATTTTCTTTAACACATCCAACACCTTCAACTTTCAAGTCCCATAGGAGATGATGAGCTGATTCCTGCTCTGTCAATTCCATCGCTTTTCCGTGAAGCTGTTAAGCCTCTGCATTTGTAGCTGAGTTTGCTCCTCTGACAGGACTAATTGCTAGTCAAGAGTGTAGGGTATGGTTGCTTGAGAAAGCTACAGGACCAGGACTTTTGTGCATTTCCCAAAGTGGTAGATGAGTCTCAGAACCCATATATTTAAGGAGATTTAGTGCCTGTCTTCGTTCAGTATCTGCCACTCTTCTTTACAAAGATTTAATAGGACCATAGGATATTTAGGTTAAAAGGGTTCCCGGGAAAATTCTAGTCCTGTCTTTCAGGTCATACCAAGTTGTCCAAGGTTTTATCCAGTTGGTTCTTGAAGTCCTCCTCAGGGACTATACAAGGGCAACCTGTTCCCTGCTTAGACTGTCCTCATGGGGAAGAGGTTTTCCTTATATCCAGGCTTGTCTCCATGAAATGGGACAGCCGGTGCTGTGGATGTGGCTGCACCTTCAGTGTGTGAGCCATAGGAGTGGGTGAGCCCCCTCCTGTTTCAGTGACTGCAGAGGTGTCTTGGCTACTGTTGTGGTGGGGATATCCTGGTACCAGGGGTCATTAGTGCTACCTGGAGAAGAGCACCCCTAATATTTCAGGAAACCATCATCTGAATCCAGCTGAGTATATGAAATCACTGTGGATTGAGAGGGAAATGCAGAACTTCTTCCCCATGAACCTGTAGGAAGGCCTGCTCTAACTTAGGGTACCATCCTGATGGGCTGGTCTGTGCTCAGGGTCAGGTTCCTGAGCTCATGTACGCCATTCAAACAGCAGTTGTGTAGTTGCATCTTCACAGTGCAGCTGATTTTGAAGCAGGAGCAATCCCTACCTTGTGCAGGTCTTCAAGACGAGGTCAGGCTGTCACCATGGGCTGACTCAGGGAACCACACAGCACAAGGATCCTATTCCTTGTGCGCAGGAGAGCACATCTAGCTGTTGACTGCTACAGAAACAAACGCCTTTTCATGCCAGAACTAGCAGTGCTTTCCTTTCTATGTTTTTATTTTTTCCTTTTTACACAACTGTCAGAGTTATACAAGACTGCAGGAAAAAGGCAGCTCCAATGAGGCTCAGCATTAAAGCATTCCTGCTTTGTTCCCTTTCTCCTTATGCAAACATTTCATGGCTTGTCAACATGAATAACTTTTCGATGGTGTAGTAGAACTATTTTTGCCAGGACACACCTCATTGCTGCATTATCCACTCTGTGCAAAGTTCATTCTTTACATTTTCATTTAACCTTGAACATAAACTATATATGACCCAAAATAGCTTTTATATATTAAAATAGGGGCAGGATTTGTTTATTTGCATGTATGTTTATATATTTAAAGCAAAGCCCTGCCCACACACATCAGCCTTGTGACTGCCTTTGCCATTCTGCATGAATATTTGAAAAGTTCTTGAGTACAAAACTTTGAAGGGGGGTGGATTTACCTCGGAGAAACCATCAACAGCTGGATTCAAAAAAACTTTTGCATAACAAAGCAAAAATCAACAGTTCACTGACTTTTTGTCAAAACCCAGTGGGACATACCACAGCAGCAAGGAAGAGAGCAGACATGCCAAGATAACTTAGAGGCTGCTTCACACAATATTCCCTAAGGCTCTTTTAGATGAGGATGGGGTGTGCTGATGCAAGATTGCCATCTTGCACAAGCAAACATGAGCATGGGAGCCCTAGATATTTTCTTGTTGGTTTTGGCTCTTGCTAGCCATGGCAGGACAGCCAGGTAGGGTCGTTCCTTTTGTTTTCAGAGTACTTTGCTGAGTACCAGTTTCAGAGGGAGATAGAAAGGAGGCTGCAGGTGGAAGACAGCGGTATGTTGCCTTGCTTCCAGGCTTGACCACTCCCCAGGTTCAGTTTAATATCAAATTTTCACCATGAAAATATGTCTCCACCTGGCAGCCTGCAGGAGGGATGAACTATTGCATCCTGGTTCCTGGAAATAAACTTGGTTCTGCTTTTTGTCAGGTTTTCAGTCCCATTCAACCATGATTCATGCACCGAAGGTCTTTTCTGCTGGCAGACCTGATATGATTTCATTTGCTGCTTTTATGTGTGAGGAAAATAGGTGAGACAGAGCTAAGCAATATCCCTGCCACCTCCTGGTTCATGAACACACCTTCCAGGGGGGAAAGGTTTCAATCTCATCCATAAACCTGGCGAGGCTGCTCTTTCTGTGAGGTTCACCTCAGCAGTTTCTTGCTCTTTTCCAAATCAGCATGTGCTGGTCTTGTCAGGCAAGGTGTATGCACTTCTCAAATATTAATTCACTATTTGCTTTACAGGGAATTCCCAGCCCTGAAGGCTTAAATCAGTTTAGTGAGAATGAGTCCCTATGAATTTCTTTCTGCAGGACAAGGATGCCTTTTGGGAGTTTCTGCACTTCATGTAATAAAGACCTGATTTGTATTATGTGCAGCAAAAATGAATGGCAATAATATGTTTCCTCAGGAGTGTGGTAATGTGTTCACCAGACTGTAACTCGGTCTGCTTGGGTGGGATTGGGTCTGAGATCAAATCACCTTCTGGATTATTTCTGCACACGAGCTACATCTTTCAGCTCCCTGGTACAGCCAGCAGCACTGCAGGACCCACGTCAGCTCCCTTCACATAGGTGCTATGTGCTGTTTTAGTCACTCACAGAGGCCCACCTGGTCTCAAGCTGTCACTGTAGGATAATCCAGCCCCCCATAGACCCGTGACCTACCTTGTCAGGTTGGGTGTCCCATGTGCTCCAGGGACATGGGTGTCCCAGACCTTATCCTGTGCCACTGGGCTCTTCACATGGGTACCTCAACCCAGCCCGTGTGGATGCAGGCAGTCCCTTCACTGGGATGTGCCATTCAGTTGCCTAAAATACACATTTAGAGCCACGCTGGGGTGTCCAGGACAGCCACGTGGATTTGGCAAATGTAACGCACTGCAGGGAGCTTTCTTCTGGAGCAGCAGATGGAGGATAGCAGGGTACCCACGACCATGTTGCACAGCACCAGATGCCTGTGTTTAGGCAACCAAATCACCCCCCTGCTCCATTCCCAACCCCCTGTCTTCTCAGTACATTTCCATTTGCTTTAACTTTCATTTGTGTCACTCTCCAGTCTTGGCTGACTCCATCTCTGATGACGGTACTGTGGTGTTAGAAACCCAACCCACAATTATGTGTCCTAATCTTGAACTGGATCTCCCCCTTACTTCTAGGAACAGCCAGAAGCAATAGATGTGTCCTTATAGAAAATTGTATGTGAGAGGAGCAGTAAAGATAGAGAAGAAGAAGGGTTCTTCCCAATCTGGAAGGAAGCAGCCCTTCCTGGGTGTCTGATACCACAGTGATGGGCACAGGTTTAACAGCTGGCTTGGTTGTCTTGCAAGTGCCACACCAGCAAACCAGATGGAGACCTATTTATGCATAGGGAAATCAGAGCCCATCAACTTGCATCACCTCCCCGCCTCTCCCACGACTCCTCACAGCCACTCTGAACAGACTGTTATCATTTAAGAAGATGGAAACTCAGGGGAATCTGACACAGAAGCCAGGCATATATTAAAGATGTTTTGAGCTATTATTACTGTAAGTGGCTTGAGTGCCTCCAGACACATGCTCGGTCTCACATGAGAGCCTTCAGTTTATGACACTGGAAGAACAAACTGTTTCTTGGGCAGCAAAGCTCTTGACAAATATTTGTTTCTGTAATAGGCAAGGTGAAGTATGTCTTAGGAAAGAATACCTTTGTTTCAGTGCCAGTCTCTAATGCCTCTCGTTAACGACATCCAGATTGCAGAGGCTGCACCAGCAGAGCTTTTATCAAAACCTGTTTTGCATAAGAAGTCATTATTCACAAGAACTAATTATAGCAGCTTGAAATTTCCTGTTATTCCAGTTGCAATATTTCTCAATCTGAAACAGCCTCATTGTTGAACTCAGCTTTCTGCCTATCACAAGATAGTTTTGATATGTGTTCAGCTTCAAAACATAAAACATATGAGCAGGAGACCTCACTGGATTCCCATCAGCTGTGTTTTGGAGCTGCCTGGGTCACATGAGAGGTTGCAAAAGCCTGCAGAGCTAAAATACTGATACCATGTATACCTGATATAATGAAGATTAAGTTAACTGATTAAAAATAATAATAATAATAATAAAAATAAAATAAATGTTCCAAAGCTGGAGAAGAGCCTGGGGCCACAGGATGCTCTGCCTCAGCCCCTTGCCATTCACGCTCAATGCATCCTATCTCTTCTGCGTGAGGCTGAATGCATATTGCCTTGAACTTTCTTCTGATTCTGTTCATTGATAGGACAAGTGAATTACTGTGGGTTTTTTTGTATGTTTGTTTGTTTTGTTTTGTTTTGTTTTTTTCTATTCTTTTTATAAACAGTGGGTATCTGAGGTAATTCTTGGGTCATATTCTTTCCTAGACTATTTTTGCTGCTGATTTTCAAAAACAAGTGCATGAAATCATTTATGAAATGTTTGTATAAGAGGATTAGCCATGGACTGTACAAAGTATTCCAGTAAAAGTTTCTACCTTTGTCCTGAAAACATCTCGCCCTCTCAGTACCACACGCAAGCCTCAGCAGGATAGTGAGTGATAACTTTACTTGTTTGGTACTGCAAGGAGAATTAGCAGAGGGAAAACACACATAGATTGATACATTGGGTTGCTCAGGAAGTCAGAGTTAGACTGGGAAAACAACCCCAAATTATTCCTCATCATTGTTTGCTTCTTGATTTATTTTTTATTCCCCATGCTAATATGTCCTTGTCCACAATTTCATGAGGGTACTAACATCAGCCAGTATGGAAGGCCGTTCCCAAAATAAGAACTACATGGGTTTAACCATATAAATAGAATTTGGATGACTTCCCACACCACACGTCTCAGGTCTTTGAGCACTTACTGAATTCTTTGCTCTAGTCTAACCAAAAAAAAAAAAAAAAAAAAAAAAAAAAAAAAATTTGTAAAACTAACCTCTGTGCCTCCTGCATTGCAAGCTGGACAATGCCCATGAGAATGGGTTATTTAGCCTTTAGCATCACCCCAGTGTGTAATGGGAGCTTGCAAGTGTTTGCTTTCTCTGCAAGAAAGAAGGCATTGCTGGTATTCTTACTGTGCTCTCCTGATGGCTTCTAGAAATGACTTCTGGCAATATCTTTCATTTGTTCATCCACCTGTGTTTATTTTTTTTATCTGCATCCCATTCTCTTTTAAGGCAAGACTGGGAATAGGAGTATGATGGAAGATCTGTTGCTGATATTGTAAGGTTGTTAAATAATTCTAAAAAGCTTTTATTTGGTGAAACTGCTAGAAAATGATGACAACTAATAGCTGCCTGAAGCTCCCCCAGGACTAGGCAGGATTTTTTCACATTGAAGACAGAGAGGATATTTTTGTATTTCTGCATATCTAAATAAAAGCAGCAGAACCTCTGATAGTGAGGTCATTTTTTTCACACAGAAACATCCCAGCAGATGGAAATGAAGTCGGTGGGATTTTGATTCTATATGAATTAAATAAAAACTTGGTATGGACTTTGGAATGTGGCCCAGTCTTTGGAAGTCCAGTAAAATTTCCTCCAGCCATAAATTGTTTGTTGGGCTAATTTACTGGGGCTTTCCCATCCCTTGCTGCAAAGCCAGTGCTGGCTATAGGTTACAGTAAACCTCTGTGTCTTCCCAAACTCTGATTTTAAGGTAAAGGACAACAATATTTTGGCTCCCACTACCTTCATGTGCCAGGATGCTTGAATGTTTTTCCCTTTCACATGCCACATCCTCTGTCCTAGGGAGCTCGGTCTCTTCCTCTAATGCTTTCTACTGTAGGTTCTCTGTGGTTTGCCTCCTAGAGGAACATCTTTGAGACCCCCTTTGTGGGTCATTTGTCCCCCTGTTGTCCCCAGATGAGCTAGGACCAGCCCTTGCCCTGTGCTCAGCCTACTATTGAGCAGGAGGCTGGCTTGGAGGGATTTCCCAGCCCAAGACCAGGGATAGTGGCCAACGCTTCTCGAGCCCTCCCCACTCATCACTGAAGCTGCAGAATTGGGAGCCTGGGGGTAAAACTCAAGGGGTGATCACAGGGCTCATCCTGCCACTGCTAAGGTGCTCGGATACCCAGATGTGTCGATACCCAAGGCACACCGAGGAGCTTGGGAAGCTCTTGGGATGTGTAGGAAAGGGATGAAAGGCTCTGGGAGGACTGGGACTCTTGCTGGGGCACGTTTGTCTCAGCTCTCCCCGCTTGCAGGGTTCCAGCCCCCCAGCTCTGTGCTGCTCAGCAGTTTGCTCCTATGTTTTGCTGCCACAAGCATATATAAATCATTGCTGTCCTAACTTGTGCTCTTGTACCTCTGCCAAGGTAATTAGTACGATGCACATTTTAAGAGAGTTATTTCTCTCTCCGGAGCAGCCTGACAGCACCTCAGCAGGCACAGTGCTGTCTGCTCGCCTTAAAATGCTTTATCAGAGCACTTTGGTTTTCTTGAAGGAAAGTGCTGAGGAAGGCAAGAAATTAATGGAGGGCTGTCAGACTTCTTGTACGGAGCCCCCCAGGAAAGTGGGGCAGAGGAGGAGCAGTTTTCCACCAGCCTGGGCACCTCTGCACCAGCAGCTGTCGTAGTGGTTGCAGCAGCTGGCTCCAGCCTCTCCAACCCATCAGTAACACTCCCAAAATCTTGCGGGTTGTGTAAAAGAAGAGGAAGGTGAAATTCTGATTGTGTCCCCAAGACTGTGGGAGCTAAGCACTGAGATTTGTTAGATTAAATCATGATATACAAATGTTCTTCAAAGACATCTGTGGAGCTGGATCCAGTTTCTGCATTCAGTTACCAGGTTATTATTATTTTTGTGTGTATTATCCAGATGGAGAGTGGCTTTTGGGGGTTTTATTTAAAACCACCATTCTTAATGGCCCTTCCTATGTGCCATTTCCACCATGGGTCTCATACAGGAATTGCTGCATCAAGCCCCATACACAGGCATGTGCCCGTCAAGTAGATATGCAGTCTTGCTCCAAATGTAAATGCTTGTCTGGCACGAGGTTATCTTACTTGCTTTTGATAATGGCAGTCATCCAGTGGGACACAAATGAGGACTGACTCATCTGCTTTGAAAGATAAAGAGATGTCTTATTCGGTTGAAGCGCAGGGGTTTCATTACGATGCTGCAAATTTCAGCAGAGTTCTTCCAGGTCAATATGGATCTGATGCAGATCAACATCTCACTCTGCATTTAAATTATTTATCATGCACACTGACTCTTCAGAGCTAACAAAACACTGCTCCTTTCACCCTCAAGTGTTGAGTTGGTTCAAATAACCTCCAGGGCAGCCGACTGGCATAGGGTTATAAATAACTTGAGTATTTCATTTCTTACAGTTTTTTCCCCCCTTGCTCTGTTGTTGCTGCAGTGTGGTGTTTCAGCTAGATCTTCAGTCTGTTTATAAGAGCAGACTCTGCCCAGTTAAATACTTTATTGAGATTGATTGGTCTAGGGTTTAAGAAAATGTAGGAAAAAAATCATTTAATTATCAAGGAAGCATGTGGAAAAAATGATTTACACCATAGGCTTGAGGTAAGAGAAGAAATTAAGAAGAAATTAAGACGTGTCTATTCAGACACAAAAAAGGTCTGGGTAACTGTGAGCAGGATGGGTTGGCTAAAACCAGCCTCAGAAGTCAATCTGGCACTTTGCAACGTTAAAACCTGAAGAAGGGATAGCTTTGCTGATATGTCCGCTCAGAAAGGGACAGACTATTGCACACAGCATCTGCTGGATGAGAAGGGTCTCTGACACACAGACTTTGAAGCTGTTTTTGCTCTGTGCAATGCTGGAGGTAGTGCTCCTGTACACAGCATCTGCAGGGCTGGAGGAGCCGTGCCTCGGCAGAGTGGATGTCCTGCTGTCTGCAGCACTGCGAGGGTGCTTCACAGAATCACAGAATCACAGAATTTTCTAGGTTGGAAGAGACCTCAAGGTCATCGAGTCCAACCTCTGACCTAACGCTAACAGTCCCCACTAAACCATTTCCCTAAGCTCTACATCTAAACGTCTTTTAAAGACCTCCAGGGATGGTGACTCCACCACTTCCCTGGGCAGCCTGTTCCAGTGCCTCACAACCCTTTCAGTGAAGAAGTTCTTCCTAACATCTAACCTAAAACTCCCCTGGCTCAACTTAAGCCCATTCCCCCTCGTCCTGTCACCAGGCACGTGGGAGAACAGGCCAACCCCCACCTCCTCACTGCTTTAGTTCAAACTGTTCACATAACATTCAATGTCCTGCTTGTCCTGGGGCTTGGCTGTCTGGTTATAAACACTGAAGACCTGGGCAAGGATGTTATCCTTAGGCAGTTTGAAGAGGACAGCAAAATAGCTTGCAGAAGTGAAAGAAAGGGAGAGATTCTCCCAGTGTAACAGCAGAGCTGCACCCAGCCCAGGAAGGCTCTGCTGGTTTTGTACCCCATGAAAGCTCCTCTTACCATACGAAGGGGAGAGGATGGAAGGGATCATGTCCGTATTTTAAAACAATTCCTCCTCTATGCACCCAAAAACATGCAGAGGGAAGTCAGGGTATCTGTGGGTCACTGTAGGATCAGCTGCACCAGGTTGCAATCCAGAATTCCTCTTTGTCATGAACAGTGCTAATCTTCAGAAGTGTTTTTACATGTTTCTGAACAAAATTTTCTCATGATAGCCCTGCCCTGATTGAAAACTTAATGGGACAAGTCCTAAATAAGAGTTTCTCCTCCCTCCCCCTTTCTCACCTTCTTGGCAGAGATGGGTCCAAGTGTCACTTGCCTCTTCTCTTGTTCTCCATTAGGCTCTGTGGCTATCCCCCTTTCTACGATGAAAATGACTCCAAACTCTTTGAGCAGATCCTCAAGGCAGAGTATGAATTCGATTCTCCATATTGGGATGACATCTCTGAGTCTGGTAAGAAGCTCATTTATTTGCCACAACCAGGCATGCATGCAGCCATACCTTTTGTAGGTGTTCTCCATATGTGCCTTCCATTGTGTGTGGAGCTCCTTTTAACTAAAAATTATTGGGAATGGGCATTTCTTTTAGCTAAATAGTTACAGGAAGTTATTTTTGTGGGAGAGCAAATTAAGTACCATTTCATCCAGTCACATACAAAGCACTAAAATGTAGCTGGGACAGAAGAAGATAGCAGAAGGCTGTCCCAGAAAGACAAAGCAGTTCAATATCTCCATCACATCCAAATAAAATGCAGGTGTTTTATGTGTCACTAAGAATAGAGAAAGTAGTCCAGCTCTGTTACTAAAACTGTGCCGCAGGTCCAAAGTGAGTCTGCAGTGTGTACAGCAAAGACAAATGCAAAAAATTAATGGCTTCTAAACAAGGACAATAAGCAGATTTGGAAACTGGGAGTACTGTCCATGTGGCTGGATCCAGGCAGCTGCCCATGTGCTCCCCCAGTTCCCCACCCAGCAGAGAAGCCATTTAACCCATAGCACCTGCCTGTACCTGCAGAGGCTTGCCAGCATTGCATCCCATGGGTGCCACTGATGGGCTGTGGCCTCCAGGAGGTCACACAAGGTTGGTGTCCTTGCTCTATCCAACCTGGAGAAACATCTGCCATTTCATGCAGGAGGAGAAATGAATAATAGGAAAAACATATGATACAAAAATATCCTGGAAATACTTTTTTTTTATTATTATTTTATTCCTTAGTAATACTGATTACTTAGGTGAGACATTAAAGAAGTGTTTTATTTTAAAGATGATCCTTGTGGGTCCCTTACAACTTGGGTTATTCTCTGATCCTATGAGATATCCTGCTATCTCCTCATAGAACAACATTTCATGCTGCTTACATCTGCAGTCCAGATATAGTTGGGAGAGATTGCTTTAAAATGTATGTGATGAGAGGTTTTTTTAAGCTTGTAAGAGTTTTCTGAGCAAATATGAAGGTCTGCTGGCAGACTCCTTTGCATTTTGGGGGAGAAAGTCCATCACCTACAGCAGCGCAAAGATTTTCCTGCTATATATGGCTTTGCTGTTGCTCCTTCAGCTGTTCTCTCATGAAACTACTGGATACATGCCATGCTGTGATCTCCCTTCCCTCCATCCTAGCGTCAATTAAAAACACACTACCTCATGCCCAAGGGAGTCCCTTTCCCTCAGTAACTGGTTTTTAAATACACATGTCCACTTCACTGCCCACGTGTGCGGTTGCTTGGAATGAGCCATGAAATGCTCCTCTTGCTGCAGTTTCTGACCTTCTCCTTGCCTTTCCCTCTCAATTTACGGACATCTCCAACAGGTATGGCCATATTCAGACCACTAAGGTGCTCAGAAGCACTTGTCTGACCAGGGAGCTAGGAGCTGGCAGAATCAAATTCTTCTGACTCCAAATTATTCACCCCACTCCTAAGCGTACCTGCAGGAGTAGAGGCCTTAGACTTCTATCTGTCACATTAAATTCCTTAAATTTGGTCCTAAGTCACTTTGGTTATGTGTATACCAATAAATGACAAATGAACTAGGACCATTTTCTGGTACTCGTGGCACTTGGTGGTCTGGTCCCTCTGTTAAATCTCCTTTTGCCTTCAGAGCAAGGGAGCATCCTGCTGACGGGAAATGGGCCATGCTTATTCCCAAAAGATGCTTGGGAAGGAGCAAGGTGGTCTTGAAGGCAATTTTAAGAGGGACAGCTCAAGAAGGTAGATGGTGGCTTTCCATCAGCTGTGAGCATTCCCTGACAGTTTTGTTTACTAGTTCACATATCATTTGTTTACTAGTTCAGACATCAATCTTTGTATTATCTGAGCAACGTGTTCCATACCTATGGGGAGCTATGGTTGCTGTTGTATGTAAATAGGAAACTTAAGTGTAGGTCTGGCTATATTGCAGAACTCAGTATTAAACCTATTGTTTTAAATGATTTTTTTTTTAATTAATTTATTTTTTTTTATAGCTAAAGACTTCATTCGGAATTTGATGGAGAAGGACCCTAATAAAAGATACACCTGTGAGCAAGCGGCACGACACCCTTGGTAAGCAACAGTCACTGCTGTGAAACTCTCGGGACAGTGAACATTTTCCTCCAGGTTTTCCTGGAAAAACGTGATGGACTTTAATCTCATGCATCAACCTGTTGAGTATCTGCAATATTTCAGTGAAAGGCTGCATTATGTTGACTGTAGTGCAGTGGTGGGATACACTGAAATGACTGAGCCCAGAAAGCACATTTGGGGTTGAAGGCAAATGGTCAGATTGTGCAGGTGTGCAGAAAGCTGGGTATCAACCTGCTCATAAGGTCTTTGTCAAGGTAACAGCAAAGCACCTAAGAGGACATTAGGAGGTAGAAAATTCTCCTCTGTGCTTCACAGATGGTAGCCTACCTCTTCACCTCATGCTTGCAGCAAAGGTCGGGTTTGGCGTGCTGTATACCCTGCCTTGTTGAATGGAAGAAGCAGAAAACACTAAGAGAGGGATAAGCTGAGACTGAATTAGTCTAACAATGCTGCTTCTCTGCAGTGACTACAGAAAAGTGCCTGGTCTGGCTGTATTCGTAGTTTGGCCCTCCATTAAGTGCTTTATATGAGATGATGCCTTTGAACATAGATGACTTGACCAACATTATCCACAGATCACGTAACTGAAACAGGAATTGCTCGAGGCCTTTTGACCAACTTGCTTAGCATCACCCCACACTGCCAGCTGCACCCAAAAATGGGCTTTAGACACAAGTCTTTTGTCAGGGATCATTACATATGAGGCAAGACTATCTTTGGTAGTTACAGTAGCTGCAAAAGAAAGGAGTCAATGATGGTATTTTCACCCCAGGTATGCATTAGACTGTGCTTTTATGTCATCACAATTACCACGAATACCATTTCCTTTTGCAATTTCTGGAGTGTTAGCTGGATAAGAGCATTAGGCTGTACATTTCTCAGGGAACAGAGGTTTTTCCTGAGTGTCTCTAGCCCCTCAGGAAAGCCACTGAGCCAGTGTCATAACTAGCTAAACAGCTTGATGGGCCTTAAAAACGTCCTGGTGATGCAGTCTGAGCCCAGTGATTAACCTCACATAGTGCAGCTGAGTGTAAAATGCCTGCTAGGAAAAGCATAGGCAAAGAAGTTATTGGTGTTTTTCTGGGTAGTTTTGGCTTCAAGGTGTTTATGCTCCTCTCCCTGACCCCAGCTGGTTTGCCTCATCCCACTGCTGCTCTCAGTCCTGGGACAACATGGATGGTAAATCCGTTCAAAGGTTTTTACAGAGGAAAAAATACCATTTTGGCTCACTTACTGATGATATTTTACCAATATGCAGGGTGATGAATTTCCCTGATTATTAACTAATAGTTTTGCACTCATGAAGGAGGCAGAAAGTTACAACTACAAAAGTAGGACATCATGATGGCACTGACTTCTTCACGGTGGGAGTGATGTACCAACGTCTGACTGCCAGATGCTGTACTACAAATTATGCTGAAGATAAGATTGAGGGTCACCCTGTAGAATCAAAACAGTTCTAGGAACAGTTTCGGATGTAGAAAGAAATATAAATCATCGAGAAAATCAAAGTTGTTGCTTTTCATTTTCCGTATAATGACAACGAGAAAGATTTTACAGATGGTTATTAGCTGGGTCAGCAGGGTTATTGGCTGGCATCAATGCAAATGAGAGATGAGGGAAAGTCAAGACCTGGGTCTGCCCTTTTTCCAGTGCCCCATCAATAAACGTGTTTCCCATCAATAAGTGCGACAAAAAAAGAAATCTGGGAAATGAAATCTGACTTTGGTGAGAGGAAAAAAAAAAAGCATTTCTAAATGATACTGACCTGAGCCTCAGGAAATTAAACAAGTTACAAAAGTCAGTATTAGAAATACAGAATAAATAATGGGAAGGCAAATCCCAGCAGGGAATGAGGTGACCATTTGTATAACTGAGAGGCAGATTTTCCAAAGCCCCATATCCAAGATACACAAAGTGTAAGCATCCAGCTCTTGGCCCCGCTACATCTGTGTTGGTTGCTGGAGTGCAACAAAGAAACGTGGCACTTGTAACACACACAGCTTCTGGGCCCTCCTAAAGGAACAAAATGATAAAAAGAGTTTTCATTCTTCTTTTCTTTTCTTTTTTTTTTTTTTTTTTTTCATGGCCCACAGCCAATGGAAACTCACAGGCTGCTCCATAACGTTTGGTATTTTCTACAGAATCCAATCCTCCATTGAAGAAACCCCCCTCCAAAAGGGATTTCCCCCGTTTCTGTGGCCGGGGTCTTTTTCTGCCAGTCTGACTTTGCAAGGCAGTGGTTCATTTACAGGGCTGCCTGCAAAATTCCCAAATCCACCTCTCTCCCACATGATCTGCAGAGCACAGCAGGTGGCGAAGGCAGTACGTGTCAGTGGATTAAAGAGCAGAAGGAGGATTGTACAGTGAAAGCAATGCATGAGCGTATCCAGAAAAATGGCTTCGGATCTGCCTTTGTCCTCCCCAATGTGCTCCTGAGCAGATGTCTCAATGACTTCTTCCTCCTGACTTTTGAAAATCTTCCTGTAACATAAATGTCGCTGTTTTGGACCTCTCTGGGGAGAGGTGCTGTGATTCTTGGAGGGTCTGGATCCTGTAGTGATAAACACTGCTCGATTGCCTTTTTGGATCATCGAGGCTGCTCTCCCAGATATCATCTGTTATTTCAGAGTTAGTGGTGAGACCTCATTTTGCCAAACCATTGCTCAAGAAGCATTTTCCACCCAGATTGCTTATGCCAGGAAATAATGAGGTTTTTACTGTTCCTGTTCTCTTTTTAGCCATTATATCTGTTGCAATGGCATCCTTCCCTCCCCTTCCAATGCGGAGGAGGAGGTGGAGAGCTTGATGGTTCTTCTCAGTGGTCAACTGTGTCCTTCCCTCAGCCTGCATATAAGCTTCCAGCAAGTCTAGGCTTGAGTTCCTCTGTCCTGTGTATTTAGTGTCCCAGCAGTCAGGGACAAGGGTGCAAGCATTTAGCCAACAGAGAGGGTACAGTGACTATTATAATGGGGACATCCTATCCCATCTTTTTGTCTAAACACGTATTTTTCAGCATACCTCCCTGTTGCAACCTCACCTTCCATAGTGTTTGCATTGTGTTATCTTCTGCATGTGATCAAAATTAGTGTAAGTGGATAAGTTTCCTGGCTTGGCTGGAGGAGATGATGAGGTAGAGAAGCATAAATGAGGAGGTGGCTCCATGTAGTGACAATTTCTAGCTTTCCCCTTTTACTTCCTCCTGTATAAAACTTTTCCTGCAGTGCCAGATCTTTGGGATCAGCCATAAATTAGAAAGAAATATGTCAAATCATGAATACTTCTAAACACATAGATTATAATCTAAATGTGATAAAAATATATATCTATACATAAATTGGCAACCTGGTCATGAGATTTTTTTTTGTTTCAATGTATAATATTTGTGAAAATCAAACTGATTCCAAAATATTCCACTGATTTTAGTTACTCAAACAAGTAAATTGATAAGATTTCCAAGAACTAGATCTTGCAAGACATTGCATTTGTGCCTTTAAGGTTAATAATCTCCTGGAATTTCAGGAAAATGCTCAAGAATAGCCAGCTATTCACATGACTAAATGTTTGTACAGGATCAGACCCTAAAAAAAGTAAATACTTCTTCCTAATGGCCCACTTTTCTGTGCTGTATCTGCTCCCCACATGCCTGCATTTACGTGATGTTTTGCTATTTATAATCAAATGGCCTTGGCAGGAGGACAGTATGTTAAACTTGGAGCTGGCAGAAAAGGAGGCTAATAATTGCAGTGAAGTATGGTAGCAGAAACAGTACAATATGTAAGGCTTGTTGGTATAATGATTACACCGCAGCCTGCACAATCTGTGCATTTATACAGATTTCTCCAGTTTAATATATAGATGACTTATGCTTTCCATTGGAAAAGTGATTTGTTTTATAGCATATCTTTCACCGAAGTTTGCACTGTTTATGATGTGTTGCAAAGGTGCAATGTTCTATTTCATTGTTCCATTGTGACTTTTCAAAAAGGACGTGGAAAATGAAGGTACCAAAAAAGTGGGGTAATTTTGCTGCAGCTTGATACATTTTAATGTTTCCCGAGCTCATATTAATGACAGCAATTAAGTTTATTAAATATATTGCCATGTCAAAACCCACATCCTGTTTAAGGCAGCAGCTCAGGCTGCAGTGATTAAGGGCGAGCAGCAGAAATCCACGGATCTGTTTTTTCCAGCTGTAGGACCACACTGTGCTCCCCATCAGGTCAAGCTGGGTCCTGGGTGCCCCGGGGCTGGCCCCAAAATCAGCCTTGGCCCAGGGGGAAAGAAAAGAGTCCTCGTAGGGAGAGGAGAAGGCCCAGCAGTTAAGAAGCTGAAGTGGGAGCTGGAAGATGTGCTGTGAACTTATTTGCTTTGTCACGCATTTCCCAAGTGACATTAAATAGGATTTAGAGCAGTGTGCTGCTGCTGGTTACAGCATTGCAGACAACTGGGGATGTGGAAATTGAAGGGTGTTATATGTATCACCTCCTTATATTAACTGCATAGGAGGGAAGAAGGTTGTGGCACCTAAATTGTTGTGACACCTGTGTTAGTGGGTACAAGCGTGGCCTTCACCTTCCCCACTGCTCGTGGGGAGGGAGAGTGGATACTTGGGACGTGCCGACATCCATCCCCACCTACGTCAGGAATCGCAAAGCTTTGGCAAGGATTGAACCCCTGCAAATTGTGACCATGACCCTGTGTGTTTATTATGTGCCAGAGAGCACGAGCCAGATAATAATTTCCACCCAGGGAAAGGACATGGTTTACAAAGAGCTCAGTTCTCAGACAATGTTGTTTGAAGTGCGAAAAGGGCTCTCTGAAGGGAACTGCTGATGTTTACAACATTAAATCAAACCCTTGTCGAGTTCATCCCCACACTCTATTTATTTTGGAGCACCACTGATACCGTATACGTGTGTGTATATTTATACACATGCATGTGTGTATCTGTGCATATATGTGTGTGTGCGTGCATGTATAGAAGAGTTGTGATCCTTCAGCCTTATCCATTCCAGCTAACTCCACGCTTCCTGTCATCATACTCAAGAGTATTTCCAAGCACTGCTTGGCCAGCACGGCATTTGAGTTGGCTGCCTTCAGTGAGTATGAAGGGTCAGAAAATAATGCTAGATGAAAGACTCTGCTTGCCATCATGGGCAGGGAGGACGCAGCGTGCAAGAGACATATGCTTGCAGTATGTTAACAAAGAACCATCTAAAAGGAAACTTACTGTTTTCATCTTTGTTGGATGTTCCTTTCAAAGCTTAGAAGTGCTATATCTAGATAAATTGCTGTGATAGCTTGGAACCAAAAAAAAAAAAAAAAAAAAAAAAAAAAAAGAGCTAACATAAATTTGAAATAATATCTGATCATTAGATTAGATTCCTCTCATGTACGGGACCATATTTGCTATGGTTATTCATGAGCAGAGTCCTTGTTAGCTTCAGTGGAAATATTTGTGGTGGAGAGTATTCAGATCATAGACCTTGGTATCTGATTCTTTGTGTTGAGACACTCATATATTTGTGACTTGATGTAAGCCCAGCTTCAGCACAAAGTTCCCCAAAGAGCAGTCAGGATGTAGCTGCAGAACAGGGTCCCCCAGAGAAAAGTCAGGTCCCAGTTAGGGTAGTGAGTCCTTGCTCAGTCCCGGGTGATGGTCAGCATGATAATAGGTTGCTTCTGATTGTTCAGATTTATTTAATTTTATTTTTGCATAAGTGTGTGGTAGGTAGAAGTAAAATCTTTTAGTGGACCAACATGTATAGTTGGTAGAAACAATGAAACCTCAGTGCTGACACAGTTAACATCAAAGTGAACTGCAAAGTTAAGAACTATTGCTCAGGGTTTGAGTAGATATGCATCAGTTTGCTTATCTCTGAAAGAGAAGATGGCTGTTTCTCAAGGCAAGTGGAGCAGATTCCTGTAGCAGAATGATATGTGCAGGGGAGGGAGGAAGAAGAAAAAATGCTAAGCTGTTTCTGTCCTAAAAGAAAAAGCAAGACGGCTTATATCTTCTAGATATGGAGAGTTAGAGAAAAGTGGAAGGGAGATTATAACATGCCCTAAAACCAATATCTCTAGTAGATCTCATGCGTCAACTTCTCAGCATGGTAACTGAGTTTCATGATTAAACAGATTTAGTACAGATGTGATGATGCTCATGATCCCCACCTCAGGGTGAATTTGTGTGCCCAAAAGCTCATCTGACTTTTCAGACTCTACCAGTTGATTGTGTAAAAGATATGACTTCTACCTGCTAACTTCCATCTCTTTCACCTCAGTACTTAAGCCACCACATCTCCAGCAAAACACGCCAGAGAATGAGTACTAACTTTTCTTTTGGTTTCCTAGAAGTAAAACTATACTCTAAGCACTATAACACTGTGAGTATTTTATAAGATTTATAAGATTGAAGATCCTCCAAGTGCAAAGTACAGTATAAATGCACAGTCCTCATGTTACAGCGTTGCGCTGTTAACAGGATAATTCTTCAGAGGCGGCTTGGAGAGCAATCCCACAGCCAGCTTTGGCAGCTGGGGCTATGTTTTGGGCCACACCATTCAGCATTCCAGCACGTGTTTGAACATCTCCTGCTGAGCTAAACCAGCCCCAGCAGTGCTCTTATTTTGTTCTGATTAAAAACTTGCATCTGCAGGGTGCTAATGCTGCTGAAGAGACCTTAGACGTTGGTTGGTCCCCACCAGTGTAACATTTCAGGTCTTCACAGGGTGTCTGTCAACCCCTTGGTGAAGTAGACAAGGACTATTCTTATTTGGGAAACATCCAAATACCAAGGCTATTTTTTCAGGATTACCAGAACTATGTCATCAACACAGAGTTAGTGGTGGTAGGAGACAGTTTGTGTGCTATTGGAACCAGCCGTTTCTTACTGAAACCACCGTCATTTTAGAATATGATTCCTAAACTTAATATATATAATATATATAGTCTGTATTTGAGCTGCCTGCCTGATGAAAAGTTTCATATAGCAAAAATGCACTTGTGAGTCCTTCTGGAGACTGATGGGAAAGATCTTCTGGGAGACCTGGCAAGGGTAGCATACCCCAGGACCTTGTTCTGCCCATGTCTCCAGAATAAAATTTGACAAGTGGGAAATGTGATCTGTGCTTATACAGCTTGGTAACAAGCTTGTTCATAAAGCAAAATGCTTCATTAGCTTGGGAGGAAAAATGTGCCTTGCAAATGTAAGCAATCTTCTCTCTGCAGCTCTGTCATTTTGATCAGTTAGTGAACAGATCGTTTGGCTTGTAGTTGTCCACACATGAAGTGCTTGGCTAAAAAAAATAGTTTTCTTCCACAGATCTGTACTATGACAGGCAGTGCTCCCAGTTGGTACATGTTGAGGGCACATGTCTACACCGAGGAGGTGTCCTTGGACAGAGCAGAGTGCTCATGACATTTTGGAGTGACTCTGACTAGCAGCTGGCATTCCCATCAGGAAAATTTGCTAGGGCCCGTGTGCACCAAAAGGCTAAGCAGTGTGCAAGGAGTGCACACAGATCTTCATGTACTTTTGCACCTAAGACAGAGAGCTGTACAGAAGAATGCTGCTACAGTCTTCTCAGGCTGCTGGCTCATAGAAGTGACCTGGAGGCAGTCATGGATATTCTGTTACGTCAGATGGGTCATGCAGGCCTTTGGTAAAGCTGTAGAAACCACCTCACATGATGGTTCCATGACTGAGAAATACAGAAAATGCATGAAGGGTGCAAGGGTAGCTGGGCTCCGTGTCTATTCATGAGTATACATGTATGTTGTATGGGATCCATCAGGGACTGTGATGGGCCTGGCTGTATTCCCCATGTGAGTAGTGACCACAAAGTTTAAACTAGATGCTGCCTCAACAAACTTAGAGCTGCATGGACCCAGTGGGAAATCCAGGCCAACTTGCCTTGCTATCAGTGAGAGGTGATCAGGAGTTCTCTTGAGAGGAAGATCTGAAGATCTTCCATTTCTCCTCTCCATCACACCTCACCTTCTCCATCAACAGGACAGGGGCCCAAGAGGTGTCAGGTGCCACTTGGGAGCCCTGTTCTGTTCATGGCACCTGTTCTTTTATTTACTTTAGGTGGTGGTTATGTGGTGGTGGTGGTCAGCCAAGTACCATTCCCAGTTGGAGGTGGGCTACCCTGAGTGGGAACCCTGCTCTTGCCTGCCCACACTTCTCCTGGTTCCAGTACTATTGAATAACTCAATATAGAGTAGGTCAGCTCCAACTGACTGGAATTGGTGGCTCTCTTGTCTCATGAAGTGAAAGTTTAGTCCCTCATTTTGCCTCCAAGAGTAAGTATTGTCTCTTACATCTCTCACTTCTTGGGTGAGAGCTACCAGCAGGAAGGAGGGGAGCAGTTTGGAAGAGACTGGTCCCAGAGAGCACTAATTTGATGTGCCACTGACACGAAAGTAGAAATTGCGGCACATCCTTTGAAGAACAGGGTTACAGTTTAAAACAATCTGGGCAAAATGAAAGGAATGTCTCCAATTCATGGGATGCATAAACGGAAACAGCAGGCTGGGGTATGTAAGCAGAGTTTCATCTTCTAAGAAACACAAAGCAGTGCTGCCATTCTGCTGCCTTAGTTGGAAAAGAGCAAGGCTTGGGTACCGCCCTCTGAGGAAGATGTGGACTAGTTGGAGAAAGTCCAGAGAAGCTCACTAGATCAGAGGATTAGAAAATATGAGTTATGAAGAAACAGTGAAAGAATCAGTTTGTTTAGTCTAGAGCAGAGAAGACAGAGGGAAGACATGATAATAGTCCTCAAATATGTGAAAGGATGCTTCAAAGACAGAGGGAACAAACTAGTTTCCATGTCTTCTGGGAGATAGCGGGGCACCGGAATAGGTTGTCAGAGAAGTTTCCATCTTTTGCAGATCTTTAAGGATTGATAAGGCAAATACCTGTCAAAATTATTTTGACAAAGCTGGGGGGAGGGAGGGGAATAGATGATCATTGTGTCCCCCAGACCCTCTGGTTCTGCTATTGGAAGTCCCCAGACCAGAAGGCTCTGTCCCTGACAGATGTCTCATTTCTTCAATTTCTTAACATTAGCTATTGCTAATAAACATCAGGCTTCTACACTGGGGCTAAAAAATTGATTTCTGAAAACATCACATACAAGATAGGAGGCAATCTTTGCTTCTTGGCTTCACCTACAGCAGGTAGTGTTATTTTCCCCAGCACACAGCCTTTTAAACATTAGTTCACGAATATGCCTACACTTCCAAAAGATCTTGTGCCTTGGTGAGTTAAAAAAATCAAGAAAATCCTCTTGAAATAATTATGTTTGCTAGATAATTGAATGTGTCTATCTGTTCAGGAAACTGCACAATATCAATGAAGTTTCTCAGTCAAGTGCTGTTCAGCTTAAGCTATTCGTGCAGCCTGTGCTAATTTAGTGAGAGTCCATGTATCTGTTTTACTGTTAATCTACATTAATCAAGACGAATGGCTATATATGTTGTCAGGTGGCAGGAAAATCTCCAGTGCAAACAGAAATCAGACAGGTTGGAGTGGCTCTGGAGGCTGCTGCATGGTTGAGGCTAAAAGTAGTCTCAGCCTGTTGATGTTAAATCTTTAGATGTAAAGGGAAAAAAAAAAAAAAAAAGTACAATGTTTTCATCAAGGGCTGTAATGGTGACAGAAAGCAGCCACGCAGCAACAAATGGTCGTACCTCTTTGTAGCTGCCAGATGTACAAGCCTTATCTACGCTTGCTTTTATTGCCCCAGATTTTCCACCACTGCTGCCAGCAGAGACAGCGGTGGGAAGTTGGAGGCCTCATGTGAATGAATTCAGCATCTCTAGGAGCAATCACACCTTGGACCAGACTTATCTGTTGAGGAGACAAAGAATGGGTATTCAAGGAGAGCAAAAGATGTCTTAAAACCTGCCTTCTCTGCCTGTTTCAGGATTGCTGGCGATACGGCACTCAACAAGAACATCCACGAGTCTGTCAGTGCTCAGATCCGGAAGAACTTTGCAAAAAGCAAATGGAGAGTAAGTGACCCATCCTCAGAGAAGATGCTTGGATGCATAATTCTGCTACTGTGGCACTTGCACAGCCCTTACTGCGTGTCAATGTTTTAAATGGAAAATTGCTTTTGTGGCCCAAAATTTTGGACATAATAGTTGGTCCCATCTTAGATTACATGGCTTTGCTGCTTATAGAGTGTCCTACATAATGTACATTAATGTAATGAGGACAAGAGATGGGGCCAGGACTAAGGAACCAGTGGTTGGAGAGCAGGGGACACAAAGCAATGGGGGCACCTGTGCATTGGTTCAAGGAAGGATATGTCCAACATGAGAAGGGATTTTGGGCTACGACATCCCATCTGATCGGATAGGGAAAAGTTGAGATGATGATGGGCTCCTCTACTTCTGCCAACGTAGAGTAACCAGGGGAATGGTGGAAGTTACACTTTCACCTCCACGTTTTAATTTTTCTTTCATTTTTTCCCCCCAGCAAGCGTTTAATGCCACGGCAGTCGTGCGACACATGCGGCGGTTACACCTTGGCAGCAGCCTGGACAGCACGAGCGCCAGCGTCTCGGGTACCCTCGGTCTCACCACGCCGCTGTCTGATGCAACCACCCGGAAAGATTGTGAGTAGGGGGGAGAAAAATCTCTGGGAAATGCTTTTTCTCTCTGCCCCCAGGCTGCAGTCCTCGCTGCCAGCAGGTGTTTGAAATGAGGACCGAAAAGGGACTGAGGCTTTCGTGTTTAGCTGGCAAAACAAAACAAAACAAAACAAACAAACAAACAAACAAGTAATAATTTAATTGGAAATATTTATGCACTGAAAAACTGAATTTTCATCGCAGTGCATTTTTGGGAGATCCTTCTCTTGTGGGGCACAGAGGCTTTTGATTGGGAAAAAGACCCAGACAAACACAGGAAAGAGTTATGTATGTGGCTGAAATCTGGCAGAGTTTAATCAAAATGTTTATGTTTAAGTTTCCAGTTCTGTGATAAAACTTTTTTTCTCATAAAAATTGGCTTGCTTAAATTTTCCTTGCTCCTGCCAGTCCATCCCAGCCTGGGCCAAAAGAAGCTCCTGTACAGGAGGCTCACTTGTCTGAGCAGAGCTGAGGCTCTGCACAGCACCACAGGGTCTGGCCCCCTGATTTGCTTGTTCCCTGCTGCAACTGAGATTTTCAAGCTGCCCGATGGAGTCAGATGCTTGGGGTGAGTGAAGCCTATTTTTAATCTCTGGCTTCTGAGCATTTATTTTATTCCCTTCTGTCTATTGGTAGAGATTTTTATATCATGAAATGAAGGGACACAGACTTTACAACTTTGCAGAAGAGATTATTTCAAGCTGCAGCACCACAAAGCTAGTAGGCTGTGATGTGGCTGAGCCCCTTCCCTTTGCATCCCAGGTCTGACGGTGATTCATGCAAGAAATTCTGACAAAAGCAGCTTCTGTCAGTGCCCAACTGGTTTGCAGTGCCCAGTGCAAAATCCTACAGGTGCTGCCAAAAAAGTTTCCCTGTGCTCCTGGTATGCATCTACCTCCTGCAAAGGAGCAATGCAGCCCTGACCAGCAGCAAAGCACTTTAGCCAGGAGCTGGCAATGCAGTGAGGCTGAAAACCCATTTCAGGGGAGAAATGCACCTTCATCTTGGTTCCTGCCTGAGCTGGACCCCAGTTAGATCTAGAGCATCTGGTGGGTGATTCATCTCCATCTGTGCAGTTAATGGATGATCAATACCAGAAGGCGATAATTAATTGCACCGAGTAGTCTGAATAATAATGGAAAAAAACATCCATGCACAACAAAGGTGGGAAGAGATTACAGTCTATTTAATGGCTACAGCAAGTCCAGAATCCAGCAAGTCCCTGTGCAGGACCTGGCCCTCTTTTTGCAGTGATGGAGAAGTCAACCAGGATACGAAGGTTAAAACCAGGTGTGTTGAGAGGTGATTTTTTTTTTCATGTCAGAAATACAAGGCAGAAAAGTATCCATCTCCATGCATCCCAGATTAAGTCCAACAGAAGAGCTTGCCAGCAAATACTGAAGAGCTTCCCTTTTGCAAAGAAATTAATTAAAGAGAAAAGTTAGGAAATGCTGGAGCCCCTGAGAGCCAGTGAGAAGAGCCAGGAACACATGCAAGGTGTGACATTAAGAGGCAGCTGACATGTCAGGCACAGCCCACTGAATGCCTCCTGTTGGGAAAAAGGAAACCTCAGAGGTCTCTTCCCTGCCTCTTTCTTTCTCCATCACCTCTGAAGACAGATTTTGTGCATGGGAAAGATCCCATCCATGCAGCCAGTTACACGAAACATCTGTGCCACCATTACAAAATGCAATCCTGCCTAATGCTATTAATAGTGCATTTAATGAGCTCTCCAAACAGTTTCAAATGCAGTAGTTTCACATCACTGAGGGCAATTAAATACAGCCCTAGCCCAAGAGGAGCTTATATCAGGCTTTATCCTAACTCTGTTCTTGTATTAAGCCAGAGAAGATGCATTAGGCTGGGTTATGCTTCCTGTCAGGATGGTCTAAGTGAATCCGTTGGGATTTCTCAAGTGGATTGCCCTGATTTTCAGTCTTCTGTGCCTGGCTTATTCTGTTTAGACATGGTTGGGCTGCCTAGATTGATTACAGAACCCAGATCTCTGTGTTTTTAAGGTAATGCATAAATTGCAGCATGAAGCCAAGGTGTCAGCTCTGAATGCTGCTGGGAAACGGGATATGGCTGGGTGTGGGTACAGGATAATCATCCCTGAGGCTGAAACATCACCTTCAAGCCTGGGAAAGTAGGCAAAAGTCACAGCAAGCATCAAAAAGATCCTGAGTATTCAAGGGACTGTACCAGACTCTAGATTGAGATATATTAATACAGTTTTTAGCCATCCTCTACTCACCAGGCTGGAAAAATGAACCGTATTTCTCATCACACCAAGCCTGCGTCTTCTCAGAGCAAGGTCACCACGCTGGGATCCCGCTCAGCAGCGCAGGGGCAGGTCACCTGTGGAAAGCTATGGCAAGAATAGATTTGAGTGCTCAGCATGAACATTTTCTAAGGGAACTGCTGAGGTTGTGCTCGAATAGCCAAATCTGGAATCTGTCATTCCAAACCCAGCCTGCTTTGGGATTTTCAGGGGTTATTTGGAGGGCTGTGTTTTTTAGAGCTGTGCTGGAGGGTTCGCTGGAAGTGGACACATTCTATAAATATTCCTATTTAGCTAAATCCCCATTTTTTCATTAAGAAAGTCTGTGAAAAGTCTTTGATTAGTTCAAAAGCAGCTGTCTGGGTAAAAATTGGGTCCAGACACTCAATCCATGTCAATCTACATCTCTTAGCTGGAAGTCCTGGAGACATACCAGCAAAGCCCGAGGTGACATAAGGTGTCGCTAGAATGATGTCCAGGTCACACAAATTTACCTTCTCTCTAGATTTACAGGAACTCACCAACGAGTTTGACCCACTGCACTTTTTATCAGCAGCTTTGCAGGATGCCTGGGGAAATGTACTTAGCTTGTCTGTTTGTTTAGCTAGATGGCCGTGATGAGAAGTTTAATCACCTTTGAGGTGCCCACGAGGAAAATTACCTTCAGCAAGCACAATGCTGGAGGGATTTTTGAATCCCACAACTCTTTGTCTTCAGCCCCAGAAACATGGCTTCGGTCTGGCTGGACACATACCAAAGCCAGGAGCACCACCTCCAGCAGCGGTCCCCTCTGCTCTGGAGCAACACCCACATTCCCCCCTCCAAAAATAACACTTCTAACTCTGTTTCTGGCTTTCCTTTTAGGTATGTCTCCATCCACTCTCTGTAGTTTTGTTTCATCTGCTTCTTCAGGCGTTTCGGCAGTAGGAGGGGACCGGAGACCCAGACCCACCACAGTGACCACAGTGCACACAGGGAGCAAGTGAGAGCCCGGGCGGCCGGGGCTGAAGGACTAGAAGAAAGAAGATTTTTTTATGGCCATATTTTATACTGCAATTCTGAAATGTTTCATTTATCACAAACTGCAATGACTCCAGGGGGAACAGATCTAAGTCTCTGGTGCTGTACATATATATACATATATATATAAATATATATATATATATGTGAGTCTAGCAATGTTCTAACTAATGAACACTCATTCTTCTCCCCAGTGATTTACTCTTTTCTCAGTGTAGGTAACAGTATATGTTGTATTATTTTTTTTTCCATTAACTACAAACATCTCAACTGGATTATTTAAATAGAGATACTTTTCTGAGCATTATATATATATATATATTATTTTTTTTTCTTTTAAGAAGTACTTCCAGTAATGTCCCTCTTCCCAGTTTGCTGGGGGATAAGCTGTTTCTGTAGGTAGGAGTTGATGTTAACTTGGCAACCCAGGAGGATTTCAATGGCATGCCATTTCTCACTCCTCAGACCGGACTGCAAGCCTGGCTGGCTTTAGCAGAGCTACTGCTGCTCCGAGTAAGAAACCACTGCTTTCCCTCCCCTCCTCCTCCTTGAAAGCCATGAGGAGAGTTCAGTCACCACCAGCCCCATTACTGCAGTGCTGGCAGCCTGCAGAACCCTTGTTGGAGAGGAGAGGCCGGCACGCGGTGCCTTTGAGGAGCAGACCAGAGCTGGGCAAGTGAAACAACAGAGCCTCATCCTGCAGCAGTTCCCTCCTTGGCAATCTCTTCCAGCCACCGCAAGTGATGGGCAGAGTGAAATGATTTCTGCGTGCCTCGGTTTCTGCCCCTGGGAGAGGGCTAATGCTTGCACCCCTCTGTAGAGCTCATAAACAAAAGCTAATTCAACATTTTTTTTCTTTTTTTTTTTTTTTTTAAATTACTTAATAAATGCATTTCCCAGGCTACACATGCTGGTGCATGATTTGGGAACAGCCACCGTGTTGCATGTCCATGCACCCTGAAATAGAGAGAAGAGCAAATCTGCCCTCATTTGCCCAGCAGCCCCAGTTTATTTCTCTTGTACCCCAAACAGGCTCATCTCCACCCAGAGGCACAAGCCTTGTGCTCAATCACCACATTCATGTCCTTTATCCTGCACAAAACTTTGTGTAAGGCAGTACAGGTGCAGCTGAACAGATCAGGCAATAGTGACTGTGCTGTGAAAAGCCCTAATTATTTGTCATTGAGACTTCAAACTCCTGCTTCAGCTTCACTCGGTTGGCTTTGACCAGCAGAGTTGGGATTTCATCCATCACAATTGGAGTGCCACTCCCTTGATGGCACTCGATAGAAGTCCAGTTTCCTTGCTCTTAAGCTATTCCCCATTTTTGGAGGGCTCCAGCACATCTGAATGAGCCCCACTGCTGGGGACAGCCACCCATGCCTGCAGGGATTAGCAAAACCCTTCAGATTTGGGCAGACCAAAGGTAAAGGGATGTCCTTGCTGAAAGCCATGCTCCTGTCCCACGCTCAGACCACTGTCACCATGAGATCATTGTCACCTTGGCAAAGGTCGCTGAAAATTGTTATCGTACAATTTACCAATGCCAAGGCTACTTTATTTCACCAGCCTGAGGAATGAAGCTTTAGTTTGGGAGACTCCTATCACAAGAGACTGGAGTTATTCTGCACCCACCTGATTTCATACGCTCAGCTCTGCTCCGGATGTATGTATGTACATGGGCAGTCCCCCAGCTTGGAGTCAGTGGAATTCCCACATTTATGCTCATGCCACCAGAAGCAGGATTTGTTTAGGGGATATTTTGGTCTTTGAACAATTGCTGCTAAGGTTGGGGCTCAAGCATTCCCTCTTTGCATTCCCTCTTTTCTGAAACCCGAGGTTTGATTTGAACTCAATGTAGTTGGTGAAGCTACTATGCAAAACATAACATTCAAATGTATCTTGCAGGAAAAAAAAGAAAAAAAAAAAAAGTAGAAGAAGAAAAAGGAAGCGAATGGATTTCCATCTGCAAACCAAAGAGCAGTGATGGGAGTAAAGGTGGATGTGTTGTCCTGTATTCAGGGGGTTCTTGTACACCAGCTGCCCTATATGCTCAATGTTTTCTGTGTTTTTTATTGGAGGGGTATTTCTTCTTTCCAAACATGCAGTTCGCTTTTTTGTCCTTCTTGTACCTCGTATTCTGCCATAGCTGTGTAATTTATCATCGTTATCTTAGGTTTGTTATCAACCACTGGGATGTTAAGATGAGAAACAAGAGCACTTAGAAGCAAAATTGTTTTTTTCTGGTACATTTTTTTGTGGTGGGAAGCTCTTCTTTTGGATCGGTGAGACACAGCTGGGGACCTGACCAGGTTCTCCATGCACATAGGGTAGAGGTATCTCATCACCGAGTCCCAAAATATCTCTTGGATAAAACTTAACTCTGACCAAATCTGTTAACTGGGATGGCTTAGCAGCACTTGGGATGAGTGTCTGGGGGCTGGAGCTGTTTTCCCTTGAGCAGCACAGCTTGGCAAGGCAAACACCCCAGCATCACCTGCCAGGGATGCTCCAGTGCCACTGTGAGTCCTTCCCCTGCACCAGTAAATGGTGTGTGCAGGTGGGGAAGGGGCTGATAGCCCAAAAGTTGAAGGTTCAAAACAAACCAGACCTTGCCAAGCTGGAGTAGGTAGAACAATCCTTCTGGGCTCTTTCCCAATGGGCCGTCCTACTAAACAAGCTGTGATTTACTCCCCGCACGAGGACTCCAGCCTGGGCTTACCTGTCTGTTTCCCTTTTCTGCTTTACTTGACCGGCACCGATGTGTTTTCCGTTTGTAACCTGTTTTCCTCAGCTCCTTCCCCTTCTTTTTCTTTGCTTGCAGCTTTGATTGTTGATTTTTACCTCCAGAGTCACAGAGGCCATCTTTGATGCCAACAGCAGAGTGCTCTTGCTGGGAAAATAAAACTAAAAATCCAGAAAACCTCCAGCTGGCCCCTTAGCCCGCAGAAGAAGGGTGAGGACAGGCTGCCCGTGAACTCTGCGAGCTGAAAGTCAGTGTTGCAGTGGCAGGGGCTTACGCTGCTGATTTTGCATGTGACTTCATTCCCAGTGCATCCTCACTGCCTGCTGGATCACCCCTTCTGCAGCACGGAGTGGACATGCCGCACGGGGGGAAGCAGGAGTACGGGGAAACCTGGCAGTGTTGCTTCCCTGAGACTGTGTTACCCTGCTGGTGATGTCTTTTCTGTCCTGGTTGCTCTTGTACAGGTGCCATTAGAGTAGTGGGGTAAGAAAAAAAAATAATAATTGGATTTTACCTACTCCTCGTGTGTCTGTTTTGGTTGTGGCACTGAAATAAAACCAAGAAATGATAGAGGTTCATTCCTGAAATGAATTGAACCATGGAGATGGGTGTCTGCCCTCTGGTCATCATGTTCATGTAGTCTGCGATAGGCATTGGATTGGGTTTTGCTCTGTGTGTGTTCCCTGCATACCTCCATAGCTACCAACAGCATTTTTTCTGTAAGCAGTTCTCCTTCTTTCTGCTCAGCTCCAAGGAGCTCCAGAGCTTGCCCAGAACTATTTCCCAGCCCCAGGAGCCAACACAGCAAGAGGAATGCCCAAGAAGAACAGTGTCAGTGGCCCTGAGGCTACCCCTTCCTTAAATACAAGCCTGGTTTTAGCAAAACAAGCCCCCAGGGAAAGCCAGACAATATAGCCATTGGTGAGCAGGGAGAGTTTTGTCCTTCAATGTGAATTTGGAGTCAACTAGATAAGCTATAAGGAAAGCTCTGCTAACATTTCCCCCTAGGGTAATAGCTCCAGGTCTGAGCAGTGCTAGCTAGGTGAACTCTGCTTAAAAACACCAGTCTGACTCCGCCAGTGAGTTCAGGCAGACAGTAGGCTGTTGCTTTTGGTCTTTGTAAAGAGCTGAGGGATTTATATACCTGAAATAAAAAGAAGCTTCTAGCCTGAGCCCCGAGGTACAGAAGTATCTTTCCCTCAGCACATGGAAATTGCCATTTAATGGGATTACTTGTGTTCCTGCTCTTACTTGCATGTTGATCTGGTTGAACTGGAGCCTGGACGCATCCCTGAAATTATTCATGGGAAGGGAGTTTTGCCTTCATTGTCGTGCTTCTTTGCACCAGAAACTTGATGCTAAGAACCACACTCATTCAAGCAAAGAGCAGAAACACACACAGAGACTGCAGCATCCAATGCAAATAGCATCAAAACGGAGCACAGAGGACACGCTGGCAACGGCTGAGTGCAGGAACCTGCCCACAAGCACTGTGCAAACAGGGTTTCCCCTGGTACATTACTCATCCCCGATTTCTCACCCAGCAGCAGTTTTATTCCATCCCTTTCATTTCCCCACCTTCCCTGCAGCTGGGTCCTGCCTGTCCACCCCTGCGTGCGTGTGTGTGTGTGCGTGCTCTGGCCCCAGGGATCGCAGGTCCCACTGCTGGGAAATCAGGAGCTGGTTCAGGTTTTTTGGTCCAACGTTGTGCTGTTGGGTCAAAGTAGTGTACATAGTGTTTATAGCCGAGGATAAAGGCTTTTTATCCCAGACTCTGGTTTTCAAGACCCCTTCCCCACCTCGAAGCGTGCCACTGCTCTCTCCAGTTGGTTATTTTATTCCTCCTTTTCATAAACAGTAAGGTCAGAAGAGCAGCTCTTACATTTTTCCATGCCCCAGAGCAGAATCATGGCTTGTACACTCGCAAGCGCTAAACTAATGATGACACCAAAATGTCCAATAAATGCATGTTACTGCACTGCATGTATTAAACTGCTGTTCACTGTTTCTGTATTTCCCGAGCCTTTTCTTTATGCACATTCGATCCAGCCTTTTCTTCAAGGGGTTTCTTCTAGATTTTGCTTTTAAATGACTTAATGTATCTGTAACTTGAAATCCATCGTTAAGTTTGAGTAAATGCAAAAGCTGATGTTTTGTGAACAAGATACTGCAAAACCTGATAATGTATTTTGTCTTTCTGTGGAATGCTCCGCAGCATGTGCAGGAAGAGTCACCATCCAGAGCAGCTGAAAACTATGCAGCAGTCACGTACACACATCTAGAAACAGGGAGACGGGGAGGGTCCCCCTTTGAACATGATGTTAAAAGTTTGGCCTGCCTCTAAAATACCTTCCCTGGGTTGCTGATGCTCAGGGCTGCCAAAAAGCACGTCAGTGTGTCTCTTTAGGGTTGTTTTCCCCTTTTTTTTTGGTTCATTTTTCTTGTGAAAACTTTGGCTGGTTTGCTCAATTCTTAGTATTTTTCTCTTAGGAGGTATTTCTTTCTTACCCGTTGCAGAACGAACTGCATTTTGTGGACCAAGATGCTGTGATTATTTGCCTGCATGAAACAGGGCAACGAGCTGAGCTAATTATACCATCATTCCTGAAACATCAAATACAGAAGCGCCTTCCCCAGCATCACCACCTAAATACTTGCAACCAGTCCTTCAGTCTCCATGTAGCCGTGCCACCATTTATCCGCAGAAGAGTTTGGCATGGTACTTGTTCCACATGGGAAACATGGCCTTGCCTCATCTTCCCTTAATCATCAATCCATTTTCATGTGTGCTGGTCTTTCTGTGGCAGGGCAGGGTACAGGATGGCCACGTGTTGGTTTTAGCACATCTGGCCCAATCCTTTTGTGAGTGTTGGCAGGGCAATGGTCCCAGCTCCTCCATGGTGTGGAAGGTGTTCGTCTTCTCAAAGCTCAAAACAAAGACATCTGAAAGGGTTGGGTAGTGGGCTTGTGATAAGGGCACGCCAAGTAGAAGGTCTAGAGAGAAAGTGCTGTGTTGGTAGCATAGGGATCAGGTATCAGTCCTTGGAAATTATATCAAGGTTTGTTCCATGGTGGCTGAAAGCACCAAGAAGTCCTGAGCCCACCTTCAAGGCTGGTGCTCAGTGAGGATGCCGTGTCATTACCAAAGCACTGCCTGGCAGTGCAAAAATCATCATTAATGATAGTTGTAAATCAGCCCAAGTTCAGGTTGCTGAGGCAGCACATGGCAGGATGCTCCATGAGGAGGTGGACGTGTCCTGTGGTTCCCAGTGGTTGGGAGACCCTAGGAGGTGCTCAGGGCAGCCCTAAGCTTTTCCATCTTTCATCTGCATCCTGCCAGTCCAGCCTGGTGTTGTGCATGCTGTGTCTTACCAGGCCAAGCTGTAACATCACCCCCAAAGCAAAGAGCATGGAAGATCATACATAGCTCAGTGAGAGATGTGGCGTGACTCACATTTCTGGTCAATACAACGTCAGCACCTTGTTGCTTATTGGCCTCTAGTTAAGAAACAGCATTTTGGTCAGTTTGGGCCTTTTTTTTTTTTTTTTTTTTTTTTTTTTTTTTTAAGAGAAATATTTGAATTGGGTCAGCAAACAACCAAACAAAGCCCAGTCTGCCCAGAGCAGTGATTCCCCAGTGACCTCAACTGCAAAACATCTCTTGGTCAACTTTTAACGAAAATGCAAGCATGTTTTCTACAAAGGCTTAAATCTTAATCAAGGAATGTCAGTGTGCCTAATATTGCAGGTCTTGTGATTGATACAAGTTCATAACAGCATCCATGTCCAAAAAGAAGGGAGAATGTGTATTTACTCCATGCATGTATTAAGGCATCGCAAAAGTTTTATCTGCATAATGAGTTTGCAATACTGCAAATTGTTAATGGGGCTACGTCGCAAGTGGTTCTCTGCCTTGACAATCATGTATACATATCGAGATTTCTATCATAATGAGAATTTAAAGGGATGACTAATTGTTTTCCTCCAATAAATCCAATTAAATCACCCTGATGTGAAGTGTGTTGTTTTTGAGTGCACGAGTCTCCACCTGTGTGCAAGAAAGGAAGTAAATAATTTCTATGGTGCCTTTGCTGTTTTATGCAATGACTTCCAAATGAGTGTTTTATTTGTTTTTCCTCCCTAATTCACTCCATAAGGAAATGAATTAGAAGGAAATGAATTATTAGTCCACTAGTTATTTCCTAAAACTTCTATTGGAAGTGATGCTGTATGGCAACACACGGAGACACAGCTATCTCTTGGGGGTATCCTGGTACTCTCCTGAGTGTCCATGTGGAGCTGGGGTAAGGAGATGCAGTTGTTGGTGCACCTTTGAGTTGGTTCTGGTGGTTTACACGGCCTGTGGTGAGAATCGTAAAAGGAGATGGGATCTTTGCTAATGTTTGGGTCACGCTGCAGTCAGCAGTGGTCTCAAAAAGTCATTGTGTGCATTTCATTGTTGGCTTCCTTTTCCTCCAGACCATGTTGCTGGTGTGTGTTGACTTGCTATTTCCTTTTTTTTTTTTTTAAGCCTGATTCTTCATTTTCACCATTTTATTTCTGCATTTCTGGCTTTCCCTCATTGGCACACAAGAATTTCTTCCCCTTCGTCCCTCCTTTACAAATAGCTAGCAAAATCTTTTTGCCCAGACAAGTATTGGGCGCCCAGCAGGGAGGTGGGCCCATGCTTGGGGTTAAAGCCAGGTGGTTTTAGATATCAGGTTCCATAACAGAGCTGAAATGAACAGCAGTGATAATGGCCAACCCATAGCAATATAAAGAAAAAGTCATATTACATAAATAGCTTTTATACTGCCAGTAAAGAAACAAGCACCAGAACCAACCTGATTACTGTTTCAAAGCTGTGGTATGTGACTGTGGCCACAGAACTAGGATTAGATGATGGGCTCCACAACTTGTCATTGTGCTTCAGAAGTACACATCTATAGGAATTTACATCTTTGGAAAACTACATCTATGCAAAAAATTATCACAGGGAGTGGGATAGATTTGCAACAGCCATGTTCTTGCCAGAGGGAAGGGGACCATCCTTGTTTTGAAGGCTTTCTGTGCGTTGGTATTCTCACATAAGATGCCATAGGGACATGTTGTTCCCATCACATTATGCTTTCTCCCAGCTCCAGACATATCCATTGCTGTGGGTATGTGCCCTGCCCAGCACATCCATGTCCTTAGTATGGCGGAGCCCTTCAACAAAGCCAAATTACTGTGTTAATAACCAGTGTTGATAAATATGGGAGTGGAAAGAACCATCTGGATCAGCACTGCAAGCATTCAGCTGAGTATTTCCAGATTGTTTGCCATTTGGGCTTTCTGGATTGCACTGGGATAAATTCCTGACTTCCAAGTTCTGTTTATTTAGCCTGAATACCACATTTTCTTTCTTTCTTTTTTTATTTTTCTTTATAACTGCAACATTGTGATACAGTTACAGTCAATTAATGAGCTGTTTACCTTCTTCACAAAGTGTTTTGTTTATGGAAATTAATAATAATAATAATAGAGCCGAGAGGTAATTTGTTGTTCACATCTAACTCATGAGCTTTATGCTTTCCTTGGCGCCATATAGGCTCTTGTATGTTTTTCATTTCATTATCTGGGGCAGAAGCAAGAGCTGTGTTCACTTCCTTACCTCAGTTTACAGTCTAGCAGTGATCAGAAATGTTTCAAAAATCTCAAACAAATGCTTCCTTTTGCTGGAGGCCAGCTGGGCAGGTAGCCTCAATTCTGAAAAGGCGCACATCAGGTTTATACCTGAGCTGCTTCAGGTTTGTATTTGCTCAAAGTAGCACCTGGATAGTAACTTTCCTGATCCCTGATCCACTGCAGCTCAAAGAAACACCAGAGTAGATCAGATCCCCAAACAACTGCAGGGAAAAAATGTGCCACCAAAGTTATATTTACCCTGAGCCCAACCTGACCCTAAAGGGAGTTGATGAATAAACTCACATCTCTATAGACAGAAAAGCACAGGTATGTGATGAACACACACTGAAGTGTGTATATATGTTATACCACTATAATAATATATATCGTATCATATCATTGGGGTTCTTTGGCCTAGAGAAGAGAAGGCTCCAGTGAGACCTTATTGAAGCCTTCCAATACATAAAGAGGGCCTACATAAAAGGTGGGGAGGGACTCTTTGTCAGGGAGATTAATGAAAGGAGAAGGTGCAATGACTCTAAACTAAAAGAAGGTAGATTTAGATTAGACATTAGGAAGAAATTCTTCACTCAGAGGGCAGTAAGGCCCTGGCCCAGGCTGCCCAGAGGAGCTGTGGCTGCCCCATCCCTGGACCAAAGCCAGGCTGGATGGGGCTTTGGGCAGCCTGGGCTGCTGGGAGGTGTCCCTGCCCATGGCAGGGGGGTTGGAACCTGATGATCATCAGCAGAACCTTTTCACCAACCTGAACAGTCCTTTGGCACCTCAGTATATCCTCTCCACTGCTGGAAGATCTTGTGTCAGATCTTGCCAGCTTTATCTTATCTCTCTCAGAGCCAAGATCCCAGCATTATTTTCCTGCACTCACTGCCTGAATTCTGAGGACAATGTTTAAATTCACAGCCACCAAATGTGCCAACATCAGAGTCCGCTGTTGAGTCAGATGATGATCACGGTGGAAGCCTGTGTTGGGGAAATTCTAATTTTTCTCGCTTCCTAAGTACTTACATGATTCCTAAAGCACTTTTCAGGGATTTTGAGTTATTACAAATAAGAAAATTGTTGAGAGGTTGGAAGGGACCTCTAGAAGTCATCTGGTCCAATCCCCCTGTTCAAGCAGGGTCACCTACAGCAGGCTGCCCAGGACACATCCAGCATCCAGGTGACATTTATTCATCTCCAAGGAGAATCCACCACCCCTCTGGTCAAGGGCTTCACCAGTCCAGAGCAACAGACTGCAGAGTTGACTGAATCTTCACTATCAGGTCCAGATAATGTAGAAGTTAGTTAAAGATCCCAAGGAACAAAGAAATAGATTTTCAACCTTTACACTGTGTTTTCCTTTTTTTTTTTTTTTTTTTTCTCAGAGAAAATGAGTCTCTGTACAAATACGTGTTAATACATAGGTACTCAAAATGCTTTTCTGAAAGACAACTTGCCATGGTGCTTGTCAGAGGGTCATTCCCGGTTGAAAAATCACATTATACAGCAAGTGCCATGTCCTTAACTGTACCAATAGGTCATGTTAAATCTGGGCCGAAATGACTTTTCAGCTGGAAGAAAGGCAAAGACCTTCAAGAAAGAGCCAACAGTTGTACTAAATAAGGATTTGTTAGCAGGACACCATGGGACTTAGCTTAGCAAAGGAGGTGGTGACTGACCGATGAGATGATTCAGCTCCAAATGTTTCTAAACAGATGGGCAGGTTGCAGACAGATGCACAGGGTCCAGGCACCTGTGCCTGAAAGTCACCATGCCCAGGGCTACATGGCCACTACAAGGCCAAGGAGAGCTGTATGGCAATGCTCCTCAGCTGACTGATCAACCTGTACCAGGCTGTGCCCATCACCACTAGGTTGGTTGTAACAAGATGAGCTGGGGACCTGAACTGGAAAGTATTTAATTTTTTTAATTCTCCCAAGGCAATGTTAATACAGTAAATCTGTTCAGCATCATACTCATAAATTGTTTTGATTATCTGTGGTCTTATGGTGGTGATTTAAACCTTTTGATTTACTGATTCATTCTTAATTGGGTCCTGAATTGGGTTATTGCATCATTTTGTCTTTAATTGCTTTAGTGAAAGTCTAGTAAATTAGGCTGGTAATATGCTTGCTTAGGGGGATTTTTGTCTGTTCATGCTTCTTAATAAAATCCATAAAAAGTTAAAAAGGAACAAGCTTATCCTACTGAATTGCCACTTGTATCATGAAGTCTGAAGCTCAGAAAATCAGTCTACAGTGCCTTTGTCTCTTCATCCAAATACATGTCCTCAGAGTGAGAAAAAATAGAAGCAAACTTCCCCACAGCAAAAGGGTGAGTGGAAGAAAATGGTAAAATGTGAGTTTAAAGCCTAGGTTCCAGTTCCTGCTTTCTGGACTTCCTTTGACTTTGCATGCAAGTTATTTAGGAGAAAACCTAAAAAATGTACTTAAGATCCCGAAAATGAACTACAGCCCATGGCTAGAACACACCCTGAGAATCCTTCCTGTCTTGGGAGATCAAATCTCTGTTTTGTTTTGTTTTGTTTGTTTGCTTGCTTGCTTGGTTGTTTTTGTTGGTGGTGGTGTTTTGTGTTTTGTGTTTTTTAATTATTATTTTGAGGTCTTTCGTCATGTCCCAGATTTTTTTTCTCATCCCCACTCTAGCAGCTCAGTGTCCAGATGAACATTTAGGTGGAGGCACAGGCAGCACCTGTGAGAAGGACCACCACCTCCAAGGATCTCCCTACAGTATGTCCTGATATCCATGAGAAGAAGTTTTGGCCACCATGGCTGCCATACATGACTGCTAGGTGCTGCCCATTGCTGCACAGGTCTTCACAACCTCTTCCCTGCTGGATTTCCAGCAAGACTGCTGCATCTGCAGTGCATTTTCTACCCACCGCTAATGAGCTCTGTGCTGCCAATGCTGCCTGTAACTTCTTACAGCTTCAAGCCCATTGTTTTATAGCTGGAAATATGCTGCTTCCTCCCATTCCATCAGTAAAGACCATTCATTGCATCTTGTTTGACAGTGGTTCCTGCTGCAGAGAAAATATTACTTTCCATCTGCAACCCTGCTTTACATTATTTCCCCTCAACATCTCTGCTCTTACACCCCAAAGCCTGCTTCTATAAAGATTAAAAAGAATCTGCTCCAATCTGCAGCAAGATAAAGTTGTGAAACCAAAGAAAATCTGCAGTTAATTAAAAATGGTGAGAATTAAGCACAGAGCAAATGTGAATACAAAGTTCGGATCAGCTTGATCCCCAGCGTGACGATGCATTTTATTTTATCCATTTAGCAGAAGAGAGATTTTTGTCTTCACATAGGCTACAGAGACATGGCTGGAAAACTTCCACTGTCTTTAATTAAAACAGTGTGATTACATTTTCCTTTCTTCTTCCTATGTAGACCCTGAGTCAGTATGCATAATTAGGTACAGGTGGTCTGAGTGCAGCACTAATTTTGCTCTGTTACACTGGAACCAGACCCAACACCCTCATACCCCGTCCTTGAACTGCCCAAGGCTCTCTATAAGAGCAGCACCATCCCAGCACACTGGGGCTGCCTCATTTGCTGCAGTAGACATCAGTTCTTCTAAGCCAGCTGCATCTGAATTCCTCATATGCATTTTAGGACAGCTACAGCTGGTATAAAAAAAGCTTGATGCCAGGTCAAACCTATCAAATATGAAGACGGAGATATTGATTGCAAAGCCAAGACCAACATGTTGTGTTTCAGTTTGGCTTGGAAGAGTAAGATGACAAGGTCTGCATTCGCTGCAGGATGGCTTCAGATTTGTTGCTTTTGATGGATTTTGGGCCTTACTGAGTCTGGTTTGGGAACTGTGTGAGCAAGCGTGGGGAGGGTGGATTTGCTTTTGCTTCATGGCTGCAATAGCTGAGACAATGACCTGGCCCACAGGAGTGAAATGGGCAGATTCAACACAAGGGAATGTGTGGAAACTAACCCTCTTCCCAGATCCCCTGGCCCTGGATAACCCACAGGACTGAAAGAAGAGCAGCCCTTGCACACAGCATGTAAAGCTCAATAGGTCCGTGTGGCTCAGGTTGGATGTTTTATCCTTCCTTATCCTCCTGGCACACGTGAAACACCTCATTAGTGGTGCTGATGTCTTCTGCCTCGGGCTGTACCTCAGCAAGTTGGGTATTTGCTGTCTGTGCTTGCCCAAGCCTTCAGGCATGTTGTGGCATATCCGGGTATGTTAACCTCCAGGTCTGGCACCTTCAGGATTTCCATTTGAATATGTGCACTCTCCTGGAAGCTGCAAGGCCTGGGCCTGGGCCCTGCTCATTCCTTTTCTGTTAAATTGGATAAAAACACAAAATAAGCCCCTGAATCATGCTTTGCCATGAAGGCTTCTCCTTCGCTTTGGTGTCGGTGCCACCAAGCTTCAAATTGGCTGATCCTGGTTGTGCCTTGGTCCAGGCCTGGGTGCAGGCCTTTGGTGGGCTTCAGCCACTGCTGACACCTTGGGGACAGGATGGGTGCTGAGGGGGATATTGAACTGTATTTTCTCACTTCACACAGCCTACGTGTACGTAGTCGTGTGCTAAACGTTTTCTCACTTCGCAAGGCCCATGCGTGCATAATTATGTGATAAGCAGTATATTAAGCCATACATTAAAACCAGACATTGTCACTAAGATGGCAGTATTGGCTGGCTCCACCTTTATGGCTATTTTTTAAGAGATCTACGACTATGAATTTTGTAATTAATTATTACATTAATATTTGCTTAAATTTTCTTGTATAATTATTTTTTTTTACTTTTTATTATTCTGGTTATTTATTCTAATTTGATCTATTATTTATTTGCCATTTAATTTCCCATTTTCTGATTTTCTGGGATGTCACCTGGAGCAAAATCCCATGCAAATAGCTACCATACGTGTCTACAGGCAACACACACAGTGAATCAGTTGCGTACATTCCCATACCAGTTGTGCCCAGTGCCTGCTCTGAATGGAAGTACTTCGTGGTGCCTGGGAAACCATCCCAGACCAGTGGGGCAAATGTTATAGTAACAGCCCCAGAGAGGGGGTATCATTGTTGCCTTGTGGAAATAAGAAGGGATATATGTAAATCTGGGGTCTGGATGGATAAGGTAGCCTCGTGAGGTACACTGGCAGATGCTCAGGACCTTGTCCATCAGACAGTCCTGTTTTCTCCGTGCTCTGCTGACAGATCTGATCTAAACACCTAACTGAAGACATCTGTCATGGGGGCTTTAAGGACTATTTACTCTTCATGATTTCCAGGTGGACATTGGGTTTCCATCCCCACAGGGTGAGGTAGCACGTGTGTGGCCACAGGATGGACTTCCCTGGTGACATGAGGATACAAACACATGCAATGCTTCCTGGCAGAGACTTTTATCAAGTGGCACCACTTGACCCGTCATATTGCACCCTAATACCCAGCTGTGGTACAAAGCCAGCAATGCCACCAGTGGCCAGCACCAGCAGGATCCCTAAGACCAGGCCAGCAAAGCTGGTTAAGGAGTCTTGTCTGAGTCTATGCAGCTGAAGGACTCATAATTATTCATTAAAATTCAGGTGGACTTTCCACTGAAATAACAAACCTGATATAAAAATATCTTCATCAGACTCCAGCTTTGGAGATGGTGATGGTAAAAAAATCAGGAGAAATATTCAGAAAAAAAATAAAATGTTTTTCAGCTGCAGACAGCCTCAGAGATGGTTGACAGTTTGGAAACATTTTTTTTCATGCAGTGAAGCAGAGACAGGGACCAGCATGGAAACTTTCAACTTGAAAAGTGTAAATACAGCTACTGAAAATGTTATAAAATCAGAGCTGTCTCACCCTCTTAGCAAGCAGTACAGGTTCCGGCTCCAATTATATGATCCATTTCTTGAGGCAGGAATTAGGTCTTCATCATCTGCTCATGGGGAGCAAAATGGAGCCCTCATGTTGTGCATGTGAAGAAAAATAGATTGTAAACCTAAAACTAGCCTGAGTCACCATCATAGACACAAGAAAAGAGAGATTGAATTAGAAGATATTTTCTTTTACTACAGAAAATGTTTTCCTTTCTGCCAGCTTCCAACTAACACTCTGTAGCTATTGGTACTTATTGCAATTTCTAACATATCTAAACCAAATAATTTTAAGATAGTGTAGCTTATGATCTGTTTTTCTCCAGCAAGAGCTGCTTTTCCTGGCATCAAGAAATAGGAAAAATAATTTATTGACAACAGTCTGTTACATTTCCTCCTCCTTATCTCTTGAGGCCAAGTCTCCAGCTAGCAGGGTATTTCAGAAATAATCTTAAAAGTAATATGAAAAAGAAGAGACCAAAACAGCTGCCCCATTCCCATGGAAATGCATGGGAACAGATCAAGCGAGCACCCCTTTGCGATGCAGGCATGTGTTTGTCCTCGGAGAGCATGCAGAGATCAGGCATCTCATCCCCTCTGTAGTCTGCTGGGGTGTTACTGGCATGGCAGATGAAGTCCCTTTTGCCCCAGAGGTTTTTCTCTGGGCAGAGGAAGTGAAATAGTATTGTTAACCTGCTGCTCTGTGCTTTCTGCCTCCCCTGGTGAAGCTCTGTATGATGTTCCCCTCTGTCCTCTTCCCAAACCACCAGAGCCCCAGGCCCCAGGTAGGCACCTCTGCCCATCAGGCTTATTTCCTCCTGGGGGAGAAAGAGATGAGGGAATGGGCCATGAAGGTTCAATGACCCCAAATAATTGTTGATGGGGCTGCTGCTCCCCTCTTCCTCTGCTAAGTCACAACACAACCCACCAGATCTCTTGCTGTTCTGCAGCAAGCTAATGAAACACCTCGAATGCAATTTTCCTGCCCTTTCTGTGCCTTTCTCATACCCATGAGGCAGATTTACTCTTAAATATGAGCAATTTGAACAATTTGAGCATCCAGCTCTTTAAAGACCTGCTTGTAGCTGCTGCCAGGGAGGCTGTGGGCAGAGAGGACAATCCTGAGCACGCAGGCTCCAGCACACTGACTCAGCTGAGCAAAGCCCTGGCAAAAGCAAACATTTCCTTTGGAGCCTGAGCAACGTGTGCATGGGGCAGGGGAGCAGAGCAAATGACAGGGCTGATACTTATAAACATCGGAGAGAGGATTTGATGGAGTTCTGTAAATTTAGGGTTTGGATTGTGGCCTATCTGCTAGAGTAAACAAGAACAAAATAGGAAAAAAAAGAAGTGTCAAAAATCCTCTCCTCTCTCCAAAGAGTGTTTCTAGCCTGCAGGGGCATGCTGAGAAACCCACACCAAACAGTGGATTTGGGTTTTATACAAACCAGTTCCTTCTCTTGACCCACTGTTTTGAAATGCTGTATCTGTTTTGATATGCTGGAACAGGCTGCCCAGGAACGTGGTCACAGCACCAAGCCTGATGGAGTTCAAGAAGCGGTTGGACAAAACTCTCAGAGATGTGGTTTGAATTTGGGGTGCTCCTGTGTGGAGCCAGGAGTTGGACTTGATGATCCTTGTGGGTCCTTTCCAACTCAGGATATTCAGTGGTTCTGTGATTCTGCCTGTGATGCCTACTTTGGCATCTCAGTTGTCTGTCTGGGATGAAAACTCAAGAGAGGCTCAAGAAGTCTCCGTAAGGGCATTCATTGCAGTTTTAGCCATGAAGCACTGCAAAGGCTTGACTGGGCATGCAAACATTGCAAAAATGAAATATTTCAAAGGCCTCCTGCTGATTTTTGTTTGGGGGATGGAGGTGAGGGGTGGGGGTCATAAGGATTTATGCCAAATTTCATCGTGACTCCAAAGCATGGGAGTCTGCTAAAGAAAACGCCACTTCACTGGTTGTATTTTAACATTGCAAAACAATTACTTCCACCACCACCTTGTTCTGAGAAATGGCTCCTTGTTTGTGGAAAATCTTAGTAAAAAGAAGACTTTTGCAGCAGGCAATTGCTAAGAAGAAACCCCCAACAGTGTCATGATGCCACCAAGCCCATAGAATGGAAAACCAACCAAATCTTGGACTACTAAGAGGTGGTTCCTTGGAAAGGAGGCATTGCTCCTGCCCCACTACATCTATATTTTGCCTACCTCCTGAAGTGTGAGCTCCAGGGAAATCCCTGCCGGGGTGACTTGGCCATGTTCCCCCGAGAGCCAAGGTGATCGGAGCCAACAAAACCTCCAAGCACACCACCACGTACTCTGGAACAGGCTGTCCCGCTTGCTCTGTTTGTTTTAGGGGATTAGGAACATGCCTAAACCCAAGCACATGTTGGGAATGACATTTCACACGCAAAGCAGACTGGTTTGGAAGGAACTAGCGATATTTCTGTGATTAAATGAAAATAATTGGGGTTCAATGGGGAGGAAAATGAAATTTCCTTGCAATTACTTAGATTTATTGTAAGAACGAATGACATATCTTGTCAGTTTTATCTGTTCTCCCCAGTTTTCCCTGTATATATTTTCTCTCCTTTTAGAAATTAATTTAGGCTCCTTTGCCTCATTAACGAGAGATTACCTAGCTTGGTGAGAAATTTTGTGTATAGGAAGTGGGATTTACTGATGCAACTCTGAATCGCTGATATGCTTTTTTGCTCCAAAAGCCTTTTCTGCTAAAACCCAAACAGGATAGCATATGGAATTCATTCTCTTCTCAATGGTTTTGGTGTTGAGAAGCAAAGAAAGCTGCTAGTGTTGTCTGGTCTCCATAAATCCTCCTCTACTACTACTTTGTTCTGCTTGAGCTACCCACGTGCGGCTGTTGAATCAGGAAAGTGTTTGTGATTTTATGAGGAAATAACAGAGCTTCTTCGGTGCACTCTGTTCTATAAACATCCCCATTAAAAAAAAAAATAAATAAAAAATCAGAAGAGTTCTTCCTATTGTTCCCATTGTAATATCTAAGGACATAAGGTGCTTTTTGGGCCCAGAGCAGCAATAAAAGTATCCCCTTCAGCTCTGATGAGGCACAACCCCTAGAAAATTTTAACCAGTAAGTGAAATAGCACAACAGAGACCCTTGTTGGAGGTGATGGTAAAAAGAGGAAAATCTCAAGATTTTCTCTCCTGTTGCCTTGAGTCATTCTTCTCTCTCAGTTCATCTCTTCTGCAGCATGGGGTCCTGGAAAATATAGTTGCCTGCAATATGAAGCTAATCCAGATTTTGGATTTTTCTTGTTGCCTTTTTTTCCAGCATGCTCTCTGGGTTTCTATACCACCCCTTGCCAACTCACTCTGCACTTTCTGTACTTTCACCAGTCTGTCATGGGTACTTTTAAACAGAAACATACCCAGCCATGCTCTTTGCATTAATTTGGGAAATAGTAAGAATTTTTGCTTTTTTTTTTTTTTTTTTTTTTTTTCATTTCTGGATTAGCTCGTCATTGAAATAGCTGCAGAGTGGGTCTGAAAATCAATGTCTGTGTCAGGCCCTATGTGATGAGTCCCAGACTGGGTTAAGATGCATAAACTACCCTTCACATTCATGCTTCCTGCCCATAAGACAGCCAATGATAACACTCTAATAGCATTTTTATTTTGGCATCCCCTATTATGTGTTGAAAGAGCTACAATGTGATCTGATCTGACTGCTAGTCCTTATCTCTGGAAATGGTCCAAAATCAAGGAGGAATGAAAGAGAAAATCCCACAGGGATGCACCCTCACTTGGTTTTGTACCAGGGGAGACGTTTTGGGTAGTGTTTGGATTTTGTATTTCGGCATTTTGTTTTCATTGTCTTAACAAAGTGACAAAACTCTCATGAGACCGACATGAAGAAAAAAAAAAAAGGTTTACTTTTTTTTTTTTTAAGCTAGAGAAAGAGCAAAAATAGGATGAAAATTCCAGTCTTTTCATCTAGAGACAAAAATATCACCCCAAAAAAGAGCATTTTCCAACATTGTGTTTGGAAAATTTGTAAGAATAACAAAGGTGTAGCTATATTAACTATACTTTCTCATCTTTATAAATCATTTATAAAACATAAATGAATAACAGAAGGAATGCTTTTATTAGCAAAATAAAAAATAAAAATAATAATAATAACACAAGCTTTTAATACCTATACCAGGAAAAACAGTCAATTTATTCAAACAGCAGTGTAGAAACCAGAAACAAACAACAAACAAACAAAAAATTAGTTATTTTCTTGTGGATTTACATTTCAGAGTTAAAATCTCTTGATGGCTTCTAGGGAAGCCTTAGGTCTGTAGTAGTTCTCAGGAAATAGCATTGCTGACTGCAGCACAAAACAACTCAAATTGTGCTGATTTGGTAGGCAAAGCCTTTGAAACCAGTGGAGCTTTTGGAGGAGTCAGAATCTTAAGAAATACAAATATTATTTCAAAGGGGAGGGGGAAAGCTCTATTTCCAAAAGGAGCAAAATTGGAAGGCAATTAAACTCCGCAGCATCCTAGAAGCCAACACAAGGCTTAACTTCTGAGCTCAGCTTGGACTGAAGCTCATGGTTGAAAGCTGATACGGGCTTTTCCTAGCGCAGGGATAGTTAAAGCATGGTCCAGCAGGGCTGCAGCCTGGATATATTCTATTTTTAAATGCTGAGACACAGCATGGAGACCATGCAGCAATCTGGTAAAGCACGGAGAGTTAGGAGCAGAGCGGTGGTTTTCACGGTGCTATTTCTGAGGACTTCACCTCTGTCAGCTGGATCAGTCCAGCTTGTATAAACCAGGTTTAGCCCTGGCAAATTGTTGATGTTCCCTGGTGCTGAGCATGGGTTGTCTGTCCCTGTCGAAAAGCATGAGGCATATCTACACTTGAGGCTCATGCTTGTGTTAAGAAAAACTATTTTGTGAAGGGAAGGAACACAAAAACTATTCTTCCACCTTCCTCTCCTGATGGTGCCCTGTTATGAACAAAGGTTGTTTGACTACCAAGACCAAAGACGTGCTCTAGTACATTAACACAGCTGAAAAATGTGTCAGCCATGGATACTGATGCCTTAACCTATGTTGCTTGAGCAGAAGTTTGTAAATGCCTAATGTAAATGTCTAATAAAGACTGTGATGAATTTTTTTTAATGCGATAATGAAGAAATGGGATTTACTTCATATTTTAAGAAATTAGACTATATCAAATGTGTAATAAAAATATTTTCTATAGGATTTTAAAATATATACATATATAAACTACCTTAATTTTTAATGCCCTGTTGATATTGTTGTGATCTCTACAGTATCTAAATCTAACTAAACAAGGCTGCCCAGCAACCTCCATTATACCTCAAACAGTGATTTCAAAACTTGAAGACTTGTCCACACTGTAAATGAAACCTGCTTGAAAACAGGATCTGAAATTGTCTGCTGGGCCTGTAATAGTCAGGCTAAGTCTACTCCTGATTTTAGGAGCAGCATTAGGCCTTAGGCACAGACCCAAAATGAGGTGGGTTCCAACCCCTTTGGCTGGGCAACACAGAAGGCACCTGAGGGATTTATTGTGACTCTTAAGGCACTTCCTGGTTAAATGAAAAATATTAGAAATTTTGTTTGGAGTATTTAGGGATATTTAGAAACAGTCTTAAGACAAAGTTGAGCACATTTGCATTTCATTTTGAATAGGGGCCCAAACTGACCATAGGGGCCCATCCTGGACATAGCCTTTGCTCAGACACAGAAATATAGACTTTAGTCAAGCTTAAGGGAAGGGGGAAGCTTGGGGTGATGATGGAGCAAAGAGCATTTATGCCTGCATCCTTCCTACAGCACCCATCTCCATATATTCACTCAGCCTTGCTGGCCCAGTCCATGTGGAGCAGGTAAGAGGGCATCAGATCCTTCCTAGAAGAGCTCCTGTGCCTGCAATGGCCCATGGGGCAGAACAGGCACTTCCTTCACACTCATCCAACCACAGGCAACCTAAAACCGGTGACAGAGGCAGATGAATGAGGACCAAGAAGCAGCATGTGCTTTAGACTACAGTCTGGCCCTACATCCACCCAGGACACCATGGACTTGGGTTGGGGTTGTTCCCCCAACACCCAGATAAATCCAATTTCCATTCCTGATTAATTCCTAGCACCATGCCTAGAGCAAGTTCAGATTCATTTTCCATGCAAGGTTTGAAGCACAGTGTAGACAAGGTGTGAGGGCCAGATCCTGATCTAATGCAGGCAAAATTTGTCATCATCTTTGGCCTGAGCACTTACCCTTGCATTATACTTTAAGGTAGGTAGCATGGGAGTTCTCCTGCTTTAAAGAGTTAATATAGGGGATTTGACCACCTGCAGAGGAAAGTTTCTCACTGAGCTTTCGGTTCATCTGCTCCATGTGCCTGGTGTTTTTCCTAGCTTGCCGGAGAGACCTCTTGACTTTTTTCACCCGATCTCGCAGCTGTTTGTTGCGCTTCTCCAGCGTCGCCACCTTCTGCTGCAGCTTCTTCACTCTGTCCTCCTCCTCAAACAGGGCTTTCTGCACCGAGGAGCACATGAGCTGGGGACATCAGAAATGAAATAGGAACAAAAAGGTTATTAAAGTAAAAGTTAACTCAGGTGTTCATAGAAAGACCTCACAGCTCTTCAAACATAGAACAACTTTTTTGAAATTCTACTTTTTTGCATCTTTCTAGTAAAAGCCTCTTTTTCTTTTCTGTATTCAGATAATACCCCAAATTGTAGCTTTTGATGACACTAATAGTTCACAATGACTTGTGTGAGCTACTTTGAGAGACCTGTTGAGCTCATTGAGGCTAACTTGAATTTAAGAAGGAAGGCTGCCCTATTCATGGTCTGAAACTGGAGTTCAATCTAAGGTGTTGCCACAATTGTAAAACTCAAGATTAGATCCAGCTCAGAAGCACTTCAGAAACTCCAGATTTTGACATGAGCCTGCCCTGTGTTCTTTATCTCAACATACAAAATAAAGTCAAAACCTGCAAAACACAGTTGTTTTTACCTTTTCAAGCACGGAGTTGCCTTGAATAGCTCATTACTTGGGCTTCTTTCAGATGAAACCTTAAAACATAAAATCCTAGCACTTCCCAGGAGCATTCAAGATCCCATAACTTTAACAAAGAGGAGGTGCCTGAGATCAAGGACAACCCCACCAAAAATTCTGTGATCTAGAGCAGTGATCATGAAACCTATTTCTGCTCAGGCTGACGTGCCCTCTTCTGTTTTTTTTTTTCCTACAAAAAAGCATCCTGAGATATTTCATTGTGCATGTGGGATTTCCATCTGATTGTCACACCGGTGTGCTATGGGGAAAGGCAGTGTCTTCTGCTGAATTTGTCTCCTATATACATCTAGATTTTTAGTGTGTCTTTCAAGCACTCCTGGAGCCTAGATGGGCTTTCTCTGGCAGAACATTTGGAACAGTCAGGAAATCTAAACAAACAAGCAAATCCTCACTGTGATGATGAAGGATTACATGTTTCTTTCCATCTTCTTTTGTAGTACTTTCAACTAAAAGTTGGGGAGGGAGCCCGCTTTGATGAGTAATGCTTCGTTTGCTTTGGAAACCCCCAGCAGCCAAAAGCCATGGCTGGTCAACACAGAAACTGCTTCCAGTAGCCATAAGCTCTTGTATCTTGTGCAATAGCACCACAAGGCTTTACTAAGAGGGAAATGCTTACCCTGGTTGCCCTCTCACCAGGGATCTTTTATAAGTGCCTGCTAGGAAAACAGGGAGTTGAGACTGAGAGATGAAGGCCAGAAATTGCATGACAGAGGAGAGAATTTGATTTTGATCACAGCTCATTCCAAGAGCTATTTGAAAGCAGCCAGCACCCCTTGGCTTCTGTGTTTGCCAAACCCTTGAAAAGCTTTAAGCAGACCAATTCTTGAATTTAAGTCCCTACACGGGAGAGCACTGTTAGGAAAAGATATTTGTTGGGAAGGCAGAAGGTAGAAACTCCACATCCTGAGGGATTTCTGGTGTTTTTTATTGCTGCACCAATAGGCATGGCATATTACAGAGTCCAACACAGAGTAACAGAGAATTCATGCACCTGAAGTGTGCTGTGAGATGAACCCAACCATATCTCATCTACCTGGGCTGGCTGTGGGGGGCATGGCAACTTGTGATGGCTGACATCAGGGATGGCAGTAACCTCACCCAGAGGTGCTCCCAAACCTTTGAGGTTGGTCCTCTGTCAGCAGAGGTAGTACATGTGTACTGAACCACTCAGAAACTTCTCAGGTATCATCAGAAAGCTAGCCAGCTCATTTCCTTATGCCATTCCTCTTCCAGATCTTGACTTTCCAGCCTGAAGCCAATAGTTTAGAGCTTAAATCACCTGGAGATATCCAAAGAGATCACTGGAACAACACAAATATATGATTCTGTCAGAGACACACACCTTTGCTTACCAATGGGAAAATGATAGAAAGAGCCCAGTCCTGCAATCGCAGGACTACTAGCAGAAAAATGAACTCCTTTGCTCTTTCTACATGTGGAAAAATAACAAAGTGGGGTCCTTGCATTCTCGCCAGCTGGTTATAAATAACCTTTTTTTACAGAGCCCTGCAGTAAGCATCATGTACAAATGTGAGTGCTGTCCTACCCCTGCTGTTACTGCTGGAGCTGTGGCTCAGATGGATGCACCCAAGTTATTTTTAAGTGATTAGATCTGGTGCTGAGAGCTGTGCAACTGTGGCAGCGTGGAGCTCAGTACAGCCTGTATAGCTCACTAGGAATAAATAAGTGAGGAGTTAACCAGCCCTTGGCCCATGCTGCTACTCGGATACTTGTTGCTTGCAGCCAGCTGAGATATCCCCGTGTTGCGCAGTCCTTCCTATGGAGCATATCTACAGGCAGGAATTTCACACCCTATTTTCTCTGGTCTCTTGAAACCATAAATGTGCATAGTTTGCACTGATTACCAGCAAGATCAAGCTTTAAACCAAAAGCATTGCAAAAAACTACAGAGGAGTGGGTTTTTTTTGTTTGTTTTTGTTTTTCCAGTCTGCAGCTGTCACTCCCCTTGCCTTTAGCAGATGTGCTTCAACATAGATCTCCAAGCTGGCACACAGTTCCCTCCTTCCAGGCAAAGAGGGATGACACCAAGCATCCCCTGGCCTGCCTGAGCTGGGCAGGAGTGCAGGCAGCCAGGTGGCACAGTGAGAAGATGCTGAGAGGAGCCAGTTCCACCTGGTGCCCCTGAAGGGAAGAACGGATCTGGCAATTAATGGACAGCTGATGACTCTTGTTCCCAAAAGGTATCAGCAGCAGACAGACGGTTAAGCAACAGGTCAGAAATGCTGCACTTAGCATGGCATACATGACCACAGACCTGGGAAACTGGGTGAATGACCAGGACATGACTCTTCAGACAAATCTATGAATTATTTTTGGGGGTTTCCTTCTCAAGTTACATTATCTAGTGACCTATGCAAGATTTATTCATCCTGAACATTTCTGATTGCATGTCTGCTTGTTCCACAGTTGTGTTACCAAGCCATGTTCAACAGTGTTTAAACAAATCCAGAACAGTGGTAGAAGATGTAGCAAGAAAGGTAGCACAAAAAGAACCATACATGTCCTTAGGATTTAGCCCAGACAGCCTACAGCTGTGACACCACAAATTACATATATTTCAGTATTTGTCTGAAACATCCTGTCACAAATACACCCAGACTGAAGTCTCACCACATCTAGATGATTTACACATTCTGTCCATCTGCCAAACACATCAGCACTGTGTTACATCAAACTGCTTTTCTGAGTGTCACATTACAGGCATGTGAGCCCTTTACCAAACGCCCTGAATTGCCATATGTATAAATTTCTGTCAGACACACACATCTGCCTTCTATAAGCTTAATCAGAACGGGACAGTGGACAGAAAACCCTCCATGGACAGCGGTGTAGAGGGGGTGTTCTTCCACCCTTGTCCATCTGGTTGAAGTAAGTTTCAAAATCAGGCAGTGACCACCAAATCTTTCCTTTCATTTACCAAAGGGAGAAAAGTTAGTTTCTTGATAGCTTCTAATGCATGCTCCCTACAGACAGCACTGGCACCCCATTAACTAAATGTCTTTCAGGTCAGGTCTCCTAAAATATCTTTCACATCAACCAGAATGTTTGGACATAGGGTGTCATCAGCTAAGATAGTAGTGGGAATGTCTTTAAAAGCATGACAGTCAGACCTAATCTCCTCTGCATGGACATGATGTTTTTAGAAGAACTGGGCATAGGCCACGTTGGTTTCTTGTCCTCAAATCTTCTTCCAGACCCACACTGTTGACCGGAGCAGTGTCCAGCTGTGCTTGTGCTACCATGGGATGCTCCCTCAGCATCCCACACCCAGCATGGCCCCAACACAACCTGTTGGGAGTGTCCAGTGGAAGAAACAAGAGACAAGTCCCTCTGGAAATGCAGCCCAAGTGCAGTGGGTTGGCAAGCACAGCTCCTGCTCTGCTGCTGAGCCTCCTCCATGCTGCACCCCAGCCTGCTCATCACATCCCCACACCACTCTCCTCTCCCCTTTCCCTGCTGTAAATCTGCCCCACAGAAAAGATAAAAGCTGACTGAAGTTGCTGCATGTTGTCTCACTGCTCTGCGTTTTACCACTGTTAAAGTTATATAAAACATCTTAAACTGGAACCTCATGCAGCACGAAGCATATTCCTCCATCTCTCTTTGTCTCAGCACAGCAATAATTCATGCACTCTCTCAAGAAGATCTTGGAAGCCAAACACAGCTCTTTATTTTTCTTTAACTCCACCAGGATTTATTTCCCCAAAGCCTTCTGTGTGCTCAGCAAGAAGGGCTCTGTGCTTCAGGGGAAGCTGATATGGATGCGACACAGCTCAGGCAGTCAAACCTTGCCTCTTCTAGCTGGAGCAGTCCTCCTTGAGCCCTGCCTTGCCATTGACAGATTTCAGACTCTGAGCATCACTTTCTCCTCTTGTTCATCTCCTTTGGGCAGGCTAAGTGGGAGTGAGCATGCTGGACGGACAGACAGATGGTGCGGTGAGGGATAGGAGGAGGGATCTGGCAGTGGAGGGTATGGGGTTTGGGATGGAGTCACTTAACCTCCAGTTACCGGGGCTTTTCAGCCAAGACTAACACTCCCGCTGAAGTGTGGAAAAGCCCCTGTCAGCACTGTTAAACCATCGTGCTGGATGGAACTCGGTTAAACCACCTCTGCTCGCTGCAAGACTGCACCTTTGAGAGACACTGAATTAGGGTCCTGGGGCCAAATCCAGCATCACTGGCATTAACGGGGATGAGTCGAGATTTCCATATGGGTTCATATGGGTTCCATATGAACCACCAAGATATATATGATCTGGACAGAGAAGGAAATTGTGGTGGTTGTTCTTGCAAGGATAATAGGGTCAGCTCTTGCTGTGGGAGGTGTAAGGCTTGTGGCATAATCCAAACTGTTAGAGGTAAGGACTTCACTGGGGTAGGAAACACTGCCCACAAGGAGCCTCTGCCAGGCTACATCCACCATGAGGTGTCCTGGCACTGCAAACAGTGCCTTTCTTCCTCATACCACTGCCCAGTGAAGGCAGATTTTCACTTTAAAACTCTAAGTGCCTAGATAACTTGCTCGGGCTGAGGTGGATCCCACCCTGAGGCCCACAGAATGGCAGCTGGCACCACTAGCTACCCCAGGGAGGCTGCAGTGGCAGCATAAGTGTAGTTTTCTTGGAGTTTGGAAAATTTTGCCCTGGAAATGGACTCAAATCCATGTCTATGGTCAACTGGGAGGTTTTAAAAACAACCCTGTTAGTTCTGATCTGCATCAAACTGCTGTTTGGTGGAAAGCCACCTGAAGAATCGTTCAAGGGCCTGCGAGGGCAGCTCTTGGCCTATGCCTTGGCAGGTCTCTTGGCTGCTGCTTGGCCCTGACGTTCCCCTGAGCAGATGACAGTGGCCCATCTCCCTGGAAAATAGGAGTGATGTTTACAAGCTGTGACAAAAGGGCCCGAGTGCCAGCAGCTCCACCAAGACACCAGCTCAGCACAGAGGATGGTTTACTTCCAGGGAAGAGTGCTTTTCAAAAGGAAAAAACACCCACAACTTAATCTTTTTCTTCTGATCTCTTTTTTTTTAAGCTGAACAACAGATTTGTTTAAAGAAGATACTTCCCCGTGATGAAGTATTTTGAAAAAACAGACCTTCCTCTCTGGCAAGGTGTCTGAATTTCTGGTGGCTCCTTGTCTGCAGTGGGTACGGCAAGCATTCATCATAAAACCCTGCCGTTTGCCTTCAAGCTTGGAGCCCTCGCATCCATGCTCCCAGATTAAGGGTGGTTTTGGAGGACACGGTGGGATTAGGAGGCACTTGAGGGCTGGTGAAAAGACTTCAGTGCTGAAGGTACATGGATAAAGGTCTCTGGCCCCCAAACCACAGACAGATCGTGGCCTGAGGCTCTTCTTTCCCTGGAGACTTTGAGCCCTGAAGCCTGAGATGCTGCTAAGGGGGAAGAATAGCAAGGATAGCAGGTGACAATCTGACCCCATCCCATGTGCTGTGGTTGGGGATGGTGGTGGAAATGCTACTCTGTGATATGTGCTCTGATCGTTGCCAGCACCCAGGAAGGGACCAACCAGCCCATTCCCTATTTTTGCAAAGGAAAAAAGGCAATCTTTAAAGAGGAGAGAAACCCCACTAACCAAGAAGTCAGGAAAGGAGAAAAAAAGAAAAAAAAAAAAAAAAAAAAAAGGTGCATATGAGCCAGGCTGCCTACCACAGGCATTTAGCTTGTGCCAAGTGAGCAGATAAGTCAGTCCTGACAGTAAATCCCTAAATTCCCTGCACAGGAACCAGGAGACAGAAGGTCTCCAGAAAGAGAAAAATAAATCAAGAGGGCAGGACCTCACCCTGGGGCATCTCCAAGCCCCTTCCCTCTCCTCACTGACCACGCAGGCAGTGCAGCGTGGGTGAGGGATGCACACCAGGAGCCAGCCGGCTGCTTTTTCCAGGGGCTCTGCGCTCGCCTTGTTTCCTTTCAAAGCATTCCTCCCAGCGATTCGCCCGAGATGCCACAGGAATGCAGCGGTGAGGGAGGGGAGCAGCAAAGTCTTGTGTCTAAGCGGTTTAACAGGAGCAGCCGTCGTCCTCCTCCTCACTCCACTGGAGCTGCAGAAGCAAAGGCTGAGCACACGAGCGTTGGGCTCAGCGCTTGGTGTTCAGCCCCACCAGCCCCATACCTTGTGCTTTCTGCATTTCCAGGAGCTTCACAGCTTTTGATATCGCTCCTGGCTCAAGGCTGGGTGATGGTTGGGTGTCTGAGATAGGGCAGGGCTGTGGGTCTTGAAGCCCTCCCAGGAGTTTAGCCCCAGGGAGAGGTGGTGCCACCCTGTCAGCCTCTTTGCTGAGACCTGCATCCTCCCTCTGTGAATTCCTTTACTTACAAGGAATTGCATTTGCAATTTATATCCTGCAATCAGCATCTGTTCTGGTTCCTTCTGAGTGCTGTCCCAGGTGGTAGATATTCCCAATACACCCGCACAGTTCCTGGGGAACACGGTGCAGCTATTGATTAAGCCAGTTGCTTAAAAGTAAATGACACCAAAATTTTAAGTGCACTACCCAGCTCAACCTTGCTGAGCTTAAGGAAAACTATTTAAAGCGAAGACTAATGCATATTTTGAATAAGGAAAACAATGTCTTTTCTCTGTTGCTGGACGCAATTTAGGTGTTGAGAATGAAGGGGTTTGCAAGTCTGTCTCACAAGCCTTGCTGCTTCGTGGATTTTTGCATTTTGCTCTGCCTAAATTCTAAATTTTTTTTTTGCTTTTTTTGTAATCATTTTTGTCTCAGAGCTCAGGCTGCAGTTTCAGCTGGGCTTCAAAAATCTCGGTGAGACTTTTTTTTTCTATAACTCATACAGAAACTTTCCATTTCCACAGCTACCAAACTTTCCAAAACTCACAACCCACTTTAATTTCCAACTCAGCTTTTCCCCATGCAGTATTATTAGTATCACAATAAGGCTAATTACATCTGATATGCCTAAAACTACTTTGCCAACATACCTTTCCCCAAGCGTATTGTTCTCAAATTGAAAGTTGCTGCATGACCGTGTCTCCAGCTAACCTTGTTTTCCTTGGCTTGTATTTCAATAGGATTAGGTCACTATTCCCCCTCCAAACACAATGAATTAATTAAATATCAATGAAGGGATACAACAAACAAGACCCAGGCACAAAATATGTTGTGTCCTTCCCTCTCGCTGATGGGAACCCAGGGAAAGGAGACATGGCTGATCAGTGCAGCACAGCATCTTATGCATTGCTCCTATTTATTGAGATGTCAGTGTTGATTTCTGAATGAGCTGGCCTCTGCTTCATGTTAGAGTAGTTCCTAGAAAGTTCATTTAATGGTCCTGTTAAATATGCACCCTTATATGACAGGGTAACAGTGAAGGAAGTGCAATATGTTCAAATAAATCTTCCCCAGATGTAGATGGAGATGAGAACCAGCATCAGCTGGTGAGGAAACATATGTACCTTTACCAATAGTCATTTCATTAAGAATAATATTCGTTTAGACCAAGGTTATAACTGATTTGGGATATTTGAGCATGGTGTATGTCACTGTAATGTGTTACAGCCTGGAGAATTTCCCTGGAGGCCCTGGCAGAGGTGACCAATGCTCTGGTGTGGTAGGTGCTGTCTGGATGGCTGTAAGCTTGGGCTTAGATTAACCATGGCTCTTAGGAGTACAAAATAGGTTGAAGCCATGGGTGGTGGCAGGATTAGAGCGGCTGAACCAAGACGTAACAGCTGTGCATGAACTGCAGGTAGCACTTGGTAGCTGTGGCAAATGCTTACGAGGGCCCAGCGATGCCACATGCACCCAGGGGAGAGGCAGTCAGTGGCCACACTGAGCCCTGACCTTTTCAAATCCCCAATTCCCCATCCACAGTCCTAATATGGTGTTTAAATGGTCATTTATTGCACACAGGAAGGTTGTTGTATCATTTTTTTACACTCACACAGCACAGGAAGGATAAGCACAGGAATATAGCCACAGCACAGCCCCCCAAAAGAACCAGAGAATAAGGTACTTCACAAGAGGTGGGAAGAGATGGGGGCAGGAAACAGGGAAAAAACATCAACTGAGGGTTCAAATACTTCAAAACCTCCTGTGGGTAAGGTGATGCCAGAGCAACAGGTCCCCTGCAGCAGGTTCAGAGCACAGAAGCTGGGTGCCTGCACCCTCTGTGCCAAGAAGTTAAAGCACCATTAAGAGACCTCGCAGCCCCAACTCCTCTTCTCCCCCCATCCCTGGGGCTGGCTGCTCCCAGGCAGTGCATATATATAAACCTTTGTTCCCCTGTCACTTCTGGGTCCAGCTGGAGAAGGAGAGAAGCAGAGCAAATCCCAGCAGGGGTCAAAGAGTGAGCTCATTGCGTTAAATGTCATCTCGCACAAAAGCACAGAGACGGGGACATTTGCTGGAAGTGGATCCCACGTCTCCCCCCCATCGCATATATCAGACCTTGGGGAAGTTTTATGCACAGGAGGAAAACCCGTGCTGAGAAAGGCAAATGTTTGAAGTTAACGCAACATCTATAAAAGTCGTGTTCCCCTATAAATCCCTCTGCTCTGGACATTTTGGCTTCATACTTCACATAAGCTGCTGCTGCTCAGCTGCCTTTACAAACAGATAGGATTTCCTTGGCTGTAGGCTTGGCTGGGAACCCTGCTGCTGCAGGAAAACTTCTGGGTTTTGAAGAGCAAAGGCAGGTGCCCTGGTGCAACCTGCTGTCCTCTGGTGCTGCCGGAAAGCTGAGGTGTCCTCATCTCTCCTGAGCATCCAGAGGAATTGACAGAGCCTTCTTATTTCATTTATCAGATCCACTTGGGTGCAGGAAAGCAGGGGGATTGAAGAGGGCATACTGACACCTGCATTCAGCTGTGCTTGGTGCATCCCTTAGGAGAGTCTTTGCACCACCCTGCTTAATCTAACCTAGATCCCGAGCAGGAAACGTTGGTGTTATGGGCTCATTTGACAGTTACTGGAGAGAGAGAAAATCCTCTGGAGGATGAGTCAGAGAATCTAATTTAGAGCAGGGAAGCAGGCACTGGAAACAGCATGGAAACAACTCAATTCCTGCTGCTGCACACAGCTGGAGGAGGCAGGAGCAGCAGAGGCTCTACCAAAGCCCTTTCCTGTAAGCAATAAGAGATCTGTGAAACCTCGAGGGAAATAGCAGCAATGACTGAAATCAGTCTAGACAAACAAAGGCCAGGGGCTTGACAAAAGACATCTGCATCTGCAGAGAGTGGAGCAAGCTGTCCTGCCCCTTCACCAGTGAAGTCCCTTCCCCAGGACCCTATGGGGCTGTCTGAAAGGTTTTTTTGCTCTTCTTCCAGGCTGGGGACAAAGCTGGGTGCTGGTTCCTGAGCTGCTCCACCAGCCCAGAGCAACCAGGAGACCTCAGCAAGGAGCTGTTGTTGATGGAACAGGTGATGAGGAATCATATATACACAGCAGAAGACCAGGCTCAGTGCTAACCCAAGTGCAGAAAAGCTACAGGCTCCCAGAGAGGTGAGGTTGGGGGAAGCAAAGAAAAAGGCACGGAAAAACAAATATCTGCGATCTGCAGGCACTCTCTGGCTAACGTCAGCCTGCTGAGAGAGAAGCTGAGGAGGCAAAATGCCTTGGACAGTAATCAGCAGCTCCGAATAACAAACTCGGAGCACTAACATCTGGCTATTGGGATCTCGCTGCTGCTCACAGATATTCCTGTCCCACCAGGCAGCTCGGAGCAGCCTGTCCACAGCTCTGTCCGCTGCATGGGCTGTAAATCCTGAGCAGCCCCAGACCACCCTGGATGTGATAAATGAGCAACAGGCTGCTCTGAGCATGGCAGAGTTTGGTAAAGGACCAGTCTGGAAGGTGCAGAGATGTGGTGTTTAGGGGGTCACCTTTTTGCTTGCCTGGTTTTGAATGGCCCTAAGCATTTGGAGCATTAATTGCCATTTTCCATAGGAGTCAAAGACTGCTGCTTTGTTCCAGGACGATCCCTAGGATAGAATCATGCTCCTGCATCCAGTCTGTGAATTCTCTTGAGAAACTGGAAACTTGATAAACCCCTATGAGCTCCTGGGCAACCTACTGCCTTCTACAGGGAAAAGCTCTTCACACAGGGCTGGATTTAATGCATGTGGAAAATAAGGTCTCCAGGTGAGGATGAGTTCAGTCTCCCAGCGCACACAAGCGTGCAGCCCTCTTCTCAGCCTGATTTCAGGAGGCAAGGAGGAGGATGGCACCTGCCCAAGTGAAAGCCAGCACCGGACAACGTGTCCCCAAGCTGGTGGATGCCCTGCGGTGAACTTTGCTGTGCTAGCACCTAAATTACTGAACACACACTCAACTGCTGGTTAATGTAATGATGGTGGCTCTCGACTGTTTAATCCTGAGTTAATAATTGTGTTGGGGTGAGATAATTACATAACAAGTGCCGCAGCACTGCACAGGGAGCACATGGTGACATCGCTGAGATACAGTCACGCACTGGTTTCCTTGGCTCTTTTGTGAAAAATTGCCCTGTGATCTGAAAAATCTTGTAAGATCCTGCTGCCATGCTCACTTACCTGTAAAATATGTCTTTATACTTGCCCAGTACTTAGGGTCAGGTACCAAATGTGTCCCTGTAGTCTGTTACCATTTGGGTATGAGTGTGCATATGAGGGCTTTAGACCTGATTATGAGCTTAATTTTCTGTAACAGTTTGAAAATACTGTGGATATTTATTTTGCTTTTCTTACATTTCTCTGACGTGGAAGTTATCCATGCTTCATCAGTTTTGTATCGCATCCTTTTAGCAATAGCAAGAGCCAGGACCTGGACAGCCCTGGAGGGCAGATGGTGGGAATTGTCCCCCAGCCATCCAGCAGCAGCAACCTCAGAAACACCAGGCACCATCCACACAACCCCATCTTTATAACCTCAAGGCCATAAAAAACAACAACAACAACAACAAAACACTGTGAGAAACCCGGAACTACCCAGATCTCCAGTCTATTCTCTTAACTAGCACGCTTTTGTTGTCTTTTGGCAACGGTAATTTTGGAAGAACAGAATTGCAATTCTTGCGAGCTGCATTATCTGAACAGCTTGTTCTCATTAAGCTACACGCACACTTCACACCTAATCAAAGTGGGCAGATAAAATGAGTGTTCTGTTCAGAGGAAAGGAACTGGATGTCTCCATTACAGAAAAAGCAATAATCAGTTAGGAGAAAAGCAGTCCCAACGAGAGCTAGTTTCTCTGAACTTCAGTTCTCCCTATCCAGAATGGGGATAACAGGAAATCTGCCATTTTCAGAGCTTTCTGAACTAACATATCCAAAAGCAGAAAGGTCTATATTCAGAGTTTGGATGGTACAAGGATGGAAGCAACTGGGGAGCCGGGATCTGTGGTCAGATACTTTATTTTCATGCAGAATGGTCTTGGTGCTTCCCTGACCAAATTCAGAGGTTGAGCCCAGAAATCAGATTTCCATGAACAGGACTGCTTCACATTGCGTGCCATGGCATTTCCGTCTCCAGCGACCTGGAAACCCATTTTCCTGAATCCTGGAGAAATCACCTGGCACTGGAGCACAGAACTAGTTAAGTTTTCAGTAATTATAGGTTTGGTCGATAAAAGTTAGGAATACAAAAACTGGATCTCTGAGTGTCACAGATAAAGGCATGTAAATCTACATTATCCAAGAAAGGAAAAATTCTAGTGTGAATGTTTGGGTCAGACAGGTTAGCAATGTCTATGGGATCTGGATGTGTGCTGTGTCACATTCGTGACAGACAGGAGGAACTCTCAGAGATGGGAAGATGACAGATCCTGATCATTGGGCAATTTTGGAAATCTCCCCATGTGATTTACCAAGAGTTTCCTCTAAGTCTTCTCTGAAGACAAGGGTAAGGTGGTTAAATGTGCTGAAATCCTGAAACCTTATTCCTTCAGATGCTGGAATAAACTGTAGAGTGCTTCAATTGCAGAAGCGATTTTCACCAGAAAAAGAGGGATCTCTGTGGTATTAAATAATTATTTTTTGTCCATATTTTTTCTTCTTCACTGTAAAGCCTGCCTGTCTGCAGGACAAGGGCATACCTGTTCAAGTAAATTACAGTGGAGTTGTGTTGTACAAGTGCCTTGTAGATTAGAAAGAACTAAGACACACTGGACTGTCATGTCATTACTGGAAAAAAAAACAAAAAAAAAAAACTTTTTGGGGAGCTCAAAGCTCAAACCTGGGCCATTAATTGGTCAATTGAACACATTCAGATCACATCTGTCATCAAGATGGGACAACTGTGCCCTCTGCTAGGTGCGTGACCTAGCACATTCACATGTTGGCATTTGTGAGGGCATGGACGTGTTCATGCTTCTCCTTGGCTCCAGGTATACCCAGCAGAGGACGCAGATGGGTAGGTGTTATAACCCCAAGACCAAAGTTTTCAAGCACAACCAAAGGGACAACTTCCATCAACTGTGCTCATCAGGACACGGATGAAGGAGCCAACCATCCTTTAGTCACCATTCATCAACAGGGGCAGAATGGGTGAGAGCACCTGGGCAACAACGTGCCAATGGTCACACCTCTTCTGTACTTAAAGGCCAGCAGACTAGCAGAAAAGCCAGCTGAAGAAACAGGAGGGCTTTTTATAGGAAGGATGGGAAATATTTATTCTCATTCATTGGCTAGGACAGAAATTAATGGAAATTTGAGCTAGTGGAAGAGCAGAGCAAGAACAGAGCATATTCCCTGGGAGGGACAAGTGCAGACCCTTTCCTGAAGGTATTTGAGGTCTCTTTCCATCATCCAAATGTGATTTAGGGTTAATACAAGTAAACTGCAGCACAAGCTCAGCTGGAAAGCCTGGATGACAAATTTGTTTAATCTGATTCCAATCCAGATAGATCTCCCAGCTCTGCCTTGGTCTGTTTAATCCTGTTAATAAGTACATTACTGTACAGATATTCAGCACCTACACTTCTCATCGCAGCCAGTGTTACTGAAAGACAATCAAACCTGTGATCTACTCTGCTCCCGCAGTAGAGCTCTGAGCCATTTCAAGTGCAGAAGCACACACACACAAAAATTGCATCATTTCAAGAGTGTTTCCTTCTATCCACTCCCCACCCCAGAGGTCCTGCTACTTACTGACATTTCTTTATTTAATCCCTTCCTAAAATAACCTTTTTCCATTGAGAAATTTGGAAGTATTTGGGAGGGGGGAGGAGTTGTTTGCTGTTTTGATGGAAGGAAAGAGAGAAAGAAAATTATTTCCTGGCTGAGATTTATATGTCAAGTTTTAGCTTGCAGCCAGACTTTTTTAGCCAAGTTATAAAATCTGAAGATAATTCCAACTCTCCTCCTCAGTAACTTTTATGAAGTAATTCCTGATATGTGCCGAAATAAAAGAAGAGTTTGTGCCATGGAGGCTTTCAATGGAAATGAAGAGACCTATCCCTGCACAAAAGGAATGGGTAGAAACGTGTCAGCCTAGGCAGAGCTGGTCATCAGAAAGCAGCAGCTCAACCCCAGGTCACTAAAAAGCTGGCGAACACATTGACAAATCTGCACATCTTCAATAATCTGGATGCAAACTGGGAGCAAGGCGTAGGTAACACAAGTAGCTTGCACTTGGTGGATAAAATGAAACTGAGCTTTTTTTGAAGCATCAGGATTGTTGGAAACTTGAGAGCAAATACCTTAAAGATGCTCCTGATCTGCTGAGATGCTACAGCTCAACTGTGATCAGCTGGAAGGTGTTTTGATCATGTCTTCCAGCAAAAGGACACAGAAATCCCACATTGAGCCTTCGGCACTATTGTATTCTTCCCTTCTGTCACATTTGCCATGACCAGATGATGTTGGGACACTGAGGTGACCAGAACCATGGGTGACCAGTCACCCATGGACTGGCTCAGAAGGAAGAGCAAAGAAGCAGCAGAGATGAGTAACCACATCTTGACTGAGACTCTGAGAAAAGGCTAGGTCTGGTGGGTATGTCCACATTAGCAAGCTGAAGCAATAGGAAAGTATCTGCATGCCGAAGCTGAGATTGCTTTGATTTGGTGTGACTTCTTGACAAACCTGTGATGGCTGCTGTTCCCCCAGGTGTTTCTTGTATCTGTGTGGCTTGGGAAAACTTCAGAAAACAGTAGCCCTTGCAATCATTGCACAGCTTGCAATGCAGCCAGTTGCTCTCCTGCCTCTTGTCCTTCCCAATGGGCTGGGTCCAGCCTCTCAAAACCTCTGAGCTGGGCTGCAGACAGGAGGTGGTGATGAATGTGCAACCGCTCCGAGCCACGCAGCTCTGGGATTGTGTAATCCGATTGTAACACAGAAATAGCAGCTGGCAGCTCCCCAGCGAGCCAACTACTACAGCAGCTTGCTCTGTTTCTCTCCATGAAGTTTCACTTGAGAGCTTGAGTGAAGTGGATGGCTGTCTGGGCTCCAAAATAGCCCACCGTAATTTCCCTCCACTCCACACCCTGCAAATCCTTGTGGTGCTGACATTCACGCTCTCCCAACCTCTCACATTTTTCAAGAACAGTTGAACCAAGTGCTGGGAGAAAGCAAAGCCTGTGAAGCCACCTTGGCTGTGTTTTAATGCCTTCTGGAAAGATCCTAATGCAACACAGACGTTCACAATACATTTGCACTTGTAACTAAGCTCTGGCTATGTTTGAGCTTGGCTGTAACGAGCTCTCCCCCAAATACCACACATGAAATACAGGCAAAGAGACAAGGGGATTGGTTTCAGAGTTACATGTGATGGAAGACTGAAGTCTAGGAGCAAGAATTGAGTAGATACAAGGATTCCCATACTCCTTCCCATTGCTGCTAATGACTGTCCACACCTAAAAACCTGCTTAAATTTGTTTTGATGCTCCATTTCTGAAGCAAGTCCCTTACACACAGCTAAGCCATGATCTTTAGGTACGCCACCATGCTAGAGCTGGGCTGCATTCAATAAAAGCCACAGATGCTCTGAACTGCTCAAAAAATACCAAGAAATTGAGGTTGCCCCAAACTTCTGCTTTGTGTGAGGGCATGGGAAGTAGCAGACCAAAGGTGATGCTCTGCTACAGGTTCAAGGTAACGAGTCCAAGGCTTGCTAACTTGACCAGGTAGAAATTTGGACAAGGTGACAGAAAGGAGACCAAAAGTAATGCAATAGCATCTAAATAAACTGCTGTTAGTCCAGCAGCCACATCAGCTTCCGTGTGCCTTTTGAAGTCAATTGTATCACTGCTGGCTAGGCGAAAGCTCATGTCTTAGCTCACTAATTCTGAAATTGAGTGAAGACCATCGAAAATGCAGGCCACATCCCTGCGTAAGCCTTTGATCACTGAAGAAATGTTTCCCAGGCATTTCAAAGCTTGGATATTCAAAGGCCTTTTCAGGCAGTTAGAATAAAACTGATGTGTCTGCAACAATAATCAAGAAACAAGAAATTTATAGCTGGCAATCCAACATGAACACGAGTTGATTCAATTACTCATGTTCTGGTTCACCCTTGGGTTTGCAGACAGCCCTTTGCCCCTTTGTTTGGCCAAACCCAAACCCACGGCTACTCCAGACAGTGGTGAAAGAGCCTGTACAGCAATGCTTCACCATTACTGCTTTGTCTTATCAAAGTAGACCGATACTCTAAGCTAACAAAGCCACTTCTGTGAAAAAAATAAAAATAAAAATCTGAAAGTGGCTTCATGTTTCAAACTCATTTATTATTTTACTTTTATATGCATGAGTCACAGCTCACAAGGTCTACAAAAAGCCACACATAGGGGAAGAGGAAAAGGGAAAGGTTCCTTAATAAATGAAAATGTAGGTGAGCATCTTCCAGGACCATCTCACCTCGATGTTAAATTGCAAGAAGGGGTTATGCACGGTTGTAACTAAATAACAAATCAGCAGTTCTGAGCTGAGTTTTAAACTGTGGATGAATGGAAATGCAGTTTGCCTGGACTTTAAAAATCCAAGATAAGGAACAATGAAGTTACAGTAATGGCCACGACAAAGCATGTCTGTAGAATCCGCAGCTGGGCACTCCTCAGTCTTCGTCCTGCGTGTGTGTTACGCATTAACCCATGATAGGCATGGCAGAACACAAGTAACGCACACACAGCATCTGTGAGGCCTGCACAAGTCCAGGGGAAAAGGACACAGATGGAAGAAAACCTCTTCTCTGCTCTGACAAATTACAATTAGCTCACTGTTGTGGCTTTTCCACGTCTCTCAGGGCTACGTGGTGTCAAGGGGCACTTTTGCTCTTCATAGTCAGCAGAGTCAAACGCTTCCCAAAGACTACCTCAAAAATCCCTCTCCCAATTTCTATCGGAAGCCTAAAAACAAAACCCTGTAACAGCTGTGTGCAGATGTTCTTCCAGCATCCCTTTCGACAGCTGCTGGACACCTCGGAGCGCGATGCACTACCGCATCCCCAGCCCGTGGTGGGTCAGACCTCAGGCTTCTTCCTGCTCCTTTTTTTAACTTCCCAGCATCAGCTGAGTTGAAGCAGTTTTCTGGATGCTTTCCCACTTCCTTACTACTTAACAAACAGCACTAAGAGCACGGAAAGGCTCAGCGTGCATTTTTAAAGGAACACAGGCTTGACAAGCACTATTTGGCTGTCACGGCTGTGATGGAGATGTATTGGCCTTTGGTTCTGCCCTGTTTTTAAAGCTGCTCTACAGAGTGTTTGACTGCATTCGATGAGGAACTTTAAAAGGCTCCCGTTCTGAAGTGATTTCAGAAGACAGCCTCCATGCAGCAATGCTTTTTCTCACCCTGGCTCTTCAGCTACAGTCGACCTTGGTAAAATGGTGGCTTGGACAACTTCTGACCTTGTTTTCAGGGCTAATTCTTCTTCAGCCCCGTGGTTTGATTTCCTTGTGGATTTCCATTCCATGGCTGTACAAGGTTCCCCTTGGCCAGAAGGGAGGCAAATCACTAAGGATGGGCTTCAGGGCAAGAATAGTGCATTCTCTATCAGGTGATGCATGGCCCTGAAAACCACATTTTTGTTGGCCAGACTAGAAAATACCTGAGAAATAACATGCTGAAAGATCAGGTCCTGTATGACCCAATGAAAGAAACAAAAACCAGTCCTGTTTAAAACAGATGAGTTTATAAAACTGATCTTCTGATCTGATTTCCTGTATAAAATTGTCCAAAGACATCTCTTGAGCTCAGTGAACGACTTAAGCAAGTGCATATCTTTCCTAGAAAAAAGATCCAATGTTTTTCTCACTGACAGGGAATCCATCACGACCCCTGGCAAACTAAAAGAAAGATTAATGATCTACTTGGGTCTAAAAATGCATTCAAGTTGGGTTACATATGGATGTATTGCTACCAATTTCCACTTACAGATTAAAAACTAATTAAAAAAAAGATCTAAAGGAACACAAGTCCTGGTTTGATTTCCAAGTCAGGAAATCCTCTCTGTAATTGCAGTCTCCTAGGTAATTCCCGCTCTCCCACCCACACTCCATCCAGGTGTTTAAGGAGGTGCTGCTTTCCTCTCCAGGGAAATGTGGTAGCCTCCAGCAATCGCTAATTAACACCTTGCTGATCCACGAAGCACCAAAGAACACTTGCTTCTCTATCACTGCTGGCTCCGTAACCAGTAATTACATTCTTGTCAGGCTGCCAAGGTCCTCGCACACACCTGCACGCTGCCCGCACAGTCGTTAAGAAGAGATTTATAATAATTAATTGTAACATTCCTATCACAAACCTTCCCACCCACTTCCAGCAGTGGCATGCAAGTCCAACAACAGGCATGTCTGATTTCCCCTGCTTGTTAGCAGAGTTCACAGCACGAGAGTTAAGTCAGTTAAGATTGTCTTCTCTCTGCTTCCTTTGATGCTTTGATTTATTTTTTTCCCCTGACATCTTAATTTACATCCAGGCAAGGAACTGTGCTTTTTTTCTTCTCCTTGCCTGGTTATTTGTTCGCGCCTTCACGACTAGTCTAGACAGCCCTACCACTTACGATTTTCCCAAGGTGGATGCTTTCCAAACTGTACATCTCTCCTCCCACTGAAAGTGAGCCAAGCTTCACAAAACCAAACCTCTTCCCACAGCTCACCATTTCCCTGGCTAGCAGTTGGCTTCCAGAGCTGAAGAGGTGGGAACTGAAGGCCGTGTAAGGCATTCGTCACCTCCAGTACTCTTCCCAGTTACCAGAGGTATCTAATGTTCATGCAGTGTCCCACCAAGCTGCATCCCTCATGTTGATATCCCTTCCCCCTCCTTACTTCATGCTCACCCTTTTAGACTCAAACTGATAAGGTTGACAAGCACAGCTTGGGTGTCTGCTGCATTACTTCTCTTGCTGGTCTCGGTGCTACCCTTCTTTGCAAAAGCAAAAAAGCCCTGTTCAAATTTTCCTTCTCCCTGATTTACTTCTAATCTGTTTTGCATTTTATTCTTTTTTTTTTTTCCTTTCCTTCTTTCCACACCATATTCTGTTTTTACATCCTTCTCAGTTTTCACTTTCTCTCGCAGGTTGCTGGCACCATTGACATCCATCTGCACTTAATCTTTTTTGGGGTTAAGTCTTACACACAAATATTTGCTTTCCCTGTTGGCACTTTCAGCAGTCTAGGCAAAACTTTGAAATTTCCCTGTGGCAATAGCAGTGGGAGGTCCCAGACAGGCAGGAAAGGGGCTTCACTCCCTCATTCTTCATGGCCTTGCATCTCCGAGCATTTGTGGTAGCTGATTCCCATCCAGGATAGGACAGAAACAACATCCTTTGAGGCTCAACCATCAAGAACAGTCTGCAACCTTGGATTCTGTGCTACGAGAGGATACAGGATAGAGAGCTACACAATCGTGAGAGTTTACATGGAGAGTAAATAGGGACTAGGGGTTTAGGGAATAGGGGTTTACATGGAGAGTAAATAGGGACTGACAGCACCTTCCAGCAGGAGAACTGGCTGTGTCAGATGGTATAGTGGGCAGGAGGTTCAAAGCAGGCCGTGGTGATTCTCAAGAGGAGACTGGACAGCTTCATGAAAGATAAATCCACTCCAAGTCACTAAATATACAGAAAGAACTAAATATATAGAAACTAGTTCACACCAGAGAGTCCTTGAACTGATAACATGGGAGGCTGGGAGATCATCAGGAGGAATATCTCATTATCTCCTTCACGATCTCTTCTCTAAATACCTGCTTTAGATGTCTGTTGTGTTTCTTCAGGGGGGCAGGTGAAGGTGGACAGTCTTTCATTGCATACGGAAAAAAAATAAACTGTCACAACTGGTTCGTTTCAGCTCTTTCACAGCCAAGCAGTCAGCAAGGAACATTTCAGCACTGAAGCTCACCTCTGCCTGACAATAAGACTTTAGGTACTGATTCTGCACCCTCCAGGTGTCCAATGACATGGCAAACCTGGTTTTCACATCATGATTGCTCTTGATCCACAGAATTTGTGTCCTTCCTTTTTATTTCCATCTTCTTTGACATCAGTGGGAATAAGCATTTTTTGCCAATTTTAGGAGGCTGAGCTGTGAACAGTCTCTGGGCATGGATGCTTTGGCCATGGTGGAGACAGGCAAATGGCACAGAGACCATTGTTGTGATCCAATATAACCAGTCTCCATTTCTTACTGGTTAGATGGGATAACTATAAAAGCACTACAACCCCTTTTAAAATGGGTGGAATCATGCAGGGGAACAAGAATCTGCCGGTGCAAACAATGTTAAAAGACAGAAGGTGAAATCTTGATGGTGTCCCTGGAGAGGTCTGAATGCTAACTGTTGGCTGTTAATTTTTAACTTCCTACAAATTTCCTCTTGGCAGGAGCATTTGAGGAAGATTCTAAGAAGTTTTATTCCCCATTTTGAAAAAAACAACCCGTGAGTGTCATCTTCCACCATGACAAGAACAGCATGGCTGAGGCAGGCTGCATTCGGAGATTTGTCCCAAGGGGTCAAAGTTGCACCAAGTGGATTCGGCTCTTCACAAGCACTGGAGTAATGCCTGTGCTTTCTGACCCAAAACCAAGACCCCACACCCTATATACACCCACAAAGCATGTCTTGAGCCTCTCATTCAGCTTCTCCTGCCTGGGCAGCTCCCTCCCTTGTTTCAGCTAGTTCCCTGCGTGCTAACCCAAAGGTTTTCTTTACACTTTTTCCTATAGTTGATAGAAGTAGACCAAAAAGATACCCTCTTGGGTATGTACAGAAACAAAAACAAGCTAGCCATCAGCTCTTGGAGGCCAAAAAGAGGAATGACACCTTTCTTCTGGCAAGTTTCCCTGCAGCAGGTGCCAGAAAGAAGCTGCCACCAGCTGGGAGATGCAGCGGGGGTGACTGCTTGCACAACCCAACAGCACTTGGGAAAATCCCTCGCAGCTCACTAAAGTCACCCCTTGTTAGCACTGGAGTGAAACCCCTCCCTCTGGCTTCCCAACAAACTCATCTGAAGGACTGCCTGGAGCTGGCTTTGCTTGGCTCATGGATGGTAACTGAGATATCTCAACACTTGTCCCCTTCACACAAACTTTTGAGAGCAATTTTTACAAAGAAAAAAAAAAAAAAAAAAGTTTCATACTCTTATTTTCTGTTGTATTTTCACCCGTAAACATTTGTGTGTGTGGTGCTAGGGAATATGAGTGACTGATTTTTGCGATTTGCTGTTTACAGTTTGCTGATTGCAACTGTGCCTGAACACGTTATCCCAGCAAATCCAAACAGTGATAAACAAGGTCCCAGACACAGCCTTCCATCTCCAAAGGTCCCAGTTGGGTCTCCTGGCAATGAGTCATATGAAAGAGAAGTGGACATGATGAAATTGTTACCAAAAATCCCTTGGTTCATCCACAGCTCCAAACTGCCCTGCTCTTATTAATACTTTTCTTTTTTTTCTTAAGGCTGCAACTGGCAATATTTTATTTTTGAAATTAGTGAAGCATATCACCATTTCCTTGTCATAGCCACACAAATAGATGATTTCATTTCAAACAAAAGAGAAGCAAAAACTTCAGCACTAGGGGTGGGGTGCCAGCTTTTCAGTTGATGAATCTCCATCAATTTCCCAGCCCTGGTTATCTCAGCCTTTAAGCTATTCATTGAGTTTCCCTGACATCCCCTGGGGGAAGACACTTCACTTAGCCGTGCCAATCTGCCCATGATAAGGGTGGTTAAATATTCACCTGATCTCCTGGGAATTTCTGACAGTGTGCCAGGGAGGGGTACTGATAAAAGCTGACCTTTGGTGGACAAAGCACTCAAGAAAGATGCCCAGGGAAACAAAAAATACATGCAAAATGTATGATCAAAGCCCCTTCTACAATATATGCTTGGAGACCAAATAGAAAGAGCCCTAAAATCACTGTTGAAATAATTCAGAGAGCCCCATGTGAAAGGTCGTCTTACATGATGGTTCCAACAGTGTTGCCTGGATTAGAAAGCTTATTCTGAGTGTTTCTTCAGGTTCTGGAGTCTAAGACTTTCTATGGTCAAAGGTATTGTTCCCTTATGATAAAGTATTGATAATATATGCACCCTTTTTTTTTCTTCTCCTAACACCATTTTGATTTTTTTTTTTCTTTTTGTAAATAAAGCCCTTTACACCTTTTGCTCCATTTCCTAAATCAGCCTGTAATTGACTGCAAGCATTTAAAAAAAGCAGGGACGGGGGTTTCGGAATTTCAAAACACACGGAATTGCTTTAAAGCAATTTAGAAAATTGGATTCAAATCCACAAAATAAAACTCAACGTCTTACAAGCATTCGGTAATTCTTATCCAAAAGGCTTTATAAGCTAGAAGATAAAGGCTCCAAAATGCATCATAAGCTCTAGGCAAATTTAAGCCACCTGCTCCACACAGCATCACACACAAAAGGAGGACTCTGTGCAGGCTGTGGTGCTTCCTTCAAGATCTGGTCTTTTCCAGGGCACACTGAAGCTAAGCCCAGGACCATTTTATGCTGGAAAAGCACATGGTGAGACAGAGCCATAGTTGTGGTTAGGGTGCTGTGTGGCATAAACGCTGCAGGACCACACCACTCCCTGCCAACTCACATATTATGCTGGGTATGGATTTCCAAGTCACTGAGCTGCTCTAGACAAGAAGACAGGAACACCAAATGCTGACACCGCAAGCACAACCTGGAGAAGGACCAGTCCTGATGTTTGGACCGATCCCCTTAGCCCTGCAGAAATCATTAGGCCTTGATAAATGTTCAAGACCTTGGCTTTGGAAGCACTCAAACCTCTACTTTGTCACCACACTGAGATATGACAGAGGCCACTTCCCTAACTATAGAGGGGGGTCTGGTGGTTCTGGCACCGCAGATCTGGAGCTCAGCATCAGAAATAGCTTTTATCTCTAAGAGAGAGCAACCAAGCCTTTCCTATAATGGTTTTCAGTGGAGCCTTTTCACTTCGGACTCATACAGGTCCCTGCCACGTCTTTCTTGACACAAGATGCTACCTTCGTCAACCTGTCACTTTAATATTGTTTTTTATTTAAAAGGCTAAATAAATCAGGGGAGATATTTCAGCTCAGACACTAAGACACTCCAGTTTAGATAAAGGTAGCTGTTTATAGAGAAGAGCAGTATCTTGGGTTTTCACAGTAGTGGAGATCTAGAGCCCAAACAAGGTGTCTAGCTCCTTCTTGGACTACTTCGTGAGCCAAACACATCATCAGAGGACCACAAATGTCTGCTCAGCTTGTCCTAAAACAGACACCTCTATTTGGGCAGCTAAATTGCTCTGTGTCCTCTTTGATCTGTACTGCCTAGGAATGGGATTTAGCTGCCCACCTTGCGACACCCAGTTCCACCTGAAATATCCATGTGGTCTCCAAGCTGCCAGTGCAGAAGGGGATGTTCAGGTGAGCATAAAATTTCCTGCTGTTCCTGGTCTAGTGCTTGCTCCCTGAGATCTCCCAGGACACCTCAAATGACCACAGGCACCTGCTTCAGGTGACAGAATTGCTCCCATAAAGGTAGGTGTCTCAGTCTTGCCACTCAGGGGTGGAAATGCCAGAGACATCCAGCTGGCCTCATCTCAACCTTCTGGGCTTGAGGGTGGAAAAAAAGAAAAAGGGAAAAAAAAAAATAAAAGCTTTTGTTCTTTTAGTGGTTTCCCTTACTTAAGAAAAAGGCATGTTACACTAACTGGAACCACGTTTCTAAGATGTTAAATAGCAGAATACCACATCTGAACATCTGCTTGGTGCTGGTGACCTACTAGAGTAGGCAGAGATGAAACTCTCCATGAAAGCACAAGACAAGTCTGCAATGACCTCTGTTCTGCTCTTGGGGTCCCACACTGCTCTGAATTCTCTTTTAGCTAGATAGGGAGCTTGTCTCCTTCCCTTCCCCACTTTGGTTGCTTATGCTGCTGCCTTCAAGGACTGCCTACCTCTTTCCAGGATGGAAAAAAAAAAAAAGGAAAGAAAAGAAAAGAAAAATAAAAAGAAATGGGAAAGGAAAAAGGAAGAAGGAAAGAAGGGAAAGGGAAAGGAAAGGGAAAGGGAAAGGGAAAGGGAAAGGGAAAGGGAAAGGGAAAGGGAAAGGGAAAGGGAAAGGGAAAGGGAAAGGGAAAGGGAAAGGGAAAGGGAAAGGGAAAGGGAAAGGGAAAGGGAAAGGGGAAGGGGAAGGGGAAGGGGAAGGGGAAGGGGAAGGGGAAGAGGAAGGGGAAGGGGAAGGGGAAGGGAAAGGGGAAGGGGAAGGGAAAGGGGAAGGGGAAGGGGAAGGGGAAGGGAAAGGAAAAGGAAAAGGAAAAGGAAAAGGAAAAGGAAAAGGAAAAAAGGAAAACAAATAAAAAAGAAAAAAAAAAAAGAAAAAAATGAAAAAAAAAAGAAAAAAAAGAAAAAGAAAAGTATCCAGTATCTGTAGGGAAGGGACAAGATACTGTTACTGATGAATACTGAGATCAGTGCTGCAATATGCACATCCCTAGCATGGGTTTAGGACCAACCCTGGACACCACCAATGGTCTGTTAATGTTTAAAGCTACACGTGGGTTTAGGAGCAGGTCAGAGTACACAGTTAGCCCTGGGCAAGCTTGAGATCTCTGCATTTGAAAACATAGGAAATGCTGTAAATACCACAGCAAATGTAATTATCAGAGCATGATAAACACCACTTCGTTAGCAGTGACCACGGGAGGCATCTCCCATTTCAGTTGTTTCTGACAATGAGCAGAAACCAAACCCGAGGCTGATCCTGAAGTCCAGACACGGAACAGGGAGACAAATCCCTCGGGGATGCCTCTTGTTTGGGATTTTGTTTTTAGCCCTGATGTGTGTTTAGCCCCAGGTGCTGCTGCTGTGATGGAAGGAGCCACAGCACATCTTTAACATCTGTAAGGCAGCAACGACCATCCATAAGAAGCGGAATGCACTCCAGCAGCTCCTGAGCTCCACTAACTTGGAAGCACCGGGACATTTCACAGCAGTATTTTAGCTGCTTCTAGACATGGGTCAGATTTAAGAGGGTTTTGTCACTAGATGTGCTTTTGAGCCGTTTTTATGGCAGCAGGAAAGATTTGAGCATAAATTACTATTTCCTGGATACATTTAATCTAAGTTCTGCGTTCTTTGGGGAAAAGACCCAAGAATCACATTTGTTCCCTGTCCTTTGAAACAGAGACTTAAGGAAACACAGGCTCGATTAAGATTTTAAAGGACAAATCATGAAGTGTTCCCTGAACTCAGACAAAACGTGCTGCCAGCCAGTGCCTGAGCCTAAACCACATGAAAGGCAGAACCACAATCACTGATGGCAGCAACATCCCTTCCATGGGTATTCTTAAAACTGTTTCCAATCCACAGACTTTTCTGAACATCTGCTATCATGTCCAGCTCTAGCTGTCTGCAGGGCTCGGGGAATTTGCAAGTGATTGCTAAAATTTTGCCTCCAGATTGTCTTTGAGAATCTGGTAGATGGAGGGGGGCTGTGGGTGCTGCTACCTCCTGGGGCTGTTCTTCCAAGGGGACAAGACTCTGCTGTCACCCCAGTGGGAATGGGAAGTGGACAGGGACAGAGCACACTGAAACCTTATATAGTCCCTCCCAGAGCCATGCCCCATGCAATAAATCTTCCTGCAGACACAAGCAGCAAAAGGAGAGACTCTTCTTCCAAGCAACTGCCCCACTCCCAGCTTGAACCAAACCTCATAAATGATGGAGATCTCACCACATCAGTTGGTTATACATTTCAGTGGATTATGTCCTCACTTTCTTTATTTTTTTTCAATATTTTCTCTCATTTACACCTGTTATTTTTTCTTTGTCTCTGCTTAGAGCTACCTCTCCAGCAAAGGTAAATGCACACCAAAAATAAGTTGCTTGCTTCCTTCCCACAGATAAACCATGTACACGGAGATTCCCACATTAAGGTGTCATTTGTTGACCAGGAATAAACTCTCAGCACCTCTCATCCACCCTTCTGAGACCTCAGAGCATGGACTGGTGTCCAGCAGAGCTCTCCCACAGGTGCTATCACTAAGTCCCCTCCTCATCATGTCTCCACCTCCACACCCCAAAATGATGCTTTTAGGTGGAAAAGAGCTTTCCTGCTGCACAACAAAACAGATTTTCAGTGGATGTGGCTGTTATGTTCATGCTTCAGAAACTGAAACAGGATGTTTTCCTCATGCAATGGAAATGGGGACTTACAGCATTTGAATTTCTATTCGTATCCTTGGCCAGCATCAGTACAAGCTGTTCCTCCACTCTGACTTTTCTTGCTTTCTCTCCCCAGCTACCATCCAGTTGTGCAACTAGCTGAATTTTTTCCACAATAAAAAAAAAATATAATCAAAAACATCCAGGAGAACATAATTGTGTTCAGACCCTGTGCAAAGGCTCTGGAAAGACCAAAAGCAAGCCAAACAAGTGAACATGCTCCAAAACAGACTTACATTGAAGATGAATGGAGGTGACAAACTCATTGCGTTTTGAGGCAATGAAAAGGATGTGTCACCATCCACCTGAAGAAGTCAGGCTTCGTTCCAGCCACGTGCTTTGGTTTGAGTAAGAATTAGACGAATAAGTTAAAAGATAGAAAAATATTCAGACTGCTGTTTCTAATCTTACTGGGGATAAATCCTGTGTCAAAGAGAATTGACTCCACTGGACTAGGATACACAGCCTATCATACCTGCCTTGATTTTACAAATCCACAGAATGGGAATGGTTCTCCCTCCACACTTCCACAGGAAATGAAGATGAGTCTATTTGAGGATGAAATTATTTACATACTAGCTTACATCTTTGTCTTACATCTTTTCTCATCTTGAAACACCCCATTGATTTCTGCAGGAAACACAGAAATACTGCAGAACAAGTCCATTAAAGGCTTTCAGATCTCAGGAAATATATTTTTTTGCTTTCTTGCTTTTAAGTTTCTTGGGCAGAAATTCAGACGTGGCTTTCTAGCTGTATTATTTCCCTTTCACATTACACAATGTCATGGAAACTTGCTTCTCCTTGAATGTGTTTTTTTCCTACTGGCATTCATTTTACAGATAACTGGACTGAAGTTGTAATAGTATCCTTCCAAAAAATAACTCTTTAATTGGGGCAGCAAAAGGAGGCATCCCCTGTGCCAGCTGCCAGAGGCACCTGCAACAATTTGGGCAGTTACTAGCTGCAATCGGCCACACCAAAACCCTCCCAGTCCCCCCCAAAACAGCCGTTCTGCTTTGTCACTTTGCATTAGCTATGTGTTTCCAGGCTGACATCAAAGCCAAACCTGCAACCACGTGGCTGCTCCTGCCCGAGCGCCACGGGGCAAGGATGCTTCTGGGGAATTTGGAAAGGCACTTGGCTGGTAGAGGCAGGACAGGCTTTAGAAAGCTCTGTCTGCAGCTTCCATTAGGGACTCGAGCTACCGTTGCCTCAGAGCCAACTTGGCTTGCCCTTCATGAAAATAAACATCAAAATGCATGAGCTGGAAGAAAATATGTCCCCATTTGAAAGACTTCATCTCCCTTCAAGGCACAATGGCTGATCCGGTTACAGGCAGTATCACAGGTGTCCCATCTGCCAGCTGCCAGCTGGATTTTCGCGGTTGTTGATTTTAGTAAACATTTTCTCCATCTCACAGGTGCATCAGGAGAGACAGAAGAGGAAAGAAAAGACTTCTGCCTGCGTTCACGTTTGACTGTGTCCAGCAGCTAACTAAAGTCCAGCCTTGCCCACAGCCAGACCACTGTGTGCACCATGGACAGACCCTGGCACAGGACTGCTGATCCTGGACCCCATGAATCATCCTTCCCAACTACTGAACTACACAAAGCATGGCATACACAAGAACATTTAATGTGTCTACAGACTCACAGATTTATAGAGGGTCTTGGTGGCTCCCATAATTGGGCTGACTATTCTCAGGCTAACTTGGTGCTGTCACTCTCTGTGGTTGAAAAATCATGGGACAAGTATGAATTATAAGTACAACTGGCTCAAAGAGGACAAAAACAAATAAGAAAGAAAGAAAAAAATAATAAAAAATGATCTGCTTCTTTGGGTCATAGATTCTGTTTTGCTTTGGGTTCACAGGATAATACACCCACCCTACAGGAACACAGGCTTCAACCCTCCTCCTTGGCAGCCAGGGATATCCCGGGCATCACCTTGCCTACAGGAACCTGTGTTGAGGAAGGTGATTTGGACATGGACAGAAGCACTTTCAAGCACGTGTTACCCCACGTCTCTTCAGGTCCCACCTCCAGTAACTGCCCAAGGCCCCACCAGCTGCCTCCCCTCACCCACCAGTGCTTTCAGCCTTCCCAGTCCATCTGCAGTGGGGTACAGACGTTCCCCTTCCCCTGCTGAAGGGGCTGTGAGCAGGAGGACCAAAAAGCAGAGGAATTACTCAAATGTTCACACATGGGGAAGGAGAGAAAGGTCCAAAGTCAGCCTTGGTCTCCTCATATCTTCTTATCACTGCTTATGTCATGCCAGTGTCATCTCCAGAGATTATGGGGGGAGATTTCCATGTCTCACTACAGTGCTGCTGTTGCATGCAAGGTGGGAAGTAAAAAGGGTTCCCTCCAGACAGGGCAGCAATTTGGGTGGGGATTGCTTCTTGTGTCATTGTAAAAGTGGCTCCAAATACAGCTGGGATTCGTAGAAAAATAAAGTGTGTTTCTTCTAATATCTCTTCCCCTTTCCTCCCCTCCTCTCCTCTTCTTTCTTCTTCCAGGTGAGCAAAGCATTTGCAGCAGATGTGTTTCATTATGCAAATTTTAATAACGTATTCAGCAAGGCTACAGTAAAGCAAATAGTACCTTTGCACAAAGTTTCTGCCTCACCTACAAATGCCAAGCAGTGCTGAAGGCCTCCTGAACAAACTGCTTCTTCCCCACCATTACATGTGGGTGCTTATGGGGTAGTTTCAAATTTCCCACTGCCCTCCCCAGAAGGAGGTATCTCTCAGCCCAGCCTCTCCCAAACTTTTTGGTAGTGCAGAGGGAATGTGACCAGCTCAACAAATGTCCTGCCTCTCCTGGATGCTATGAGACCGCAGCAGTGACATCCTGCCTGTGCCACATGCAATGGAGCTGGCCCCATCCAGGCTGCTGCATCTTTCTTACACCACGGGAAACACATTGTGTCTACCCTTGGCTAAGAGACCACTTAGTCAAGGGCTTGAAATAAAAATAAATTTTAAATATATCTTTGTCCAGTGGAGCAAACACTGTGGAAGGATTCGTGGTCAGCACCACCACCACAGGGCCTTCAACCACCTCTGGGCTGGGAGCCCCAGGGGTACAGCACTGCGGGGACAAGGCTCCCCACAACCTTGGCTGCAGAAGACAGGAGGGACACTGGGGTCCCTCTGGCCCCGTGTTTGTGTCCCTTGGTGTGCAGAGCTCAGCCCCACCACCTACAGCCACCTCCACGGCCACCAGCAGTCTCCCACCCTGAAGGAGAAGGACCAGGCTGAGACCCAAAATGTCACACTGCGCTCAGGGCTCGAGGCCTGCTCATGTACAGCAGCAGATAGCCTCATGCCATGAAATCCAGAGTGATTTCATGCATTTGGCAGACAGAATTTCTTGAAAGCGTGGCTCTAGATAATTAAAAGCAGCCTGGAGCCATGTGGGTGTCTGCTCATCACCAGCTCCTGGAAGAATTGCCTTTGGAGGCACATGCACGCACTTATCCATGGCTGCCCAGGTGTCTCCTTGCCCCACAGGTTGGAAACAAGATATTTGTCTGGGTATCACACACTTTGAGGTACATACACGTAGGTCAGAGAGAGCTGTGCTCTGGAGTAACCCGCACCTGCTGATAGGAGCAAGTTGGTCCAGACTCCTCCGCCAGGAGCTGGGACACCGATGTGGAGCTCTCCTCACCTTGTCCTGAACCTATGTCGGTGCAAAGTGGGGGCCTCCCCTCAGCAGCTCCCAGTCGGTCACAGAAAGAGTTCAAGGGTGGGGAAAATCTCCCTTTTCAGCCCCAGATTGGTTACAACCAATATCAAATTCAAGGCTCTTACACGCTACATAAGGTCAACCCTCCTGTGCTGTATGACGGCAAGCAGCCAATCTGCCTCCTGACAAAGAAATAAGGTGCCTCTATAAGGCGACCTAATAATAGAGACATTTCCCCATTTCCCTCCTCGGAAGCATTCAGAACACTTTCTAGCTGCTATAAATATATATACATGTATATATATATATACATATACATATACATATATATATATATATATATATAAAGACCATATGGACCATATGCAATGGAAACATCCCATGGATAAGACCATTTCGTACTCCTCCGTGATCTTTTATCCTCTATTTTCTCAGCCTGTGTGGTTGTGAGAAGACAGAAAACTGATAGGGAGCTGCCAATCACACCCCTAAAAATCCTCTACCACAGGATGGGTGGGAAGTTTTGGAAATGAGTCAATGCCATTTCCATGCTGAAAGGCTCTCGGGGATGTTACACAAATATATCAACTGTCTCGTGGTCTCCCTTCATCCCATACACTTGTCAGCAGTTCTCCATCTCATCTAATACTGCTCACAAATATTCAAATCAAACACAGATTGTAGGAATGGGGTACACTCGGGGTGGGTTACTGGGAGGAAAACAAAGACACTGTAAATCATTAATAAAATAACCCAGAAGCGATGTGCATTTTCTATCATGCTATTAGGCTGATGGAGAAAGAAAAAAAAAAAATCAAACCTCTATTTATTGGACCCTATTTTTATTAACTTTGAGGTCATTTTGCCCTGCCTTTGCCACGTTGGAGTGTTTTAAAGTGAGAATGCTTTCTGTTTCCCAGTCCTTAGGGCCAGGGAAGGGAGGATCCCTTGTGCAGCTCATGCCACAAGCAAACACAGAAGACCAGTAAGTGGGAGTTAAAGAAAACTGCCTCAAGCAAGCCAGGCTTCAGTAGCTGTCCAGGTTCAGTATGCTGCACACCATGCTCAAGGGCACGACAAGAGGCTGCCCATGACCTGCCCTTTCCCTGGATGCTTCAGGGTAACTGCAAGTGAAAACTGTTAGTTATCAGCTAGTTTTTCTAGTGCCCATGCTTTGCACGATTCCTGTAAAGGGGTCACCTTTAGCACTCCCTATGTTCATCTCAGCCACAGCAGGAAGAGCCCTGGTCCCTGCACCCAACTCTGGCAGAGAGTAGCTCTCCAGCAGGCACCTGTCCACAATTTCTAGCCATGATATCATTTAATTACAGCTCAGACTCAAAATCAGAGAAGTCAGAAAAATTATGGAGACTTCCCCAGCTTTTCCTCTTCTTTTCCTCTCTCTGGGGGTAGCAGCAGCCCCATGCCAGAAAGGGATCAAGACAGGTCCCGATGGCAAATATTATGTAAATCCTCCTCCGGTAGCCCAAAGAGCTTTTGTGGAAGCTGCTGTTTTTCCATGCCCTCATGGTCTTATGAAGTGTCTCTGAATGTGAGCCATGACCATCCGCCCAGCTGAGATCATTAAGGCAAGAAACAGGCTGCAAATTCACTGCTGCCCAGGGATGGGGTCAGGGAGTGATCCGACCCAGTGGCTCCCAGTGTGTGCACATGGTCTTTGCTAAAATACAGATAGCTCTGAAACTATTTCCTCTGCTTCCGCAGGGGAAGAATGCCATTTAATTTAGTTTTCGCTTTGCATAATAATGGGAAGGCCAATTATCCAATTATATCGCTTTTCTTATCTGGTTCTCTTTTTAGCTGCTCCAAAGCCTTGCAGGTGTTGTAATCAGGTCATCGGGTGCTTGTTACAGCAGCCAAAATGCCACCGGAGAGGAAGACCCGAAGATGCTATGCAGATATTTGTAGACTGCCTGCTAACGAGCTAATTACCTTGCTTTTTATTAGGGTCGCTGACTATTCTCCTAAAAGCCTTATTATTACCCAGACAAATCTCTGAAGGTCTCCCAGAATGTGAGAATGGGGTAATTCAACTGAAGTAGCAGCATGACCTTGGATCTGATGCTTGAGAGGGGGAGAGGCAACACATGGAGAGACTTAATAAAAGATAAAATCTTCCCCTGCAACCTCAGCAAGTTTAATGGAAGTTACTGGGCTCCTCATGGAAGTTATGGGGCTCCTCAGCTTTCATGGGCTTTATCACCAGTGCCAGTGCTCTCAGTAGCTCATGGTCAGTTTGACATCCTGCTGTTAATTCCCTTGTGATGGACATGGGGTCATCTTGCAGCTCTTGGTGCCCTGCAAAAAAGCACTGCATGGCCTCAGGCTGTGAGCATCTCTGCAGCTTTGCCCAGCGAGCTCCATACGAGCTTAAATGGAGACCAACAGACTGTGCCTCCCTACCAGCTTGTTGACAAAACCAGGAGATGAAATTCCTTTGAATAACAAATAGTTTGACACATACACAAGGGCGTTTGACAGCTCCATAAGCCAAACCTCAAGTCACTGCGGTGTAATCCCTCCTGTGCAGACAAAGCAGCAAGGTCTCATTCAAGAGACTGCACAACCCTGCAACAGGCCAAGTCAGGAGTAAAGGAAAAAGGCCCCTGGGCACTTTTCAGAGCCTGAAGGGAGATGGAGGTTGTGCCTTGGCCAGCACAGGGCAGCCTGGCATGGCCATTGAGGAGGCTGCCAAACCTTGCAAACTCTTTGATGTATCTGCAGGTCCTCCCTCAGGGCACCGATGTGAGGCTTGGGTACAAACAGGGAGCTTTTAAGAATTTTAATCAGGTTTTTATTACTCCTTAATTGGTCCTTTCTTTAATAAAAGCACCTTATTAAAGGAAACTGCTGCCACTGCAGGATTCCTTTTATAGGCAAATATTGCAGCTCTCCAAGGGGAGGGACGGTGGGAAAAACTGACCGAAACCATAACTCCAAGGGGAAAAAGGGGAGTTCCTATGCCGTTATCTCCACCAACATCAGCTCTTCAGCTTTAAACAGAAGGGAGAGAAGTGGCAGTGACTTGTTACAGCCCCAAGCCCAGAGCTGTGATGGGAACTCGGGGCTTTGGCAGCAACCTAGCAGCAAACCTAAGTGAAGCAGGAGGTCTGCAAACATCACTAAGGGGCTGTGAGAAAAGTCAGAGCAGGGCCCTGTTAATTACAAACCTGGAAGCCAACACGCAAGTGCCTAAAGAAAGGACAGCTTGAGCTACTGTTGCTCTCCAGAGTGGCCAGAACAGGCACCTGAGTGAATTTACGAGACTGTGGGGTTATTGGAAAGCCGTGGAAAGCAGCTTCTGGCCCTCAGCCCAGATTGCAAGGGGCTTAAAAACGCAGCTGGAATCAGCTTCCAGCAGCAGTAGCAGCCCGGGAGGAGGAATGTGTTATCCCCAACAAGACGCGCCTGGGCTCTGGCCTGCTTTTCCCACGTGCCCAGGGGCTTTCTGAAAATTAAAAGGTCTTCCCGTGCTCTGCATCTCTTTACTGTGTCAGTGCACCAAGGGTTTCCCACACATCTATTTGCTCTCTTTTCCATCATCTTCCCCAAGCTTCAGGCACAGCAGCCGGAAGGAGGAGAGGAGCCATCGGTGTTCCCCTCATTTCACCCCATGGGACAGCCGCAGTGAGGCTGGCTGCATGCAAGGAGCACAGGAAAAAAAAAAATAATAAAAATAAAAGTCTTTTGGAGTACAGGATCCAGCTGGAAGCAGATTTCATCACTTCCAAACCTGCTAGGGCCAGGCTGCTTTTTGACAGATTGCTTTTGAAGATGTCCCAGGACTCAAAGGCAGGACCTTAGCTACTAGCTCCTAAACCAGACCTTCACCTTCTGGTCTGAGGATCTCAGCATCTCCATCTCTTCCTTCTGTCTTCACAAAACATTCGTGAATGATTTTTACCAGACATCTATGTCAAAAGACAGCTAGCAAGACCCCTGCCAGCTCACTACTGAATGTGCTTCATCATCTGTGTAAGATCTGCACCACTTGACACCATCACAGAGCCCCTTTGGTGTCCCAAAGTCCCCTAAAAGCCCATTTTTCAAAAAGCTCCAATAAATAATTCTCCAAATCATGTTCACAGAGCACATTTGGAGATGGAAACTGTTCGCACCATGGTGGGATGCAAACAGCTGAAGCAAGCAGATGCAGGAAAGTCACCATTAGATGTGACATAGCAAAATGAGGAGCAAAACCCTAACCAGAGCTGCACGCTGGATGCAGGTTCCTGCATTGGGAAGATGTGGGGAGCACTCACAAGAAGGGCAAGCAAATTCCTAATGCAATTCTTATCCATCTCCCAAAATGGGAGCACAGATGCTCGGGCTGAATGGGAGCACAGTCAGCCTGAACTATTTTTAACTGGTGCAGAGGAAGCATTTACTTTTCATTGCTGAAGGAAGCAGTGGGGAGACAAAGCAGCCAGCAGTAGGGCTGAATTTATTCCCTTGACGGGTGTGTGCCAAAGTATTTAAAGCCCCCAGCCCCAGCTGTAATTCCCCCTTAATCTGCTCACAGCTGTGCAGGGTCATGTAGCACAGCAGCTGAAAGGCACTTTTGGTTCGTGCTCTCTGGGTTGCTCCAGCCTGCCCTGGGGGATTCTGCCTTGTAGTTTCCCTTCCAGGTAACAGGTGAGATGTACTGTTGGCATGAATAAGCACCAACCCACAGGTTCCCCTACATTTAGCTTAAAATGTATACTTGAGCATCACCATTCCCCCTTTTTTCCCAAAAATATCAATGATGGGAAAACTGGTGCTCGCAGGGCATCCCACAGACTGGGGTCATGCCCATTGTGCTGCTGGCCAGGTGGAAAAACAACAGCTCAAACTTTGCACATGGGTGGCCGGGCAGCTCGTGGGGGAAAAGGCTGGGTTTGCTGCTCAGCTCCCTCCCAAACGAGCCACCAGAGCTTCTGCTGCCGCACGTAAATATTGTGCCTTGCAGGGATCCACAGGAAACACGAGTGATGACGCATGTCCCATCCATCCTGACCTAAAGAGGTGCTTAAAATGTTCTCAGCTACCAGTGGAAACCCCCCAGCTGCATAAAACGAAGTCTGGCACTAACACATAGAGGTCTCCAAGTTCCACTTTTGGAAGCGTGGATGCACATCCAGAACATGCACACCCGTAACTGCAGGCTGCTCCCTGCTGCCAAGGAAGTGTTTAGTAAAAGGCTGCCTTTATTACAAACACTGCAGCCCCATAAAGCTCAGAAACCACTGGCAATGGGCACCGGTGGACTTCCTATGCTAAAAATGTACTTAAGGGAGGAGTGCCTAGAGGGTGAATTACTTGTGGTGTTCTCCCTTGGGAGGAGAAAGAGGCACTTCATTCAGCCTGCTCTGAGGCAGGTGCTGGCACGGCTCAGTTAAACCATGCCCTCAAGAGGCTTTTGTGTTACTCCAGCAGCTACGAAGGGAGCTTTGGGCACTTAGTCCAGAAGCAGATCTTTATGCTGCTGTGTGGAGTCAGGCAAGAATAATTCCCAAAGTCTGCCACGGCCCAGACAAGGGCACAGCTCTTGCTACCTGAGATGAGCACAGGAGCAAAAAACCCAAGCTCTATTCCCAAACGTTTCCACTTGAAGTTAAAGTATGGGGGCTGCAAACAGCAAAACCTGGTCAAGGTAGGACAGGAGAACAGGCAGGGCTGGTTCCCAACCTGTTGCTCATGGACAGGTTGATACCAAGCTTTGCTCAGGTCCACGGGAAGTTTAAGAGCTGACACAGAAACCAGAACATCTCCCCAGCAGTGTGTAATTTTACCAGTGATGCTGCTAATGGGCTAGAATAAGAATTATCAGGTCACAGAATGGCTTGGGTTGGAAGGGACCTTAATGATCACCCAGTCCCAACCCCCTGCCATGGGCAGGGACACTTCTCACCAGACCAGGTTGCCCAAAGCAAGTACATATACACACGTACGTTTACAAATGATATGAGAATGCCTGTGCCCACTTAAAAAACTGAAGAAGTAAATCCCTTACCCGGTTGTCCTCTTGAATCTCCCAGTCACTGGAGAAGCTCAGGGCATGCTGCGCCTGCGAGCAGTTGGAGAACTGGAAAAGGCTGGCAAACATCCTGCGGTTCTCCTGCGTGTCCGGGAAAATCGCCTCCTGGAAGTTCACGCCGTGCGGCAGGAGGATGTAATTCTCATCCATGCTGCAACACAAACCAGGCGGGCAGCCCGCCGTGAGGCTGGATTTTGCTTTCTCTCCTGCCGAAGTCACCCTCCTGGCTGAACAAGTGCCACCAGAAGTTGCACGGACAGGCTTTTAGCCAACGCGGGGCTCTCAGCTGCCAACTTCCACCCCGGGGCATTTGGCCAGACAGCAGCAGCAAGGACCTAGCACTGATATCTGCTGCTTTGTGATAAAAACAAACCCCCAAATCTACACGGCACGTCTGTATTTTGGCCTTGGGTTCCTCCTGAATATGCATTGCCTTGCCCTTGATCCCCGGGTTTAAGGACTCCTTCAAGCAGTCAATAAATAACTGGTGCAAAACGTGCTTAGAGACACTGCCTCCGAGCGAGCACTGGACAGCATCAGAATGTGTTTTGCTACACACCCAGTGTAAGAATATACCCAGGATTTCGAAACAAGCCACTAAGTAATATTTCGCAAATGCTGCTGGATTGAAAGGTCACGGTGGAGCCTTGTTCCCACATCCCGGTTTATTTTTCTTCTTCTTTCGAGCAGCCCGGAGTTGGGATTTGGCCGGGGTTGGGGAGAGCCGGGAGAAAGGCTCCGGGTGCGTTATTTGGGGATCGATCCCAAATCCCGGAGCCAAACTTTGCGGGACAGGCGGCTGGCCCGGCTCCAGCGCCAGAGAGCAGCCCTGCCCTTAAAAAAAAATAATAATAATAAATAAAAACCCGAGGGCAGCGGCTCAGCCTGCATCAGGAGCGCATCGCTGGGCTCTTCTGGTCGGGGTCGGTTTTGGGGCTGAAGGATGAGATGCTGCGACCCCCCCCCCCTCCACCGTCCTGGTCCTGGAGCATCCCCTACAGCAGCGGGACCCCCCCAGGCCCCCCAACCTCGGCACTCACCGGAGGAAGAAGAAGTAGGAGTAGCCCTGCAGGACGGTGTGCGAGTGGCAGGAGAAGTACCCGAGGCCGGTGAGGTTGAGCCGGGAGCCAGCGGGCACCTCCAGCATGCTGCCCCAAGCCTGGTCGCACAGCAGCTCGATTTCGGCCGAATAAAAAAGCCCCCCCGGGCCGTGCTGGCCACCGGCTGAGGCGGGGGGGTCCCTTTGCCAGGGGAGGTAATTGTAAGCCCCGTAGGGATCGGGATGGAGAGCCAGCACCCGGGCGTAGACGATGATCGCCGCCAGCTCGGCTCGGCAGCCCTCGCTCAGGGGTCGCCACTCGGCCGGCAGCTGGCAGCCCCCCCCGGCCCCTGCTCGCCCCCCCAGCCCCAGCGCCAGCCCCAGCAGCAGCAGAGGAGGCAGCGGGGGTGGCATCGCTGGGGGGGGGGGGGGGGACACAGTGCAGGTATGGGGGGTAAAGGAGGGGTGAGGAGGTGGGGGGGGAAAGTGGGGAAAGAGGGGAAAGAGGGGGTGTTATTTGGGGGGAGGGGGGAAGGTGGAAGGCAAAAGGATCCTAATCTGGGGGGGGAAAGGGTTAGGGGGGAAGGAAATGGAAAGGGGGGGGAGAAGTGGGAAAGGTGGCACCCAAAAAGATCCTGGGGGGGGGAAAGGTGGAGAAGGGCTGGGGGGAGAAGGAAGCGAGGGGGGGGGAAGAGGAGTGGGGAAGGTGGCACCCGAAAAGACCCTAAGGGAAGGAGGGGAAGGTGGAGAAGGGCTGGGGAGGGGGGGAAGCGGCAGGGAGGGGAGAGGAAGGTGGGGAAGGTGGCACCCAAAAAAAAAAAGACCCAAAGTGGTGGGGAGAGGCAAGGGGGGGAGCGAAAGGGTAAAGATGCGAAGGGGAGAGGGGGGAAGAGGGTTTAGGGTGCGGAGGGGCCGAGGGGAGAGGAGCGGAGATGCGGAGGGGAGGGATGGGAACGGGCGGAGATGCGGAGGGGCAGGGATGCGAAGGGGAGGGATGTAAATGAGAGAGGTGCCGAGGGGGAGCTGGAGAGGGAGGGATGAGAAGGGGAGGGATGCAGAGGCAAAGAGGGATGCGGAGGGACGAGGTGGCCGAGGACAGAGGCAGAGATGCCAAAAGGGCGACCCTAAAACCCAGCCCCGGAGAGGGGAACCTGCTGCGGGGCAACCCCTGGCCCCAAAGTGCGCGCTGGCGGTAGCCGAGGTTTGGGGAGGTGAAGGGGGGTCTCAGAGGGCTGGGAGGGAGGTGAGAGGTGCTGGAGGGGCAGGGGGCTGTGCACAGCTCCTGGCTGGGCGGAAAAAGAGCCTGGGAAGCTGGAGGGGAGAGGGGAGAAGAGCCCAACCCTCTTCTCCCCCTCCAGCTGAGGCTGGAGGAGAAACTCGCCAGCGGATCGTTTTTCAAAACGCATCTGGTGGGAAGGGTAAAAATAAAAAGCCAGGTCTCCGTGGGTTTGGGCTTCCCACTGTCTCTTCCTAGGGCTGGCTCAGGCAGCCTGGGGCTTCTCCAGCTTTTTGGCAGGCGGCTGGGAGGCTGACCCCGCTCCTGGCACACGCACTGCTGCGGAGCTGCTCCCGAGCATCCCCGAGGGTCCCGCACCACTCGCAGCCTGAAATAGCTTCTTTCTAGCTCGGTTTTGTCCTTTTCCCACATTAGATTTCACTGGCAATAGTAGGGCCAAGAAGGGGCTTGGGATGCTTCAAAAACATACTTTAGAATATGATGATCGTGCCGACATGGTCCCGGTTACATCTGTCCCTAATGGCAACAGTTATTAAAAGTTTGACAGTGAGTCCTGGCTGGTTCCTTTAATTTCCTCCTCCATCTGTCCGTCTGCCTGCATCCATCTGTCTCTCCTGTCCCGTATGAGGACCAGAAGCCCCGGTAGCAGAAGGTGCCTTTTTGTTCTGTGTCCATGCTGTGCTGGCGTAGGGGGTCCTGGTGCGGGACGGGTGTTGGAAATGTTGTGCAAAATCATCACCCGTAAGTTAAAGAGTGCTGAGCCAAGCCCAGGACAGGGAGACAAGACTTGTGACAAGTGTCTCCCTGGGGAATAGTTTCATCACATTCAGCTGTTTGCAGAAAATAGCCCGAGGAGTTTAATGAAGGTAATATTCATGTGTCGTGGTGGTGTGGTCCTGCAACGTGTTTCATCATCGCTTTAAGCAAGAGCAGCAAAGTTGGTTCTTGCTAAAGCAGAAGCGGATTTCTTTCTAAGAAAAACTCCATCGTGACAGATAGAGCTTCTCTAACATTTCCATAATCTGTTTCTTGGAAATCAACAAATTGTTGCATAGCTTTCCAAAAAAAGCTTAAAGGAAAATCTGAAACTTTTTTTTTTTTTTTCCTTCTGGAGAAAATATCCTCAGGAAATTCCATTAGATCAAACAGGTAATTATTGGGTAAAATATATTTTAGTGTTAACCACCAGGAAAAGCTGGTTTTGCTTTGAAACTGAAGGGACTAACCTGTGCTGGAGAAGGAGGTCTCACAGCCTTGCTCAGTAGGTTTTAGACATGTAAATAAGAACTAAGGAGGAGAACAAAGAACTGAGGCTGTTGACTCCAAGCAAGGCTGTGGCCATCGCCAAGGCATTTTGTGCAAAGCAGTGTACAAGGAGGCCTCAGTACTACCCTCGTAGATAGGTTTCTTTTGAGATAGGGTGCTTTGAGATGTGGGGAAGCCATGGGGTCATGTACAGAAGGAGGGAGGTGATAAAAGATGTTCAGCCCCTCTGAGGTGGTCTCTCCACGCATGATGGCTCCAACGTGGATCCCACATTTGGTGTGCGCATCAACATGCAGGCGTGTTATTACTCCCAGCCTCTTCAGAGCCAGAAGAAGCTGATGAGATGTTCATAACCATAGCTTATTTCATCCCAGGAACCAAATTCTTATGGCCATGTGAAAGGCAAGTGCTTTTTCTTCTCTGTATACATAAAGAGATTGATATTTTCTGGGCAGAAGAGAGTCAGATTTAGGCTCCGACACTGTTTACTGTGTGTTGCAAGTGAGTAATGGCCAACTGTCCTCAAACCACTCTGGAAATATCTAATCTCAGCTGAGATTTGTTCTGCTCTTGCTCACAGTTGGGTTAGCCACCACGTAACAGCTGGGAAGGAGCCCAGGGAGGGAGAGGGAGGGACACAGGCAGCTCAGACCCAAAGTGTGGAAGTGTCTTTAATTACTGCCACTGCTAATTGTCTGAATTAAAGTGCCTACATGTGACCAGAGGTTTTGAATCGGTGAACCGTCGCAGAAAGCACAATAGCATTTGCTGGCACACTCTGACTGATGCTCCCCAGTTCTCTTTTCAGCGGTGGTTACCGGAGCCTGGAAGCCTTTAATTAATTAATTAACACTCTTTGGAATTTCTCTACGATCCTGCAGAGGTGGTAGCACCAGCATTGGGAGGATATGGGGGGAGCCTATGGAGCTGACTTGAGAGCTGAATGAGCTCCACGGAGGTCTTGGCTGTGACTCCTGAACAAACGCAGGACGCATACAGGTCTGCACATAGAAGTAAAAATTAAAATACCTCTCACTTGGAAGTGCCTGGTTTCCTCATTCCCTCCCATTTATGTTTGCTGTTGTCGCACCCAGTGTCAGTGTAAGGGCTGGGGGTAGCTCCTCTTCTGCTATGCCCTCTGTGAGACACCCCAGCTGAGACCTTTCCCTGTCGGAAGCTCGTCGGAGATGGATCAGTGTGTAACTTTGCCTTCCATGCAAGCAAGCTGGTCCCTGGGTCTATTTGCTGTTTTCCTCAAGCTCATAGACCACTTTCGGATCAGTATTTTAGTAAATAAGTGCAACCATCTGCACTCAGATCCCAATGATTAATGAAGTTTTGCTCTTAAGTTTTTCTCTACAGAAGCACCATCAATTTTCTCCTCTCTTCCTTAGTTTCTGAGGTAGCGAAGAGCAGCACGAGCATCTGAATCCTTTCCAGGAGTCCTTTTGCTTCAAGCTCTGGATAACACAGGATCAGTGACACAAAGGAAGGATTTAGAAACCCTCCTCGGAGACAGCATCCTTCAGATCTGAGTTTGCTGTTGCTCTGCAGGGATCCACCGGCTGAGCTGAGATGCTCTGCAGGGCAGCGTGGATATTTTCCTGCTGTGAACTCAGCGTGGGTCTGACAAGTGCTGGAGCCAAATCGAGCTAATCAGAGGAGAGTCAGTAGAGCCAGTTAGCACTCAGACTGTGCTTTCAGCCACTCATGCATGTGTCACAGTTACTCATTTACTTCCTCTGCTTAGATAGGCTCCTGGACTTTGGGACAGACATGCGGTTTTCCCAGGCAGGAGCTCTTCCTTCCCTTTCACATATCTTTACAGATATTTCAACTAAAGGTTTCTCCCTCCAGGCTGGGTCATTTTCTTTGCTGTTTCTATGGCAAAGCGGGTGATTTAAGGCTTTTAATAAAACACGGCTCGGCTCTGTCTCTCTTTGCCTTTAAAATATTGATGGAGTTGTGTTACTCCAGGTATCAAATGAGAGCACAGCACTTGGAGTCGGGCTGCCCTTCTGATGGGTGTAGGTGATCTGAAACCTCAGCCCAGATGTCTTCTATTTCTATATCCACAATGCTTCCTTCGCAGTCCAGGGTACAAAATATCAAACCCAGATTTCTTCCCCTGCGCCCACCCCTCTTTAAAATGGGCAACCTACAAGTTGCCCTATTAGTGTTAGGAAAAAGATGTTTTTTCTACCTTCTTCTGTCTGTGCTTCTCTAAGTTGAGTCGTTTTTCTCTTCTAGTTTGACATTTGTTCCATCATATTTAATTATTTTTATACCAGTGGCTGGGTTAGGTGATTCTGATAAAAAAGAAATAATAAAATAATAAAACTGGTCAACATTTCCCAGTAGTTCTTTTTGCTTCTTTCTTTCTTTTGAACAACAATCATGACCACGAAGAAATAGGGTCTCTCTTCGGGGATCAGCTAGGAATTCACTGCTAACTCAAGGAGTTTGCAAAAAGGTACTTTATGCATATTATTGAAAAGAGTGTTGTTGGTTTTTTTTAATTATTGAGTTTTTTTTTTAATTATTGAATGGAAAAATAAGTAGAAGGATTAAATAATTGATATGGATGGAGCCTTTTTCCTACTCCTCCTTCTTATCCTTCTTTCCTTTCTTGGACCCTTTGGGCTTTTCTCTTCCCTGCTCCCCACTGTCCCCATCCTGCAGTCATGTATCCACATGATCTCACTCTCCTCTCCCTCTGTCCTTAATCTCTGATGAATCTCACCAGTTTAAATGCAGCTCCCTTCAGATAGGGAACTCTCTGAATCACTGCTGAAGGGGAACTGTTCCTCTCAGTCCAGTGGGCCTTTTCTCCCTTTATCAGTCACTTTTCCTTATTACCACCTGTGCTGACAGCCTGGGTGTCATCCTTAGCTGACTCTTGTCCATCTATTCTCAGGGTCACATAGACACTTTTCCCCTGGTATCTCCCAGACATGACCTTTCCAGCCACTCACACAACGAAGATGCTCTGCAGGCTTTCCTCTGATGTCTTTACTCCTGCAGGAACTTTTCCTGAGCAGACCCAGTCTTGGCCCATGGCTGCCCACCCAACTTGCTGCTATACACACTGATTTCCCACCACGACTGATCCTGTTCACCACCCATCTCTCCCCCTCATCCCTCTCATCCAACACCCACCCCTTGCTTTGTGCCAGGCTCTTCCAGAAGAGCTCCAAGGCAGGGACCTCCTCAGCTCCGCGTTTCTCCAGCATCTGGTTCACGAGCCATGCCTGCAGGTCCAAGAATAAGAATAACAACATCGTGCAAGCTGATTCCAGCCCAAGGCAGCGGAGGCCAGAAGTTGCTGTGCTCAGAAGTCTGTTCATAAATCAACGTGAAATGCGCTGTCTGAGCGGGGCTCCCAGTAGACACACATCTGCATAACACATACCACTGACACAACTGGCAGTGGGAAAAATATCTAAACATATCATTCCCACAGCTGTGGAGGAATGAATAAAGATGGCTAGCTCCCCTGTCCCTAGGGTGAACCCTGATCCAGGTAAAGGCAGTTTTTAGAGTTAGAGGTTTTAAAGGCAGAGGACCATTAGAAAAGTCTAATCTGACCATGCCAGCTAGAAAATGTCCCCAGGACCATAACTGAATTTGAAAGAAGAAAGCTGAAATAAAGACACCCAACCCTCAATTTAAAAACTCAGAAGGTGGAGAAGCTCATCCTTCAGTGAGATCTTACAATGCTAAAATCTTTTGTTTTCTCCCATTCTGAATTTATCTGGCTTCGGCTTCCAGCCATATGATCAGGTTGTGCTGTTGTCTGCTACATGGAAAAATAAAAATAAAAAATCCACATACATTAAAAACCTTCACATGGTTTCAGCATGTATAATTCAAAAGTCAATTATTTCTTTGAGTAAATTGAATACAAATAGCTTCTTTCACTTGGTGACAGAGTGACCGTACTACCAGTCATTATTTTAGCTTGCTTGCCCCTGATTTTCATCATCCTTTTCTCCTGCATAGACCAGAGATGAAGGCTGTATCGTAGAGACTGGTCTCCAAAGAGCTAGTGAGTGGGTAGCACCACCTCTCCGATATAGTTTGCTGCTCCTTCACCCAAGCATGGTATTTATTCTGCCAGTGAGTCTTATTACAAGTGTGGAGCAATTTGCCATGGTCACTCCTGCAGAAAAACTGTATGGGCAAAGTACAGACATACCTCAGTCAAGTGGAGGCAATTCTGGCCCAATTTTTGGCCAGAGCAATTGTCCCTCCCACACCTGATCAATCACAGTGGGTCTCTTCAGCTACAGGATCCCAGGGGAACCATGATGAAAGTGGTGCTGGTCATGTCCCAGTCCTGCAGTATCACTGAAGCAGTGATAGTACAGGATTTTGACTTTTTGTCTGGAAATAAAAAGATGGAGATGTGTAGTGTTTTGTTCTTTTTTTTTTTTTTTTTTTTTTTTTTTTTTTTTTTTTTGTATTTATATCCTGTCCCTCTGTTTTTGAAGAACTGAGCCATTTTTCAGTTTTGAATCACAACTGGAAGCAACGTGTTTGATACCATCATTTCCCAAAGTGAATTTACCTGATGTGCAGCTAGATCCAGCAGAGGCAGGTCTCCAGAGATGTCTCTCACCTGTCTGTCACTCCGCAGGAATTGCCTTACCCTTCCTTCATCACCCAGAAACCAACACCTGACCACAGAGGGTTTTGTGTAGAGCCCATGCTGTACATAATGAGAATTATGAGTCTCAAACTATCACTGACTGAGTAGGAATGGGCACTCGTGTCCAGTTCTGGGCCCACGCAGACCAACCTTTCTTCTTGCACTTTGCCTGGATAAAACAAAAAGGGGAGAGAGGCAACTCTAGTGAGTGATCTCGGCACAATGTGTAGTTAATGCAATTGAACTCACCCTGTGCTCAGTTTTCACAACTGGGTTCTTATTCTGATGAGTTAATTCCCTTTGACATCTCTTATGTTCCTCCCCTGCTTTCATTGAGTCTAAAATAACCCAACTGTCCATCTTGCTTATGGAATTACTGAACTTTTAAGAGAACACAAAGTGCACTCGCATGAGGATTTGGGATTAAACCTCTCTTGTTTATGTTAAACATAACATCTTAATTCATCCTTTGCTGGAGGGCAAATGAGTCTCCACAGCCCCAAAGAAACCTGCTTTCAAGCCCTGGAGCAAAGGTCAGTGCAATTTGTTTCTTATTACAGCTGTTCTTTCCAGTAAAGTTGTCTCATGGTATATGACAATCCTCTTACAAAACACCTTTATGCAATTTACAGCATTTTTACTTAAATATTTTCCATTGGAAGACAGTATATGCTTAATTTTCATCACGTTTCTATTCTCAGTCTGCACAGATCAGTGGAATACCTGACTTTCTATCCAGGGATGTGATAAGGAACATAACTACCTGCCATCCACGCCTCACCCAACACCCAAAGAGCTCTGGATTTGGGGATAGAATCCCACTGAAGCTAGCAGTTCCCAAAATGGGTTGGCTCCAGCCTCCCAGCTCTGTGGTTGTGTATCTTGGGTACAGACCTGTGGGAAGAAGGGCAAGGCAGCACAGATCACTGAGTCGTAGATGGCTGTTGATCACTAATGGGTAAGAAACACCCCTGAACCCCATAAAGTCCTGGAGGTGAAGGGAATAGGAAGTCCCAGGAGGGATAAGGCAAGCACAATGATGCAGAGCCCAAAAGTAAACCAGATATAGGTAGTGGGGAAAAAAAAAAAAAAAAAAAAAAAAAAAAAAAAAAAAAAAAAAAGCAGAGGACATTGGAGGAAAGGCAGAAAAATACTTGGGGTAGGAGAAAAGAGGCAGTGAATAAAGTAGCTGGTCAAAGAAAAATTTAAGGCAAAGAAGGAGTGAATGAGGGAATTAAGAAGTTTACAATTTAATTTATTCAACACTGTACAGTGAAACTACAGAAATAGTGACAAGAAGCCTTTATAACCTGTGTCCCCAGCGAGCTTGTAGCCTTTCCACATCAACTGAGCAAAACAACTTCCATCAACACTCCCTTGAGATCCTTACAACCCACTCATTCCCCAACCATGGAAATATGGAAAAGAAATGGAAACCAGCAAGTTTATCCCTTTCCTTGCTACTGAGAGGGCATCAACCCATCTAGATAGACCTCCCCAAATGGCTCAGGGCCCTGCTGAGTGCGGTGGAGTGTGGGCTCTTTATTTTTTTGTGCTTTCTGGTCTTGTTCTTCTCTGGAATGCTTTTAAATAGGGCTTTGACACAGACACTGTGTTTGCAGAGCAGTTGACACAGAAGCCCATCGCCCCTGCTGTTGTGCTGGAGGTTTATTTGGATTTTAGAAATTGCTCTCAACAAAGGATAAAAAAAGCTGTGCTTAACCCCAGGAGTTGACCCAAATGGGTGGCTATGATGAAAGGGGCTCTGATCCAGCTCTCCCAATGCAGATTGCACCCTCCTCTCCTGGCAATCAGTTGGCTCACTGCTCACCAGAACACCTCTTGATTCAGAGCACCTTCATTTCCCAGTACAAAAAAAAAGACAGGGATCTCCTTGAAAGAGTCCAGCAGAGGGTCTCAAAGATGATACGGGGCCTGGAGCATCTTCCCTATGAGGAAAGGCTGAGAGACCTGGGGCTGTTCAGCCTGGAGAAGAGAAGACTGAGAGGGGATCTCATCAATGTGTACAAATACCTGAGGTGTGGGAGACAGAGGGATTTGGCCAACCTCTTTTCAGTGCTCTGTGGGGACAGGACAAGGGGCGATGGCCACAAAATGGAGCCCAGGCAGTTCTGCACCAACACGTGAAAGAACTTCTTCACGGGGAGGGTGACGGAGCACTGGGACAGGCTGCCCAGGGAGGTTGTGGGGTCTCCTCTGGAGATATTCAAGGCCCGTCTGGATGCCTACCTGGGCAGCCTGCTGTAGGGAACCTGCTTTGGCAGGGGGGTTGGACCCGATGGTATCTGGAGGTCCCTTCCGACCCCTACAGTTCTGTGATTCCCCAGGACCTGGGCTAGCAATACCACCACAACCAAAAGATATAAGTAGGAGTCAGTTTGTGTCCATGTATGCACAGAACTTGTTGAGACACCAGGAAAAACCTTATTCTTGGTTCTCATCTCCAAGTAGAAGAGCACAAAGAACCAAGAGCTTTAAAACCCATTTGTCCAGGAGAAAGTAGCTCATTTTAATCTAGAGAAGAGCTGCTTTCTGCAGGCACCCTGCTAAAAACCCAGCTGGGCAGAAGCTGGCTGGAGCTGGACACAGCCATAGCCTGAGGTCCTGAAGGAGTCTGAAACACTTAGGAGGTTGTAGACATCCTGAATAAATTGTCCTGAATAAATACAGACAGCCTGAATAAATTGTCCCCGTTGCTTGGAGAGCCACCACAAAGCCACCTGCAGCCCATCCATCCTCTCGCCATGAGGTTGGTGCTGAGGTTCAGCCCTGAGCCTTGTCTGCTGCACAGGTGACAACATAACCAAAGGGGGAAGGAAAAAAATCTCTTTTTCATAGACATCTCTGTTAATCTCCAACTCTGCTTAAATATATCCCAGCTGCTAGGAACAGCTGTGAATTTTTTTTTTCCTTTGCCTTTTTCAAGTGTGATGCATTCCTCCTCTTCACCATCCCATCATGTAGGAGGGAAGAAGAGCCTTGGATAAAAGCCTTGCTCCGGGGCAAGCAAAATCCGAACTGCAGCTTTGCATAAATCTGTCACTTGGATTCCCTGGAGAGCAACTGCAAACTTGAAAAATAGCATTGTGAAGCAGGCACAGGTGTGAACTCTTTATTTATTTGGTTAAAAAAATAAAAGTTGCTGCGAACAGCCTCCAGAACATGATTTCTTTCACTCAGCTTTAAGCTTCTTCAGCTCTTCTAGGACTAGCCCTGTGTTGACAAAAGTGTTATTTGTAAACCAGAAATGAAGCTGTAAGGATCAAATTGTCCTGTACCGGTATCCACTGTGGGATCCCCATTGACCACCCTGTCCTTCTGCTGCTTTTTTCTCCCTCTTGAAAAAATTGTGAGGGAGTTTTTGCTCTCTTCTAAATGTAAATGCATCCAAGATTTGCTGGGTTTGGCTTGCAGTGGGAGGGCAGCCTCCGAGGAGGCTCAGTTATGTCTTTCACCCCAGGGTCAGCTTTGCATCCTGCGGTAAATTTGGCTCCTTTACTTGAAACAAAGAAACACTGTTATTACACAGGCTTCCCCTCTCCTCCGTCCAGGCACTTTCATGCCCAAGATCTTTGGCAACAAGTGGCCGGAGCTGGCTGGGGCCGGCGGAGGCGGCCGTGTGGGCTGAGCTCATCCCAGGCTCCCGGCGGGGCTCCTCTCACCCCCCACGCCCTACCTTTGTCCCCAAATCTTTCAAGTTCTCAAGAAGCAGGAGGGTGTTTGCTGCTGTGTTAAGACTCCTTTGTAAAGGAGGAAATTGCTTTTGCAGCCGCAGTCCCAAGGGCTGTGCTTTTCTCGTGCAATGGGACCTTTATCAGACCTCATGCTGCAGCGATAACGTTTGCTGAATGTGTGTATGCCAACAGACACAGACCTATAGCCCAAAAAAATACAGGGGCAGCACTTTTCAGCCTTTTGTTTTCCTTTTTTTTTTTTTTTTTAAAGTCCTTGCCTAGTCCCTAGGTAAAGCCATATTTGCAGTAAATAAAGTGAAATATTTGGGACTGTATTGGGTATTTCTAGTCACCGTGCCTAAGCCTGGCAAACCACCCTCAAGGCATGATGGTGACTGCTTCTCTCCTGTGGGGACACAACCCAGTGGGACACAACCCACCAGGCTCATCACCCCTTTCTCACACCAGAATTTGCTGTGCTGGGCCAGCAGATAACCCTACTCAGCAGATAATCCTACTGGACAGCTATAACCCTACTCAGCCATAACCTGAGAGTGTACGGAAAATGGTTTACCCACCTAGGTAGTTTTGCGTTTCAGCGCTGCTCCGCCTGTGTTGAAAGCCAAATTAATAGGAAGGTTTGGCCAAGTTCTGCATAAGTCGAAACCTGACTTTTTGGCTGGGTTTCTGCCTGACAAAGAGCGAGCTTTCGATGTTCCTTTTCAGCAGCGTTGCTTCCTGTGCCAGCAAACAAGCTGTGGGTGGCTTTTCTCCAGCTTGAGGATCCCGGTGGGTCCTGTGAGCTGTGATGGGAGGGTGACGTGGGGCTGGGTTTAAAGAGGTGAAGAGCTGGAATTTGTGAAGCTTTTGCAGCCTGTGCAATTGATTTGTAACAACAGAGCTAGCATAAATCCTGCCACTGCAGCACGGCGGTGCCTGAGTACGTGGCTGTGTGGCTGGGAGAAACCTCAGCCTCCTTTTGCCTGGAGGAAAGCTGATGAGAGAGGGAGGACCTGAGGAACTACAGGCTGGAGTCAATGCTGGGAACACAAGAGGATCCATCTGACCACCAGGCAGCACTTCTGGGCTGTGTGGGTGACGGAGCAGTGGCACAGGCTGCCCACAGAGGCTGTGGGGTCTCCTTGGAGATCTCCAAAAGCCGCCTGGACGTGGTGCTGGGCACCCTGCTCTGGGTGGCCCTGCTGGAGCAGGGTGGGACCAGATGGACCCAGAGGTCCCTGCCCACCTCAGCCATCCTGGGACTCTGTGACATGCAGAAGCTCAAGCTGCTGCCCACTGTGTGGAGACTGATGGATCCCACTGAATCCTACCAAGAGCTGTGCTGGATTATGCTTGGATTTCTCATTTTAATACCTTACCAACCCAACGGGAGGCTGAAACTGATGGTTGTGATGTCAGTTGGATTGTCTGCTAAAACCCAACAGTGTTTGACATCTCCTCTCTTACTTTCTCCGTCCGCTATTCCAGAAACTTACTACTGACATGTGCTGTCACACGTGGGTATGATGAATATGTGGCATGACTAATACTGCACAGGTCAGATCAGAGTTGTCTCTCTTACAAAAAAAAAGATCTTTTTCTCCTCATTATCCAGAAATGGTAGAACTCCCCATGATGAGTCCTTGATTATAAAAACTCGTATCCCAGATTCCTATTTGTAAACTCGAGATAACACCATTTTTTTGATCACAGTGTTGTGGTGAAGCCAAGATCCTAGAGTATCACAATGGGGGGGATGACATGAATAAAGCTCATCTGGTTTGTTGTAGGGAGGACTACTAGCAAAGAATTTATAACAAATTGAGGAGAAGAAATGCAGCAGTGAAAGGTTCAAGATTGCTAACGGTGTGTTTAAAGGTTTGGGAAAATGCCTAGAGCGGTGAGTAGGTGCCTGAGAAATTAATTATGATCATAAAACTTCTGGGAAGAGGTGAAAATGCTGGAATGATCTAATCATGTGTAATTACGAGGAACATTTTTTGTCTTGGTAACGCAGCGCTGCAAGGAATGTGTGTATTGCCTCCAGAAAAGTTAGGGGCCGGGATGTCATTCCTTCAAAAACAAAACAGACAGGAACCAAAAGGGGGAAAAAAAAGAAAGAAAGAAAAGCCAAACCAAATAAATGCCTCACAGGTCATGACAGAGCAGCAAGAGCTTTGAAATGAAGGTGAGGGGAAATTCCCTGAGAAGATTCACTCTGCTCAGGTAGGAATTCCTCTTTCCCCATCCTTCATTTGGGATCAGCTGGACCATGTTATATGGCTTCATTTCTCTGTCCAGCCGTACACCAGTGGATGAGTGGCTGGTCAGGGACAGACAAGCCTCTTCCTTTCTTTCTTCCAATCCTCATGAGCTACTCAATTGCCCCTTCGTGGACATATTTAAAGGCATGTTCAACAAACTGCTACTCACTGCAAAAAAATATTCATAAAAACACTGCCTTGGTGGCAAGTTGGCAGCACAATTACCTAAACTCGCTGTGCAGGACCTCCAGGTCACCAGCAGCTGTTTAAGGCTGTGCTGTTTCAATTAATTGCCTCCTGGGTTTCCCCTGGCTCTGCAAGGCTTTTCCTGGGTTCACCCACACCGCCAGTGGGGAAAACTAGAGCTGGAAGAGAAGAATACGGATGGGCCCTGTCTAATAAAGCTTTGGTTTTGTGTGCTTCTGGAAACCATGATCTCTTTGTGCTGCAGTTTCTGTTGCGCTGCAGGCCATTGAAAAGAAATAATAATAATAAAAACAGGCATTGCAAGCAATGCAAATGAAAGGCTTTGACCTTACTCTGCTGTTTGGGAGGACGACTGCAAACTCCACCCCGCATTACAGCCTTCATCTGACATACACACGGGGCCCAGAGCTGCAGCGTGTGCTGTCCCGTTAAAAAGGAAGCTTTGGTACACAGCAGTGGGATTCCCATGCACCCTAGGATGGAAAGCTTTCTTGATTCTTATTCCTTACAGAAATAGCACGTGATCCTTATTCCTTATAGAAATGACATATAATTCTCCATGGAATAACTTCTTTGCATCACACTTACCATGGTACCCAAAAGCCCTGACACGATGAGTGTCCAGCGTCTTCCCAGGGCACTGTCCTGACGGATGCTCCCATCACTCAGCAATATTTGAACATCTTTAAATCAGGCTGTCTGCCTTCTCACTCTACTTAGGATTCAAAGCACTTCTCCTGGATGCTCTGCCAAAGGATCCCCGGGGATCTGATGAAAGAAAGGAAATCTTTACCTTCTATTTTCTGTCTATTGGCTCTGCAGTGATGCTATCGGGTATCTCATGGATTGCTGACATCTTGGCATTGGTTTTCTTTGCCTCCTATATCCTGATGTCTCAGATATGACTTAAGCCTTTACCAAGAAGTTTGTTGCTAGACAGTCTGCCCCAGCAAAAGAACACAAACCCTAGAGAAGGCCCCTGTTTTTAGTATTTATAAGTGGCTTTCATTTGGATTCCCAGATCCCTTAATTTCAAGGAGTGCACCACACACCTACCTTCCGTTTGTAAACTGCAAAATCCTCCTACTGCACACCTTCCCTGCAGTTTACCGGTACTGAGAGACCCTTTCCCTTAACCACGGCATCATTTTAGCAGGGGTGGTAGAAGTTTATTGCAGTCTTCTCCAGGGATGTCAGCATTTCAGTCAGGGGATGCTGTGAAGCACTGTATTTTAGCTGGGTTCTCACCCTGCGTTGGGAGAGTATCCAAAAGCCTTTCAGAAACACCTCCCGCCGTGTACCTATCATTTGCTGGAGATGTTTATTGCCTTCTTTTTTCACTCCCCGAGTTAAAAGCTATTATTTGCCAGGCTCTATTCTTCCTCATGTACTTCATGTATATTATCAGCTCTCCATGAGTGCATCGTTTAAGCTTTAGGATGAAATCTGGAAATAACACTTAGACCCCTGGTGGGTTCATTCCTACAGACTGAAGATGCTTTCAGACCATCCTGCCTGATTGCATCCCGATACCAAATGATTCAGAAGAGCAATCCTTTGCACCTCTGTTGCTCCTACTGTGAGAAACATGACAGCACGGGGAGGAGCTGTCGGTTTGGCTTTGTAGGTTTTGGTGGTTTTATTCCCTTTTCCACCTCTGCCAGCATCTAATTCTCAGCTAGGTGAGCTCAAGCTAGGAAGTAACTGTTCTGATTTCAAGCGAGATAGGGGTTATTCAGCTTGCTCCCTGCTCTGCTCAATTATTAACGTTGGACCACTATTGATTTTGCCTCCCTGAGCTTGGTGGCAAACAAGCGCTGAAGAATGGAAGTGGCAGGCAAAAGAACAAGGGGAAAAAAGCCTCTGCTTTGAAAGCAATTAGGTTATCTGTAATCCAAGTGCCCCATGATTTACTTTAATCTGTGAAAAATCCTTCTCTGGGAAGTTATTTTCTCCTTCTCGGATTCCTCCAGCTACTTTCACTCAATATATTCTTCTCCATTTCCTGGGTTCAAGGATGAGGTGTTTTGGGGTAATGGCTCCGGGCAAATGATCCTTTTATGAGAGCTGGCTGTAATCTAGGAAGCTCTTTGAGGTTTGGTACATAGATATCCACTGAAGCGCTTACAGGCAAAATGAGTTACAAAATTAAAGTGATATATTAGGGCAGCTCTCACTTGCAAAAGCAATCTTCCCCACTCAGTCCCAAAGCGTACTTTACTGGCTGCAGTCTCAGCCGGTCCGAAACCTCAGATGACCCCTTGCTTTCAAAGAATAAAGCAGAGAAAATGCTTCTGAAGAAGTTCACTTTCATGAGCTCCCCGTGCTTCAGCTCTGAGCTTCCCCATAGCTTACACATCCTACACAAAAATCCTCCAGAAGCCCAAAACAGACTTCAACAGGGTGTCTCTGCTCTGGGACACACCTCTGCTGCCCAAACCTGCGGTGTCCAGCTGGGACTCCAACCACCTTTAGCCTTGAGCAGAAACTGCTGGGATTTTTAAAGAGATCTTGTACTAAATCCCCACCCAAAGCACAGCCTGCAAACAGAGCAGGTGGTTTCAGAGGGGAAGTTATCAGATCAAGAAAAATCTTTGCAGAAGTCAGAACCAGCCATGTATAGAGATCAGTAGGGTTTTATTATGATCTCAGGGGTGTCCAGATCCTATAGTGATGCACTATAGGAAAAACTGCAAGTAAAAGCAATCCCTAAAGCTGAATCCCTTATGGGAATGGTGCAAAATCTTAGTGATATTTGATCCTAGGGTTGATACAGATTTTGTCACAGCTCTTTTTCTTGGGAGGAATAGGCTAAGCAATGAGATATGGACAGGAGCTTGGTCATTTGGGCCCTACTCTAACATCTTAATACTAATAAATGCATAAGATAATATATATATATATATAATAATTGTATCTCAAAGCCTTCAGAAAGGTTCCTAAAAATCATTAAATTTCCTTCGCTTTTCAGTGTCTCTGGCATAAACTGCTCCCTTTCAATAGACAGAAGATATGGTGTAATGCAATCAGAAACAAACCAGACTTTTCTTTCTTTGCAGCAAACAGGGGTGAGTCCAGGTACCCCTTCTCCTTTGTACCCATTAACCTGGCAGCCAGCAGAAGAATCAGGCAGCAAGAGAGGAAGAAAAGAGATTAAAAGAGCTGGCTGCAAGTGAAACAGTGAAATAGAAATAACTGCAAAGAAGCTGCCTAAGGTCTTGTTTAGATTTCTATCATGTCCTGTGCAACTCTGTCCACCTCATGGGAGCTTAATAAATAGAAATGACCACTTGTGTTTACCTACAAAAAGCTACCCCCCCAAAAAAATATATTTTTTTTCTTTAGACAAGAAGGCAGCAGAACAAGCAAGTGAAGAAGTGTGAAGAATAAAACGTATAAAGCAAGCATCCGCTTTGAGGTTACAGCCTGTGGGTTTACAAGATTTTTAATAGGTTGTTTCTTTGTCCTCACAGAACTCAGCATGTCTAGAAACACATTTTTACAGGAGGATTTCTTCAACATCAGCTTGTTCTCATGTCTGTGACTGGTTTATTGCAACTATGATAATAATTGATCAACTTGTAAAGCTGATTATAAAGTCTGCTCCTTGTCTGCTTTGTTCCTTAACTGGCTCTTGCTTTTGAGAGCAACAAGGATTTACCGTGGAGGCTGTCTGCAGCATCCATCCCCTCCAGGGCTTGCCATTAATGCTGCCTGGTCCGGGAAGCCCAGCCTGGCTCCTGTGGAGTGGCTAAGGATGTCTGGTTACAGAGCCTCCAGCCATTAACCCCACCTGGACCTGCTCCTAGTTGAAAAGAGAGCACCAAAGTTGCACAGAGAGGCAGGAGGGCTGGAGGAGGGGGAGAAATGCCTCTGTCTTGCATTCAGGCATCCCCCAGTCCTCAGGGATCACGTTTGTGAGGTACTGAACTGCACAGAAATGAATGCCCTTCAAATATCCCTCTGCATCAAATAGTTATGATGCTGACAAAAGCACCTGGAGGCTAAAGATGGACAATTTGTTAAGCAGGAGGTATCTGAGAGGGATCACTTGCTCCTGGGGACATCCACAGGCTATACCTTGAGAAATCCAGACTGCATCACCCCCAGCAGACCCAACAGGCATAAACTACTCAGCTAAGGGTTTGGCATCTGGATTTGGTGTCTCTGTAGGAAACTGGACCTGATTTCTGCATGCAGCAACGGCTCTTCCTTTATTACCCAGGTCCATCCTTCTGTGGAGAAGCAGATAGCCACCATGCTGCCTGGTTGTGACGTGAGGAACTTACATGTTACTGAAGCCATTTTTTAATCTGTTGAAATGCTGAAAAGACAAGATGTCCCTTTAGAGCTGAAACAAGTATAGAAACTATTGCCATGATGACTATGCCAATCTTTCTTCCCAAGGATGTGAGGTAGCCAACTAAGGAAGAATTTAGTAGCAGTAAGTATTTGATTTAAATAAAATAAGTGCATGTATCAAAAGCTGCAAAATACACAGCTTTTTATTTGTACCACTGCTGGTAATAATAACGGTTAACAACTCAGAAGCACTGTTTCATGTTCTAAGGAGCTTTACAAGTGCTAAGGAATTAAGGATAATAATGAATGGTGAATAAACAAAAGTCAGAGGGATTTTAGGAAGCCTGTGTTATAGCAATCAATTGAATATAAATGAGAAACCAGATAAATCTGGTATATACTAAAAATCCCTAAAAACTCTAATGTAATATGGTCTGGATGAAATTAATTTGGTGTCTCTTTCCAGAACTGGACAGATGTGCCACAGCACAGAACCCACCACAACAACCCACCAAAAAAAAAAACCTTTTGCTGGGAAGTTTGGGCAGATATAGATGTTGATTTCAGACAAGGTGCCTCATTCCAAGAAGCATATCACAAAGGCAAGGATATTTAACCAGGTCTGGGCGTTTTTCAGCTTTTATTTTTTTCAGCTTTTTTATATATTTTATTTTTATTTTTCAGCTGTTAGTAATGTTAGAGCCTAAGCCCCTGCTCAGGCTTTGTTCACCAGCAGCACCTGGTTCAAGCATCACTGTATTTAGGAGTTGTGTCTTAAGGCTCAAACCTGCAAAGCACCAACTTTACTAAAAATGTGCTGAGCGCCCTCAGCTGTCTGAAAAGCAAATATGGAGTTTGTGCCTTTAATAATCCCAGAAAATTTCTCCTTCTCTTCTTTTTCTAGCAAACCAAATTCTTTCTGATGTTCACTACTATTCCAGTGGCCATATAACGACAGGCTGTGATTTATAGCCTGTTTTGCAGAGGGCGAGTGCTTGTCTTGTTTGCAAGGCAGATGCCCTGCTGTGCCCAGGAGCAGAAGTGCTGAGCACCAGGACTGGCATCCCTCTGGGATCCAGGGCATCACTGAAAGCTGGAGTACCCTACTGCAGTCTGCAGGGCAGATACACATCAAAGTCCTCTTGCTCTAGGTCCCAGTGATGATAACATCTTTTCCTGGTCCCACTTGGGAATACCCCTGGGATTCACAGTGTAGTTTCATGCAGAGTTTATGCTGGCATACACCAGCATGGCTGTTGAAGGAATCAGCCCTTTTCCCCCTCTATCCAAAACCACTTCTTCACAGTCTTCCACCAAAGTTATGTGAGCATGTGGTTGTGGTGAACCAGCTCAGGGGAAAACAATCCAGGTTAAAATCTCTGATCTGGCTCACTCTGTTCTGGTTGTCTGTATGTCTCCACCTGAACTCTTTTCAATGGCAGTTCTTGTACAGGCTTAAAACACTACATAAAATTATGGCCTCAAATGCTTTTGATATTTCAGTCATAGTCAGAGATTTCTCAGTGATTTGCCTCACTTAAGGCATTATGTGTATTACATGCATTACTAATTCTGTTTATTGACACTACAAGCCCCATTTGAAGACAGGAGCCTCAAGACATGTTTTGCCCCATGGGTTTTATAGTTCAACAGTTCAAGTACTCTTTTTCCTTGACAAGGCCCAAAGAGATTACTACATCATCAATTATCTAGGCAATACCAGAAATCAAGCATACTGAGAGGAAATATATATATATATGGAGATTTGCAAGGGTGAGTTTATAACTGAAAATCAAATGACTTGACAGGAAAGAAAAGGTGAAGATGGCTTTCATGTTCAGCACTCCAGGCCTCTTTGCAGCAGGTGCACTCCCAGGTTCACTGGGGTGTTCCTTAGGTCATCACAGAGTGAAGTCAAGGCTTCAACACAAGAAGGTTCCCTGTGTGATCAGAGAAATACCACAATTTGTGAGATGTGCTTGCAAGCTTCACTTCCATTCAGTAGCAGCCAGAGTATCTCAAGAGGAAGACAAGGATAGATATGGTCCCACTCCAGTACACAGCTCTCTGAACCACTGATGTTCATGGCATCTACAACCAACAAATATTCCAGAGGAAAAAAATAAAATAAAAAAGGAGAGCCAGCTCCTATCACAGGTGTCATCTGAGTCCTTTGGGGAAACTCTGTACTGTCACAACCTTCATAACATCACTGTCATTGTTCTCTTAGTGGTTTGTAAGTAGCCTTTGTTGCACCCTATTAAAAAAGTCAGTGCAGAACAGTTCACCATGATATCGATGTTCCCTTCCTCCAGATTTTGTAAAAAAGGGAACTAGTGATGAATGCACTTACACAAACCACCAAAAGTGGTATTTTCATACCTAGCAGGAAAACAGCTTGTGGAGTCACAGGGAGCTTCAACTGATATCATTGCAAGACATTTGAGGTTAAAACAAAATAAGGCGCATTTGCAACTACAAATACTAGAAGGGAATTTTCAAAAGGATTTAAGTGGTAATATTAATGAAGATCTGGGTGTCAAAATCCACTTGCCTCTAGGCTTTAGTTGAAAGTTATGCCTTTTAAAATAATGCCATGCTTCCACTCAAATATTATTCTTTTGACTATCTCTCTGAAGCCAGGAAGCAACGTTCCCTTAATGTTAAAAAGTGTGATGGGAGCATGGATCATCTCTCCCTGTGGCCTGTATGGTGGTATGGAGCTGCAAACACTGTTCTCTTTTAGTGATGAACAAGGGTGCACTTCAGGCCAAAGAAAACTATATTGTTTGCAAGAGATTTTCTTCTTTTTCCACTTTGCCACAGTACTTTCAGAATAGAGGCTTCCTCGTCACCATTCTGGCTTGATTTCCTCTTACAGCTTTAAAGAAGCACTACAAATCCCCCCATACATGGAGAGGTGCTGCACTGGACAGACCCTAACAAGGTGCACTGCCATTGCTCCTTGTCCGTCCATGACTTCATTTAGCCTGCAGTCCCCGTGCTTCAGTTTCCTTTCTCCACAGTCTACCAATTCCTGCTCAGTAACTCCCTAAAATAGTCCCACTTTTACTTTTGACCATCCTTAGTCAAAAGTAAAGCTCTCTCCCTCACTTCTAGCCCTCGGTCACGATTGCTGGTTGATCTGCCTGTGTTTTCCTGGCATGACTCTACTTGGCAGCAGTACCACATTCCGAGGGCTTCAAACATTTTCTCAGTCTGCTGCCTTCTTGGTCCAAATTTCACACGCAGAGACAGCAAAAGAAAAGGGCAAAGATGCTTGTGTTTTTAAACACTTCTGGTATTCCGGAGCTCCTGATTTGTTCAGCTGATGATGATCTGGAAAGAGAATTAGTGCCATCTATCGGAAAATGAAAACAAGGACAGCTGTCAATTCCTCTTAACTTTTTTTGCACTTTTATCCATTTTTTTTCTTCTTTCCCCTTTACCATCAAGAGTATAAGGACAAAACCAGAAGCACCTGCTGGCATGGTGGGTGTTGAGTGAAATATACTGCTTTCCGAGTGGACACCGGTACTTGTTGAGTGGTCACGAAAGGAGAAGATAGCTCAAACAAGGATCGTGTAGTACTGTCAGTGTCAATTATTCCAGTCAGTGCCCTTCCTCTGAACTGCCAGAGACGAATCACAAAACCACCAGACTTATAGAATCACAAAATTATAGAATAACCTGAGTTGGAACAGACTCATAAGGATCATGATGTTCAACTTCATGAAGTCCACACAGTACCACCCAAAAATCAGACCCTGTGTCATGTCATGTCATGGGGAGCCTGTCCCAGTGCCCGACAACCTCTGGATGCAGAACCTTTCCCTAACCCCCAGCCTGACCCTCCCCTGTCCCAGCTCCATGCCGTCCCCTCGGGTCCTGTCGCTGTCCCCAGAGAGCAGAGCTCAGCACCTGCCCTGCGCTCCCCTTGTGAGGGAGCTGCAGGCCGCCATGAGGCCTCCCCTCGGCCTGCTCTGCTCGGGGCTGAACACACCAAGGGACCTCTGCCTTCTATACCCTTCACCAGTCTCCTTTGCACACTCTCTAATAGTTTTACGTCCTTTATATACTGTGGCACCCAAAACCACACACAGTGCTCAAGGTGAGGCCACACCAGAGCAGAGCAGGACAATCCCTTCCCTCAACCAGCTAGCAGTGCTGTGCCTGATACGCTCCAGGGTATGGCTGGCCCTCCTGGCTGCCCACTGTTCCCTGATTATCTTGTGGTTATTATGTGGTTATGACTTGTGGGTATCATTTTGCTCTTCTTCTCAGCAAAAAAAAAGTCTAAGGCATCCTACTGACAGGCAGAAAATTACTTTGTTGTCATGCTTCTTAATGCAGAACCTTGAACTCAAAGGACATCACACAGGGTACTTTTCATGGATGCTGTTCTTGCTAGACTGAAAATAATTGGTGACTTTTTTGCCAATTTGACCTCAATCACTAAATTTATTAGGAAAAAAAAAAAAAAAAAAAAAACTTTTTCTTTTTTTTTTTTTTTTCTTTTTTTTTGGTGACTGGTGGCAGAATGCATCTGTTTCCAGAAGGAAATCAGAGCTGATGGTGAGGAAGTCCAGCAACTCAGCACAATCAAATTGCAACTCATTTCAGGGAAGGAAAGCTGAAAAGAAAAACTGTTAAATTACAATTTCTCTACATACCAGCAAGCTCTGAATCAGATCATCTAAAAGCTGCACTAGAGGCACTATTTTTACTCTTCTGTGTCATTGCACAGGGATGTTATATAATTGCAGTTGTAAAAGAAGTTATCCATTCGGCTGTGCGCGGGAGGGAAAGTGGTACATGACACACTGAGTACTTAACTGTGCAGAACAGGCCAAAAGCAATCAATTAGATACATTCTTTGTCACTACCATTTGCTTTACATATCCCAACCAGGATCCTTGCCCACAATAGGTTTATCAGACTGAAAACATGATCTTAATTCTTTTTTCTTTTTTTTTTTTTTTCGAGGTAGTAACAGCATCAATAGAAATCACTTCTATACTGGACTGGTAATCAAAAATCCATGAAGCTCAATATATCATCTGTTTACAGCATTTGGTTCATACATCTGAATTTCATGCTTTTTGTAGTTGTTTTACTGTAGATGATCATGTAAGGTCTGACAACTTTTAATGTAAATTTTACCAGCTGGCTCTGAGCCATTTCCAGGCCACGGTAACACTTAATTGTTGTAAGAAATGAATGCATTTCATTATCTTACTTTTCTCTAGGTTATGGTGACATTCATCACACAATACTGCTGACTGCAGAAGTTGGATGCACTTCACAGCATCCCCTCTCCCCCGCTTAATCTGCTCAAAGCCTGCAAAGAACATATCTTTGTGGTGCTTGCACATTACCTATCAATTGGAAATTAACCTTAATCAGCAAATCTGAAGGCACAGCAAATACTCTAGTATTTACTTTGGCAAGAAGCCCAGGTATTAATCAAGGGTAGTGGTCCTTCCACAGACCCATGGACCCTTCTGCAGACAGAATAAAACAGCGCTCTTTAGGAACCTGAGCTCTTCGGAGGAAGCAATCCAGACTGGTGTAGTGGATATTCATGGTGTCCTGAGAAAGAAGTCAGTCTTTGGGTTATGTCTGTAGAGTATCTATGGGACCCTGGCCAAAATCAGGAGTTTCCAGCAGCTAACACGGCATCAGTCAGGAGCAAGAAGGCAACACAGACCAGAAAGACAAGAAGAGCAGAGCTAACATAAAAGAGTCAAAGGCAGCACGAGTTCCACATTATATAAGACAGACAGACAGACGGATAAAACTTAAGCCCTATGTGTATATACATAGAGATATACATAGAGAGATGTTCTTCCTACCTAAGCTTTCTGAAGTTGAAGCCTTTGTTCCAGCTATGTTAGATTCTCAGGGTTCAGCTCCTGGACAAATGCAAAAACAGCCTCCAAGCTGTTAGCCTGGGGTGATGTGAAGATAATTCAGCACAACCCTCCGCCTTCTCAGACAGAGCTAAGCTGCGTTATCTCACATTTGCTAGGGAGTAAGGATGTATACAAAGACTGTTTCCATGGCTCAGCTGCCACAAGGGAATTTCTGAGCCCTCAGACCTGGAGCTGACCAATGCCTATTATTGCAAACAAATGCTATAGTGTGACTTGGGGAAAGCTAGACACTTCTACACATCTGTAAGCTATGTCTGTAAATATTTACCCTCAGTGCAGTACAGGCACAGATAGATGAGCTACTTGTAATTCACTCCAGCAGTTCAGGCCATCATGGAAAGAGTTAGAATAAAGTTTCCTGTATTCACAGGTCATACATAGTACACTCCTGCATGTTACTCATGACCTGCAGAATGGACAAACCAAATCGTGACCAAAGCCAGTGGTGAAAAAAAATATCTGAATAAACTATGTGGGCCCAAACAATAGCTTTCTGAGTTTTATTCCCACTGTGCTGATGTGTTAAAACAGTGTTTCATGCAAACACTGTAACTTTCTTTAGATATAGAGCAATATTTCCTTATCATTTAAAAAAATCAAACTTTATTTTTTTCCTTTTTTTCCGCAAGCCTCATTGGTTATTTATCTTCCCATTACCCCTATCTACAAAGATTTCAGTTTCTCTTTGCCTTTAAAAAAATGTTTCATTGCAATTAAGATCAGATTATATCACTTCTGATTCCCAAGAACCCCTAACTCTTCAAAGAATTGCAAGATACACATATTCACTGGCAGTAAAGCATATATTTAATAATAAATTGTTCCCTCAAAACTTGGATATTTTTCTGTTTAAATAAGATCTCTTCCCAAAAATGAACTTTTGGTAATAAAATCAGATCTGGGATTGCTGGGGGAACAAACAGCTATCAGAAGCATAATCAAATAGAAAATGTTTCCTTAAATTGTGCTGTCAAGTAAAACTCGGTTGGTCTTTATTGCTCTTCTTTTGTCTTTGCTGCACACACAGTAAAGCCCTCCAGTTTGCCAGAACTTAGTCCAGAGCTCAAATAAAAAAAGTCACAATGAGCTAGTGCTAGTATTACTGCTCCTTGTCTTCACAGAGGCTATGTTTACTGCCTCTCTATGACTTAAATGCTCATCTAACATATCAGCCATGGATGCCATGATGGGAGGCAGCAGTAATGCAAAGATCTCACTCCCACAAGCATAGGAGATCTCAGCGTATCTCCAAGGAGATGGATTCCCTTTCTTAGCAGTTTAAGCAGAAAGCACGTGCATTATGGACTCAGCATACATAAATCTACTATGAAACCTGTTCTTCACCATGTAGATGGTCCCAAATGTTTTCTGGTTTTATTTCTAGGGAGACTGGTAACCTACAGCCAGTGTTTGAATGTTGACATTTCTCAGCTGATGACCTAGTAAAAGGATGGGTCCCTGCCAGTGTCCACTGTCCATCACCCTTCTCTCCCTTGTAATAGTAAGTTTCTGGCTTACTCCATAGAAAGTCACAAACTGCACCAACCACAATGTTTAACAGACATTAATAGGCCGTGTCCCTTGAGTGTGGTGAATCCCTTCCTAATCTAGTCATCTCTACAGTACCCTGTGGCAATATTTACCAAAATGTAATTATGGTCTTGTATGAAAAGCACCTCATTTTGTTCAATTTACAGCAGTTGTCTGATCATTTCTTGGGGCACTTTTTAGTTCTAGTGTAATGAGAAATCTTTCCTAACCAATCCTATTGATGTTGGTTTTCTATTGTTCCTTCAGTAAACAAGGGGAACTGGAAGTTTTAGTTAAATTTTAGGGCTATGATATTATCTGCCTTAGTGAGACATGGTGGGACAACTTACATGCCTGAAGTGCTTGGACAGATGGCTACAGGCTCTGCAGGAGAGAGAGGTGGAGAAGGAGAGGATTACATTAGGGAATGCCTAACTAGCTTGGTTATGGTGATGAAAAAGTTGAGTTTCTTTGGCTAAGAGCCAGAAGAAAAGCCAATGAGGCAGATATTATGGTAGTAGCCTGATATAGACCACCCAACCTGGATGAAGAGGTAGATGAAATACTCTGCAAGCAACTAGCAGAAGTCTCACAATCTCTGGTCCTTGTTCTCATGGGGGATTTCAAATTCCCAGATGTCTGTTGGAAATACAGTATGACAGAGAGAAAACGGTCTAGGAGGTTCCTGAGTGTGTGGAGGATAACTTCTTGACAGAGCTGTTGAAGAAGCAAGCTAGAGAGGGTGCCCCAATTGACCTGCTGTTTGCAAACAGGGAAGGACTTGTGGGTGATGTGATGGTTGGAGGCTGTCTTGGGCACAGCAATCACAAAATATTAGAGTTTTTGATCTTTTGGTGAAGCAAGGAAGGCAGTTAGGAGAACTGCTACCTTGGCATTCCAGAAGGCAGATTTGGGCTAATTTAGAAACCTGATTGACAGAGTCCCTTGGAAGGCAGTTCTGGAAGACAAAGGAGTGCAAGAAGGCTGGACTTTCTTCAAGAATTAAATCCTGAAAGCACAGGAGCATGTCATCACAGTGCTCTGAAACTCAAGCTGGCAGGGGAGAAGACCAGCCTTGCTAAACAGAAACTCGGAAAAAAAAAAGTTTATGAACTCTGGAGGAAGGGGCAGGCAATGCAGGACTATAGAGCTGTTGTCAAGTTGTTTAGGGGGAAAATCGTAAGCCCAGCTGGAACTCAGTTTGGCTAGGGCAGTAATAGAGAATAAAAAAATGCTTTAATAAATACATCAACAACAAAAGGAGGAGGACTAAGAAGAATCTCCATACTTTACTGGATGTGAGGGGAAACATGGTGATGAAAGATGAGGATAAGGCTGGGGTATTTAATGGCTTTTTTGCTTTTGTCTTTATTAGAGAGGTCAGTTGTTCCCAGGGTACACAGATATCTGAGCTGGAAGATGGTGACCAAGAGTGTAAGGAAGCCCCTGTAATCCAACATAAAAGAGCCTGCATGGAAAGGCAGCTACCTGCTAAAGGACTGACTGCAGCCCTCATTTTTCCTGCTGGATTTTGCTTTGGGTCCCCTCTGGGTTCCACCCGCTGCCTCCTCTGTGTGGAAACTTGTATGGGAAGGAAGGTGCTGTGTGCCCAGATGTGGGCCAAGGCCATGAAGCTGTGAAAGACATAGAGTTCCCTTCTCCATACCTACCCTACACATGGTTCCTAGCAGGTCCATGGGGTCCATAGCCCTATAGTGGGGGGCTGATGTGGTGGGGTGTGCTGCATCTGTCTTGCAGCATTTGGTTGCATGGGATTTGGCTGCTCTACCACCTACGAGACCTTTACCCTGACAAGAAAAACATAGAGCCCCGTGAAGCAGCACCCAAGGGAGGCCCAGGCAGATGGGGACAGGTCCTCAGAGGAGCCTGTCTTCTTCAGTAGCCCCAGTGCTGGGCTCAGCAGGATGCTTTGCCCGTGGTAGTCTCCTCTCTGCAGGGTGTCTGGGACCGGAGCTGTTTAACATCTTTGGCGGTGACATGGACAGTGTGGGATCGAGTGTATGCTCGGCAAGTTTGCCGGCAACACTGAGCTGTGTGGTGTGGTCGACACGCTGCAGGGAAGGAACCTGGACAAGCCTGAGATGTGGGTCTGTGTGAACATTATGAGGCTCGACAAGGCCAAGTGCAAGGTCCTGCATCTGAGAGGCTCATCCCCCTCTGCTCTGCTCTGCTCTCCTCAGCCCCCACCTGGAGCCTGCGTTCAGCTCTGGGCCCAGCACAAGGACAGGGATGGATCAGAGCGAGTCCAGAGGAGGCCACGAGGATGCTCAGAGGCTGGAGCCCCTCTGCTGTGGAGCCAGGCTGAGGGAGCTGGGGGTGTTCAGCCTGGAGAAGAGAAGGCTCCGGGGACACCTCCAGTAACATACCCAGGCTCTCCCGACCCTCCTGGCCGGGCAGTGCCGCCCAGAGGCCGCTCGGAGCTGGGGAAATCCCTGAAGGGGGAAGGCGGAGACGGCGGCTGGCGGCGCTGAGCCGAGCCGCCATGGGCACGGCGTGAGGGGGGTGAGTGGGGACGGCGGCGGGCACAGCTGAGGCGATGGGGCCGGGAGGGGACCGCGGAGGTCGCTTGTCCCCATCGCCGGCCTCAGGCGGCCACAGCCGGTGACTCAGCGGCTCCGGGGCGGGCCTAGGGGGAAGGCAAAGGCGAGGGGAGAGCCGTGACTGGGCGCGGAGGCGGCCGCCTCAGCGCCTCCCCCGGTGAAGCGAACTGCGACGGCAAGAGAAAACGAAAGCTGGCAGGGAGGCGGCGGAAATGTAATCCCGGCGGTAAAGGGAACCCAGAGCTTTCCGAGGCCTCCCGGTAGGGCTGTGTGGGTGGACAAGGGGGGCCCCCAGCCCCAGGGAGGGTCCCGCAGCCCCGGCGAGGCTGCTGGGTGCACCCTAGGGACGGGGGGAGAGAGTGGAAGGCGGCTTTGCTGCCCTTAAAGGCTTCCTAGTACGCAGGGGAGAGGATTAAAGCTTCTTTTTACGTTTTGTTCCCAAAGGAAGGGGCTCCCAAAGAAGGGTTTTAGGCTGAGAGACGTCTCAGCGTCTCAGTGTTATTCATCCAAGATGTCTCAGGAATTAAATGCTGTATTCATCCAGCCCTCTCTTTCTGGGGGGGTAAATGGGATATAGAGGCTCGTGGATGTCTCAGCTTTATTCATCCACTCCTCTCT